>NC_090754.1:60020391-60320391 GCF_036898095.1 Palaemon carinicauda
AAAAATAGAAAAATTGAAACTAGGTTGTTTGACAGTCAAACAACCTAACAGCAAGGAAACGAATGACGTTAAAATGATAAGTAAGTCCGTGGCGTGCGAACGTAAGTAATCCAAGTAATAAAATGTGAAATAGAACGCCGAAGGCGATCAGGCATGCCAACCTACCGAAAATACCCACACGTATATGTAATCACTGTTATCATAAAAACCAGTGAAAGGCAATAAAAATTAAAATGGTGTGTGAACCGTGGATACCCGTAAGGTTCATAACGAGAAACAATCAGTATGGAGGACTTATTGAAAATCGCTAAGAACGAACGAGAGAGGGAGAGAGAGAGGAAAGGGAGCCGAGCCCACTAGAGACCTACGAGAGGTCGTGAATAATAAAGCTGAATAATATAAGCAAAAAAGGGCAAGGCCCCCTTCAAACTCTCAAAACTCATAGATCTGGTACTTAACTTAGATGAAGTGACAGTGGAGTCCGACATCTTGAGGTAAATCCAGAAAAACCCAGCGAAATTCACACACTAATGCAAAAAACGGCCAGAAAGTTGCGTGCTATAAAAAGGAGTGCCGTCACTGGCGTGGGATTTTTAGTAGTAGTGGGAGGTGGAACGGCACCTCGCTGTTTGGGGATTTTGACAGGAGATATCTAAATGGTGCGAGGCCTCTGGTTGTGATTTATCACGCCCCAGTATTATATATCGACACCTTTTATAGGTGAGCGAGCTGGGTTCAACCTGGCATCCCTATGCAATTTTTTCTCTGGTAATATATAGCAGTTATATACCTTAGAAATGGTGCTAAAGGAGCATTTCACTGGGCGACACGGGTCGGAGCCCAGAAAAAGTCTTTCTCATCCATAGCCTAAATTTTTCGGGATCACTGTTCTCTCGAATTTGGTTTGTGATGGGCTGAGAAGAGTTTTTTGCCCGATTAAAACGATGAAGTTTTATTGGAACAAGAACAAAGAAGTTATGAGTCTTTTCATAACTCTTAGGTGCATGGTCAAGAAGCCTGCGCTATCCATGTCTAAACATTCTGTCATCTCGTATAGACTTTGATTACAAAGGTTCTTCCACACGGTTGGGTGACAGATCATAAGACGTCGGAAGAGTAAAGACTCACGAAGTTAGAGCTGTAGAAACTTCTGTAATTTTTAAACTAAACTGTTCTCTGCAAGCATCATGTATACAGTCTTGTGAAGGGGTAATCCTGTATTCGTCTTGCTTTACTTTTACCGTGTCCAGTCTCTATGAAGACGTCTACGGTTTGGGATCACTTGCAACGAGTGCAGTAGTAGGTGAAACATTCTCCACTACATTTCCCTAAATTCCTAGTACCCCTGTTCTTCTCTTGGAACTGTTATATATATTTTTATGATTGTACGTGAAGATTGGTCGGCAATCTTCAGCAATCTTTGACCTAGTCAGGTGGTCATTTTGTTCCTAGAGAGCGCCCGGAACAAGGGTATTAGTTGAGGTCCTGTCATGTTATAGGTGGTTGTACCGTTTGACAGCTCCTAGAGATCATCAGCCCCGAGTGGATCACTGGATCTCCTAAGGATAGCAGACAAAATGAGGCAGAGCATTGCTGTCGGCTTCCTTATCAGGTTAGAACCACTTAAGTTGTTTATGTAACTCTTAAGTGAATTTCCAATTATGCAGCTGTCTCTGACCCGCCACCAATGGGTGTCAATCGGCTATTATATAACCAGCGGGTAAGTTTTATATTTAAAAATGATATTTTCATAATAAAATAAATTTTTGAATATACTTACCCGCTGGTTATATAAGATTTAGACCCACCCTCCTCCCCTCTAGAGACCATGGGACATGGAAAATCTGAATTGGTTGAGCATAGTTCTACCTGGGGTACCGCGAGAGCGCTGGGGTACACCTGGCTTATATGCGCTAAGCTGCGCAAAAGATTTTGAATTTTCTGCCGAGGCGTCGGGGACTTAGGCTATTATATAACCAGCGGGTAAGTATATTCAAAAATTTATTTTATTATGAAAATATCATATTAAGAATTAAAACTCCCGAGGGGCAAAAACTTAATAATATCAAGGAGCTTAAAACAGAATTTGCTCTCATAAATAAAAACACTACAGTTCTTTTAAAACTATATTTTACTATATAACCCTTTACCTTGATATTTTCTCTAGAGAAATTATTATTAGAATTTAAATCAAAATTTAAAAAAATTATATAAAAGACTATATTTAGCTGTATCCCCTACAGCTACCATAGAACCCAGTACCCAGAAATTCTTATAAACAAACCAATGTTCTTTAAAAATAAGGTTTAGAAAAATCAGACTGTACACACCACTAAGCTGCTGCCAAAACATTTTCCAAAGATAGATTTCCAGAGAAGTAGCTGTGTTTCTAATATCATAAACTTTAACTTTCAGGTACTGTACTGTACTTCTTTTGACTTTTATCCAATTCTCTATGAGCTTCTGTCACTAAACTCTTAATGAGAAACACATAGTATTCTTGGAGAGAGGGTGGTTTAAAATCCTAATCCCAGGTTGGAGGGTATTTAAAGAATTTTTTCTTTTGTTAAACGTTGAGAGCTTGATCTTCGTAGAAATAAGCACCGTGTCCCGGGGGTAAGTATGAAAATGAATTTTATTAAATTCTGTTGTTTACCTGTAAGTTTTTCTATGTATTTTATACCCAGTGTCTTTTGCTTTCTATCACTTCCTTTTGTATTGTAGTGTTTGTTTTATAGTATGCCTCTTGAAAGGTAATTTTACTTTACACCAAATGTATACTGTACTGTAATTGCTAAAGTATTACAAGAATTCATTAGATTCAGAAAATACTCAAATTTGTTCCTACACATATACAAACCCTTTGTTCTTTACTATTGATATATGTTTCTACTCGAGCTGGAATCTAACCATAAACTCTTTGCGAGGTGTCAGTGACCCTCCGCTAGTTAGAGGTGTGTAGATCTGCCACCCTGTTCACACACACACTCGCTCAGTGAGATCCCCCACTTTTGTTTCTGGCTCAGTAGAGTGGAGACATACTGTCTCGCTCTCCCATTAACCCCTTTCACTGGCCGTAAAACGTTGAAATTTCCTATTTCAGGTGCTCGTTTTAGTGGTTTGCGGACAGTGGCCAGAGGTAGCACCCGAACTGCCTAGTGTCCGAATTCTGACCACAACCCAACGTTCACTACACAAAAAATATACAACAGTGGAATACCCAAAAACCTGAGTAACAGTTCAACAGACCGGAGTACTGGACACCACCCCTTGATTTATATTGGGCAAGGGGACCCCGCTAGAACCTAACTTACCCGTTTGCTTCTCCTGCCTTTAGCTTGCTGATCATAAGTGAAAGTATAAGAACATTAGGTGAAAGTAAATATTGTTTTTACTGATAACTGGACACAGTGTGGGAAAATAAATTTTAAATAACTTGACTAAAGAAAACAGTGGCTGAGGAAAGGACATCATAGTGAGGGGTAGTGGGGGGGGGGGGTTAATTTTGAGTGGCGGTGTTGAAACTTCCTGAGTTATTACCTCTAATCATAAGGAAGATTCACATAAAATTTCAGGTCAATTGAATGAAAACTTTTTTTTCTTTATGAATATTTTTCTCTTAAAAATAAGTTTTTTTTTCATGTTTTTTAAATCAGGTCTCCTTTCTTGTTTATCACTCAATTAAAAAAAAAAAGATACCAGCAGAAAGTTCAATTCCTACCAAATAAAATATGATAAAAAATCTAATATATGATTTATGCTATTTTTAAACAATTTTTAGAAATGCAATAAAAAAATACCATAAAATTATGTACTGTATTTAAATGTTCGTAGAAAAAAATTAAGAGAGAAAAGAAGAAAATTAGCCCTGGTGATGAGTTTTTTTCACAATCTCTAATTAAATTGCTTTTTAGATTATAAAAATCCATTCATAAATAGCAAGAGTTATTCAAGTTTGAAAGTAGAAAAATGTATGTTTTGAGAAAAACGGTTCTAAAGTTTTGCATACCTTTTTTGCTTTTAAAACCATACAGTATAGTGTCTCTTGGAAAACCCTATAGGGCACCTGGTCCCCTCTCTTTTATGAGATATTATAACCTATAAAAAAAAACACTTCACTTAAACAAAATAGTTATAATCATATTTTATGTGTGGGGGTGGGGGTTATCATAGAGCGCCTCTCTACTCTTTGTTGCCAGGGTTTTAGGGGACTAATGAGCTCCACCTTCATATCCTCATTTAGGTGTTTTTTGTTTCTTCTCCGTTCTTGAATATATTGCAGACATTCTTTTCCTGGTCTTCTCTTTATATATTTTTTATACCATTGGTAAGTGCTGTTTGCCATAGGTCTAGCACCTAAGGCAATTCAAGTGTTATTCAAGGCTGCTAAGCCTCCCCCATTTATCATATTTTGATACATAAAAGAAGCTGTTGTTTCACCAATAGTATCTGTTTTCACACTTTCACTTTCTTTCACTTTTGTATGTTTGAAAACAGACGGTTTTTCACACAGACACTTTAGTTTCAAGTCAACATCAAAACTGTTTTTATCAACTTCGAGTGTTATGTTGCTTTCACACTGCCCACAATATGTCGAACTAAAAGAGTCTTTCAAAACTTTCAAGGGTAATGAAACTATTTCCCCATCACTGCTTTCACTTAGGAGCTTTTCTTTTTCAGTTACAAAACCACTCAATAAAGAATTTCGTAGTTTGGCTCCCGATAACACACCATCATCTGTTGCATCATGAACAGAAGTTACATTTCAAAAATGTTCCTTCTCTTCTTCCTCCTTCTCCTCCTCCTCATCATCAGATAACTTCAAAATAAAATCATCAGTTCCATCATCATCACCTTGATATATTTGAGCAAGGAAGGACTAGCGAGGTCATCCTCACACGTGCTAACCACATGGCATTTGTTTTTTCTTTTGTTTTCGTTATAAGCCTTGATATTGCGAGAGCTTGCTTCCCTTCGCTTACTAAACTTCCTTAAAGGCATTTTGGTAGTATATATAAATCACAATTGATGTTCAATAATTCGAAAAAGTGATGCAACTGTTTGAAAATACAAGAGGGCACAATCACAGACTATATGTCTAGCTACAACTGGCTTTGTTGTCGCCATGATCATAGGGAGATGCCGACTCTATCGGGAAAATATTTCGTACGACGAATGAAAAAAAATTATAATACAGTGAACCCTCGCTACTTCGCGGTTTGACAATCACGGATTCACCATTTCGCGGGGTTTTCCCATAACCCATATATATATACATATCGCGGATTTTCCGGAAAATTCGAAAATACCGCGAAATCTGAAGACAACCAAATACGATATTTTGTTACCTGTAATTCCATTAATACTGTAATTAGTAATATCTGTTCTTACTGATTGTTCATTGCATTACATATGATATATAATTCAGCACAGAAAGAAATAAAACACGAAAAGAGAATGTGATCATACGATAATTCAGTACAGTACTGTATACAGTACGTAGTAAAATTAAATCGAACATGAAACGCAAATCAGATGCAGTCATACCATATTAGAATGGTGTGTACTGTAATGGATGTGCTTCTTTTCCATGAATCTTTTGTATGTATACGTACGTAGTACTGCATCCAATAATATTCTTTGTTGCAAAAATCACATTTCGAATAAGCGTACGAGAGAGAGAGAGAGAGAGAGAGAGAGAGAGAGAGAGAGAGAGAGAGAGAGAGAGAGAGGCGTAAGATAGCGTACGTAAAGCTGTATTATTATTATTGTTATTATTATTATTATTGTTGTTGTTGTTAATAAAATTATTATTGTTATTATTATTATCATTATTATTATTATTATTACTGTACAGTATTATTATCATTATTTATTATTATTACGGTATTTACTTAATCTACGTACGTTCGGTATGCGCGGGGCATCTTCTATGAGTAGGTAACCAACGCATCATAGTACTGTAAGACGGGTTGTGATTGGTTCAAGCGCTGATAGATGACGAATCAGAACTCAAGTTTTGTTATCTAGCCTGTGATTGGTGTTTTGCCCGCATCTCCTACCCGCAGCATCTAAGTTCTCGCGGGGCTGGATCGTCCACTCTCTGTTACCGCGTATCGCTGAGTAGACGTTCTTAAGTGTGTGAATCTGTGCTGTGTGCGACTTTTTTAAGTTGAACTTTTTGTTACTGTAAATCCTACTGTAATGGCTCCCAAGCGTTCTGCTTCTCTTAAGGCTGGTAGTGAGCCTAAACGCCACCGAAGGATGATGACGATAGCTGAGAAGGTTACGCTTCTCGACATGTTAAAAGATGGTAGAAGTTACGCGGCCGCCGGCCGCCATTTTGGCATCAACGAATCTACTGTTCGCTATATCAAGAAGGACGAGGCGAACATTAGAAAGACGGCTGCAATCACCTTTAGCAGATCAGCGAAGCGAGTCGTTACAACGCGTAATAAAACGATCGTACGCATGGAAGGTGCTTTAGCTGTGTGGATTGCCGACTGCCGGAAGAAGAACATAGCGTTGGATACGAACACCATCCAAACAAAGGCTTTGAGCTTATATGAGAATTTTGCTGCAAAGGAACCTAAAGACGACGACGGCAACCATGCTGAAGATGATGATGATGCAGATGATCCTCAACCAGGGACATCCACTGATTCCCAGCCTCAGAAACGTTTTTCCGCCAGCAAAGGATGGTTTGCGAAGTTTCAGAAACGCTTTGCCCTGAAAAGCGTTTCCCTGCATGGGGAGTCTGCTTCCGCTGACACTGCCGCTGCTGAAACTTACGTGAACCAGACGTTCAAGAATATTATCGCCGAAGGTGGATACAAGCCGGAACAAGTCTTTAATATGGATGAGACCGGCTTGTTTTGGAAGAGAATGCCGTCGCGAACTTTCCTGTTCAAAGAGGAAGCCAAAGCCTCTGGCTTTAAAGCATTCAAGGATCGCGTTACCCTCGTGATGTGTGGCAATGCTGCTGGATTTTTGTTAAAGCCGGGGCTTATTTATAAGTTGAAAAATCCTCGTGCTTTGAAAAATAAAAATAAGAATCTCCTTCCCGTGTACTGGATGCATAATCAAAAAGCATGGATTACGAAGATGCTGACCTCCAACTGGTTCCATCAGTGTTTTATCCCGCAAGTCAGCAAATATCTCTTAGAGAAGGGCTTGCCATTCAAGATCCTTCTCCTTATGGATAACGCTGGTGGACACGCAACTGACCTGTCGCATGAGGGCATTCAGGTTGAGTTCCTGCCACCCAACACCACGTCATTAATTCAACCGATGGACCAGGGGGTTATCAGGGCGTTCAAGGCCCTCTACACGAAGAACACCTTGGCGGGCCTCGTTGCGTGTGTGGATGCTGCCCAAGATGACGAGGATGAAGATTTTAACTTGAAGGTGTACTGGCGGCAGTACACCATAGCCACGTGCCTGCAGAATATTCAGAAGGCACTTCAAGAGATGAAACCTGCAACCGTGAATGCGAGCTGGAAGAAGTTGTGGCCCGATATTGTTTACGACGACAAGGGATTTACTCCGTCGGAAATCCAACACTCTGCAATACGGAAATCTGTGCAGTTGGCTGCCATAATTGGAGGTGACGGGTTTGGCGACATGACTGAAGACGTCGACGAGTTGTTGGACTGCCATTCCCAGCCCCTAACTGACGCAGACCTCGAAGACCTGACAAAATCGGCAAGTGAAGAAGAGAGTGATGCCCAGGAAGAGACCCAAGAAAATGTCGAAGAAACGGGCTTAACATTAGAACGGCTTGCCAAGGCCTGCAACCATGCGAAGGAGTTGAAAGAAATGTTGCAAGAGTGGGACGAGGATATGGTTCGCTCGATGCAATTCTGCAACAAGATCGATGAAGACATGACTCCCTACAAAATGCTCTTGGATCGAAAAAAGAAGCAGCGGCAACAACTTCCGATCACAATGTTCTTCCAGCCTCGCAAAAAAGAGCCAGTTCCTCCTGCTAGTACGCCTTCGGAAGAAATTGAAGAAGTTTCCCAGGAAGAAGTTGAAGAGGTGTCCCAGGAAAAGACATCTCCGTCTGAAGAGACGTAAAATACTACCTGGCTGCACAGTAGAACACATCATCAGCTTCATCATCATCATTTCTACTGTGCAGCAAATTCATCGCCATCACCATTCAAGTTTTTCTTCAACTTCTTTCGTGGTGAGTACAGTAACAATCTTTATTTTTTACTTTAATATCCTTACTGTACATTCTAAAACTGTATTTGTGCCTGTTTTATAGTTTAGTACTGTACGTACTGTATGCATTAAGTTAAAGGGAAGGTTTTAAAAGTCTACATGTTGTAACCTATCATATTTTTTTTTGTTTAAAATTTACATTTACGTACGTAAAACAATCTCTCTCTCTCTCTCTCTCTCTCTCTCTCTCTCTCTCTCTCTCTCTCTCTCTCTCTCTCTCTCTCTCTCTCTCTCTCTCTCTCTCTCTCTCTCTCTCGTAAATTGTTTTCCTGCTTTGCTACGTACAATACTGTATAAATTATATTTGTAAGGTAACATATTTTGTAAATGCTTTTACTGTAAATACTGTATGTACTGTATCATTATTTATCACTATCATCATGCGCGTTAAATGCCTTGTTTGTTCTGAGCGTGGTTGTTTACTGAGCGTACACGCCGTCGTTTCAGGCGGCGTCATAAAGAAAAACATTTCATTTGGAAGTCCTAAGAAAAATACGTAAACTAAAACATTGGTAATAAAAAAATCAACATACAGTACTGTATAATCAATATAATCGATGCAAAAACTAACCTATACATATATGTGTACTGTACACTAAATGAGTTTGTTTCTTCATTATGATCAGAGATGAACGTAAACAAAACATTGGTTGCCATTTTTTATCGTGCTTTTTAGGTGTTTAGGAAACGCATGATATAAAATCGCCTTTAATATTTGTGCCTATTTTAGTTTAGGGTGCTGTAGTACATGCATTAAGTGTTCTGTACATTAAAGGGTGGTTTGTTAACAGTACTACGTACAAGGGAAGGTTTTAAAAGTCCGAATATACATGTTAAATAAATAGGTAAATATGATGTCACTACTTCGCGGATTTTCACCTATCGCGCCCGCGTCTGGAACCTATCTACCGCGATAAACGAGGGTTCACTGTAAAAAGAAATAAATATTTCGAGGAAGAACAAAAAAAAAAAGGCTAAGGTTACGCCTACCCAGCCCTTTAATCCTTTACCAGGTAGGTCCTTTATATTGCCCTTTAAACCATTTAAAAGGCTTCGTATAGATTTCATCTTGCACGTAGCAATAGCGGGGACCCACACCTATCGAAATATGACAGTAACTAATTTTCCCGAATTTCAGCCAATATCGCCAAAATTACACCAGGCAGATACCATTAACACTTCCATGGGCTTAAGATGGGTTAACTACACACTTTGTGTATATTAGTCACACATTTATTATCTCATCACTGTTTTACAGATGATATATCTTATTTCAAAACCTAGCGTTGCTGTTCTTATCTTGTCATCGTAGCGAAGGGGTTAAAAACAAAGAAATCCAAATTATTTTTTTGACCAATATTTTTTTCCAGTCTCCCTCAAGTCTTTAAAATTGAAACAGACCTTCTTAGCAAACGTGGAAGTTCCAACACAAAGACTTCATATATGTTTTTGGTAACTCATCCAAGAGTGATCCAAGCATCAGATTTTGGCACTGCGAACAAAAGGGCCGATGTAATGGACGGATCTACATAAGAAATAGTGCTGTGATAATGAAGGTAAATGAAAACACCCATTCTGCTTCAGCAGCCAGTGTACTTGTACAAGTTGCCAAACTGAGAGAATATTGAAAATGCCGTGTAGAAGAATCATAGGAAGTACTTAATGTTCTTATAAATATACTGTATGTATAGCTGATGTGCCTTTGTTGAGCAGCATTAAGAAAATAATTTGACAAAAAATAGAATGCTATTAGCTTAGTGCCATCAAACCCAACTGATCTTCAGCAGTTGACAATTCTGACTGCATACAAAATGTATAAACCTGATAACGTAGTAGAAGAAACTTTTCTTTTGGTTGATAGTGGTCAAGGAAGTAATAATATTTGGAGGGAATCCTTGATACATTAGTAGAATCGGCATGGTTCGTGGATGGTACTTTCAATATAGTCCATATTTTATTCTGTCAAGTATTTTTTTTTTTCTGGGAAAAAATTTCTAAAAAAATGAGCAACACATACGTTTGAAATGGTTAAATGATTGTTACCTAACCTAAGACTGCAGTGTATCAATTGTGACCTTGAACAAGCAGCTATTGGTGCTATGAGAAAATGTTTCCTTGGAGTCAAAATGAGAAGTTGTTTTTTCATTTGGCACAAAGTATCCTTAGACATATAGCTGCAGTTAGAGCAACTCGTCATTACAACACCATACCTGATTTAGCTTTACAAGCCAAAATGATACTTACTTTGGTCTTTGTACCAGTTAGCTGTTAGAGTATTAAACTTTTATTTATGATGCATTGGTAATGTTGATTATACACTTGGGTGCAGTCATTTGTTTTACCCATAATTCTTGTGTCATGATATACGTGGCATGACGCCGCTTTTGTCCGGGTAGTGTAACCGGCAAGTTCATCGCCGAAGGTACTGTGTACTGCTGTATCTCCCACATTCTCCATTAAAGTGACTCATTTATGTAGTGATAAACTTTTATTATAACCCACCATCATGTCCTTCGAGCTCACAGGGTATGGGCCCAGCTCAAGCAAGAGGAAGTTGTATTTTGATGGTGATGAGGAGAAATATGAAATGTGGGAGATAAAATTCCTAGCCCATCTGAGACTTCGAAAACTTACTCTAGACGAAAGTGAAGATCAAACTTCAGCGGAATTCATTGCTAAAAATGGTGACAATTTTGCCGAGATCGTTCAAGTTCTAGATGATAAGAGCCTCCAATTAATAATGAAAGATGCAGTCAACGATGGAAGAAAGGCATTAGAGATTCTACGGGACCATTACCGACGTACAGTACTAGGAAACCAAGAATCATCTCCCTCTACACGGAGCTGACGTCACTGAAAATGAGATGGAAAGAATGTGTGACGGATTATTTCCTTCGAGCGGAGGCAGCCTCTACTTCGTTAAAGTCGTCTGGTGAGACGATCAGCGACAGCCTTCTTATTGCTATGGGGTTGAAGGGTCTTTCAGAGGAATTTACTCCATTCAATACTGTTGTTATGCAGAAGGATAGTGAGTCTACGTTTCTGGAATTTAAGTCTCAGCTACGGAGTTATGAAGAAAGCCTGAGGAGTCGAGAGGCACATAGGCCTAATTTGAAGAGTGAGAATGTCCCTAAGGTGAATTATAAGAAGAATCCTGATTTTCAGTGTGGTGGGTCTGCCAGTGGCTCATCAGTAAGATGTTATTCATGTGGTAAGCCTGGACATAAGTCTTTCGAGTGTAAGTTGAAGAAAGATAGAGGTAAGTGGTGCAAAGAATGCAAAACCATTACACAATTTTGATGAATGTAGAAAGGCTAATAGGCCTACTAGATTTTCTAGTGCAACTGTGAATGTTTGTAAGCCTAGATCCACTAATGATTATAATGATGAAGAATTTGTTTCAAAATAAGTTGCTCTGTTGATAACATATCTACAATTGTATGTAATGTCCTTGTTGATTGTGGTGCTACTACCCACATCATTACTGATAAATCCAAGTTTAAGCATTTTGATGAAGACTTTGATGAATCAAAACATATGGTTGAACTTGCAGATGGTGCAAGATGCAAGAATATTGTTAAAGGTAAAGGTAAAGCTAAAATTGTACTTTATGATACAAATGGTATAAAACAAAATGTTGTTCTTGATAATGCCTTGTATATTCCTACTTTTTGTGCTCAAGCCATGGCGTCCTGATGGAAGGTTCCTTATTGGTAGCTTCCTTGGGTATATCACTACTAAATATTCCCAGAGAATTTAACCACAGCTTATCACAGAATTCTAACTTCTGGAGCGAGTATCCTAAAGGTTTCCCTTTAAGACATCGTATATCAACAGGGGACGCATGTATTAACGCGCCACATAGCTATCTACACCCCAAACAGAGTTAACACTTCGGTGTGTAGGGGCGGAGAATAGCTGGGGAGCCGTTCCACAGCTAATCTCGTTCGTGGCTACTTTTGGTACTCGAGACGTAAACAAACTGGCGCCATTGCTAAATGACGTCACGTCCGTCCTCATCCTTCTTCTAGTAGCTTGCCTTGCTAAGACGGATTTTCCCTTGTGTATTTTCATCAGCTTGCATCTTCGCTATGTCGCTACCTTCGGCCTCGCCTTCTTCTGAAAAGTTGAGTACAAGGTTCCAGTATTGTTTAAATAAGCTCTGACCGTGAAGTAACTTTTACTTTTCGAGATATTTGATGTTTTGTGGCAGAGCTGTGCCTCGACCGGACCGGCCATTTTATGGCGTCGCTGTTGTTTTGCATGCCTTATTTAGATAGCCTCAACAGCGTTTTCCGGCCTCATTAACTAATCGATACTATTAGTTATTTAGTCTTCATAGCTAGGAACTTTTATATCGTGTTTTGACGCTTTATTATCGGTCATCAACTGACCCCATACCAGTTGGCAGTATAGCCCCTAGGCCAGAGCGCCTATATCAGTGTTCATGCATGATATTTATGAGTGATCCTAGGTTTATTTATGAAGATAGTGGCATTATTTTACAATACTATTGACTGTGATGCAAGTGTTTTCGCCTTCAGGGACCATATAAGGGACAGGTTAGATAGTGTGTCTTTCTAACCTAACCTACAAGTAGGACCCCTATATGCTTCCTTCATCCCCTGCCTTAGGACATCCCCTCTGTGTAGCCTTGCTTCCCCTACCACGTAAGGGGATCAAGCTCATATCAGAGTATTATATCGCTTCTCTGTCCTCCCTAAGGGAATGATCCCCCCTTAGGGTTGCGTCCGAGAATGAGGAACGGCTAGTCCTTCCTCTATTGCTGGGTCTAGGTCTCCGACCTTTCCTGCAATAGCGATACGTCTTCCATCCTTCCTAGTTCAGGGTGTAACATCCCTGCTCTAGGTTAGGTTTTGGAGGGGTTAGTTCTGTACCTTGCTGAAACGATACCCATGCACCGTTTTGAGACAGGCTGCCTTACCTTAGGCTAGGGAGTGTCCTCCCTTCCTTGGTGGCCGCTCTGGTACAGAACCTCCTCCACAGAAGACCCTTCTCTTCTCCCCTCCCCACCTATCTCTTGTATGGCCTAGCCTATACTTAGGTTAGTCTATTCCCATCTGTCCCCTGTCCTACAACTCCTCCTTAGGGTGGAGTGATAGGGCTACCTTGAGCTTCTGTGTGCAGTCCGCTCTGGTACATATACCCTTCATAGTGTCCTATGGGGTTAGCCACTGGATGCGTTCTGTCTACAGGGGTTCTCCCCCCTCTTGGGTGTTCCCTGCCCTCCCTTGGGCTCCCTTAGCTCCCGGTCCTTTGCGGCCCCTGCTTCTGGGTGATAGGGCTAGCCTCTATCATGGGTACACCCACTCAGGTGGGATGTCTTGGGGTCCGTGGCCGGACCCCTACATCCCCCCTTCTGTCTCTTTCTCTATCCTGGTGCCGGTCCCTTGCCGCCTCTACTGTTGGTGATACCCACCTCCTACCTTGGTGACTTACCCCTTGCCCTCTGCGCCGCCAGTCCCCCGTGTGCCGGGGGACTTCCGCCTGCCGCCGGTGCATAGCCGATGGCCTTCCCTCTTTCCTCATAGCCTCAGTCGTCCGTCCACCGGCCGGCCCCCGGAGTGCCAGCATCCACTGCCGGCACTCCGGTTCTGCTATAACCATCCTTGTCCCTGTCACCAAGCCGGCTACCTCCGGCTGCCAGAGCCGCCGCTCCCTGCCTGGGTGCCGCCGCTGTACCGGCGGCCGCCACCCTGGCATTACTCTTGACTTCTATATTGTCTTCCTTAACGCCAGAAACTCTGCTGGAGCGGCCTCCGGCGTGCCGGTGGTCTGCCGGAGCCTTCCGGAGGCGTCAAGACGACTTGCACCCCCTTCTACTAGCTATCATCTGATGTTGATAGCCCTACATCGCAACCAGATGACTTGATTACGTAAATGGATTGGTATTATCTTACCGTTCTATTAGTAACCATGCTGTCTTCTTGCATATCACAGATTTCCAGCATGCTGTGTGTATCTTAGCACGGCTGGTTGCCGGAAACCATTACCCTATGGGATCTTCTAGTTCCTAATTCTAGAGTCTGAGTGGCCTCAGTCCTAGCCTTATATCCTTGACAATTTCCAATAGAATTCCCACTGCCCTACGGGCATTCCATGTTGAATTCTATCCTGTGCCTTCGGTCACAGCAGATTGTCTATGGATGAAGGTCACGGTAACCAGCCGGGCGGGTTACACGGAGTATGTATCTATCTCCTTCTTTCCGCCCATTCTCTGTGCATCACACTTAATGTTAAGTTAAAATTAATCAGTTAATATTTAACTTTAGTTTAAGAGTGATCCTTATGACTCCCCCATACTCATGTTCTCTTTCTCTTACAGGAGGAGCAACTGAAGTGCGACCACAGCTTCTGTGCAGTGAAGCGCCCGCACTTTTATGGACACACGGCGTGTAGGACCCACGCCCCTTGTGCCAACAAGAAAGGGGATCTGAAGTTCTGGGACCCGCAGAACTGTACGGTCTGCCAGGATCGCCTGGTCGACGCGTTCAACAATAATCCCTCAGCGGAGGTTAGGGACGCTTCTCGAGAGAAGCTACGCAAATGGGTGCGTGGCTTCCAGAAGAACGCCACTGGACCGTACCTTGCCACTGAAGACATGAGAGCCTTATTGTTCCCAAAGGCATCCCCAGATTCTGTGGTCCCCAAGGATCAGATCCCCACCGTCCAGATAACGGTGGAACCCGATGTTGTCATGGCCCAATCCATGCAAGAGTGTCACCTGGATGCCGACAACGAGGAACGCATGTCGGATATTTCGGAGAACACGGAGAGGACCCTCATGGCCCAAGACGCGGAATACACCGAGTCGGAGCAGGAGGTCGCTCCACCTTCCACCCCCGCCCCTACTCCTACACCGACGGAAGTGTCTCTCCCGTCTACCTCCGCTACCTCGGACCCCATCCCATCCGCCCAGGAGATGTTCCGTATGATAGAAGCCCTTATGGACAAGAAGCTTCAAGTGACACACGAGTACATCAGGTCCATGGGAGGTTCCAAAGAGCTGAAGAAGATTTCGGTTAAGGACCTCTCGATATGCTCGCACGCCAACCCCTGGAGGTATGCTGAGCATATGATCATCGCAACGGGCAGGATCTTCATCAGCGAGAAGATCGGCTCGGTTGCCCTGGAAGAAGTGGAGTTCTTCCCGAGCTTTGAGGCTTACCCGGACTGTTATGTCCGGCTTCGATCCGAACCTGCTTCTAAAGAGGAGACCGAACCAAAGGAGGTGATAGTTTTCGATCTCCCGAAGGCCCAGGCTATGCTAGCCAAAGCTGTTAAAAGTAGGGGCTTTACCTGCTCAATGCTCCCGGCACTGAGCAAGAAGCACCCTACCTACGTCGCACCCGACGATGCAGTCTTTCCCTTTACGGAAAAGGCCTTCGCTGCGTGTCACAAGGCAGTGGAAGAAGGGAAGCCCTGTCCTGCACTGGAGGAGTGCAGACCCTTCTCCCTGGTGACTCCCCCCGACGTTCGACACTGGAAGGATATCCAGCATACCTTCGTGGTGGGAAAACTAGATCCTGACGTGGCTGGACGTCAGTTTAATGAAGACCTCCCGAAACTTTATGACCATCTCCTTCGTCGGGAACAAGACACGAAGGAAAGGCTCGCAGCATCCATGTCCCTCCAAGTACAGCTTGACGTCATGGCTGGTGACACCAGAGTCCCCGACCACTACATGGTACTCGCCAAATTGCACATGGCGACTCTGGTAAAGGACCTGTACAATTTCATGAAGGCTCGGAGAGCCTGTCGTGAATTCGTGTTCTCAGGTGCCACAGTGAGACACGAACCTCGGAGGCTGATTTCCTCCAACATCTGGGGTAAGCACCTCTTTCCCTCCGATCTTGTGAAAGAGATCACCGACAAGGCCGCCACTGAGAATAGGAACCTTCTCAACAAGTGGGGCATGTCGAAAAAGAGGAAATCCTCTCAGGACGATGGCCCTCAACCTAAGAGGAAATCCTCTCAGGACGATGGCCCTCAACCTAAGAGGAAATCCTCCAAGCCAAAACCCCAGCAACGTCAACAGAGACGGCAGTTTCCGGGACCCGCTACTCCCCAAGTGGCTGCTCAGCCACAACAGACCTTTCAGCTGGTCACCCAACCGGTTTTGTCCCAGTCACCGGTTTTCACCCCTGCCTTTGAGCAACAGACGACTACCTTTCGTCCCAAAGGTAGAGGCTCAAGCAGAGGTGCAGGCAGAGACGCATCTCGCCGTCCCTCCAGAGGCTGAGGAGGAAGGGGAGCTAGCGGCCGAGGCAGTAAGCCCTCGGGACACCAGAAGCAATGAAGTGCTTCCGGTGGGAGGAAGACTCTGCCAATTCCAGGATCGTTGGACCTTCGATCCCTGGGCACACAGCATCGTCAAGAAGGGTCTAGGCTGGAGTTGGACTCAACCACCCCCAACCTTCCAGCAATTCTTCCAACAATCAACCCCCCTTCTGAAAGAATATGTCCTAGATCTCTTGAACAAGAAGGTGATAAGGAGGGTAAAGTCAACCAGGTTCCAAGGGAGACTGTTTTGCGTCCCCAAGAAAGACTCCGACAAGCTCAGAGTCATTCTAGACTTATCCCCCCTCAACAAGTTCATAGCGAACAACAAGTTCAAGATGCTGACTCTTCAACAGATAAGGACCCTTCTGCCTCGAGGTTCTTACACGGTCTCCATAGACCTGGCGGATGCCTACTGGCACGTTCCAATGAACCATCACGCTTCCTCCTACCTAGGATTTCGACTCCAAAGGAAAAGCTACGCCTTCAGGGCCATGCCCTTCGGCCTCAACGTGGCCCCTCGGATCTTCACAAAGCTGGCGGACGCCATAGTACAACAGCTCCGCCTCCGAGACGTCCAGGTGATGGCCTACCTCGACGACTGGCTAGTCTGGGCTCCATCGCCTGAGGATTGTTTAAAATCCTGCAGCAAAGTCACCCAGTTCCTAGAAAACCTGGGATTCAAGATAAACGCAAAGAAATCTCGCCTCTCTCCAGCTCAGAAGTTCCAATGGTTAGGAATCCAGTGGAACCTTCAGTCACACCGCCTTTCCATCCCCCAGAAGAAAAGGAAGGAAATAGCAGGGTCTGTCAAGCGACTGCTGAAATCCAAACGGATCTCAAGACGCCAGCAGGAACGAGTTCTAGGCTCTCTACAGTTCGCCTCAGTGACAAACCCAGTGCTTCGTGCACAGCTAAAGGATGCCGCGGGAGTCTGGAGACGTTCTGCATCCATCGCTCGAAGAGACCTCAAGAGACGGCTCCCAAACAGACTTCGGCTTCTCCTAAAGCCGTGGTCGGAAGCGACGGCCCTGAAAAGGTCCATCCCTCTTCAACACCCACCTCCATCACTCAACATCCACACGGACGCTTGCTGGAGGGTTGGGGAGGTCACTCCCACCAAAAACAGGCTCAAGGCACATGGTCTCCCCTATTCAAGACGTTTCACATCAACATCTTGGAGGCCATGGCGGTCCTTCTAACACTGAAGAAACTCTCCCCGCCTCCCTCGATCCATATTCGTCTAACCCTAGACAACTCGGTGGTAGTTCGATGTCTCAATCGCCAAGGCTCAAGATCGCCCCAGATAAATCAGGTGCTTCTGACAATCTTCCGTCTGGCAGAGAGGAAGAAGTGGCACCTGTCTGCAGTTCACCTACAAGGATTCCGCAATGTGACGGCGGACGCTCTATCCCGGACAAGCCCGATAGAGTCGGAATGGTCTCTAGACGCAAGATCGTTCTCCTTCAAATCTCACCAAGTCCCAGAACTTCAGATCGATCTCTTCGCAACGAGCGACAGCAATCAACTTCCTCGATATGTGGCCCCGTACGAGGACCCCAAGGCAGAGGCAGTGGACGCCATGTCACTGGACTGGAACAGATGGTCCAAGATCTACCTGTTCCCTCCCACCAACCTTCTGCTGAAAGTCCTCTCCAAGCTGAGAACCTTCAAAGGGACAGCGGCCCTAGTGGCTCCCAAGTGGCCCCGGAGCAATTGGTACCCCCTGGTCCTGGAGCTGCAGCCCACGCTGATCCCTCTCCCGGGTCCAGTTCTCTCCCAGCAAGTACAGAAGTCGACTGTCTTCGCTTCATCATCGAAAATTAAGGAACTTCATCTCATGATTTTCTCTCCCTAGCCGCGAAGAAAAGGTTTGGGATCTCGAAGAAAAGTCTAGACTTCCTCGAGGAATACAAGACCGAATCCACAAGACGGCAATACGAATCATCTTGGAGAAAATGGGTCTCATTCGTCAAGGCAAAAAATCCTACGGAAATCACCATTGATTTTTGCATGTCCTTCTTTATTCACCTTCATGGACAGGGCTTGGCAGCCAACACGATTTCTACTTGCAAATCGGCCTTGACTAGACCACTGTTGTATGCCTTCCAGATTGATCTGTCCAGCGACATCTTCAATAAACTGCCGAAAGCATGCGCTTGTCTACGCCCAGCACCCCCACCGAAACCGATCTCCTGGTCTTTGGACAAGGTGCTCTATTTCGCCTCCAACTTGGATAATGATTCATGCCCTCTCAAGGATCTGACTCGGAAAGTTATATTTCTTTTTGCTCTTGCTTCAGGAGCCCAAGTCAGCGAAATAGTGGCATTATCAAGAGAAGAGGGTCATATCCTGTTTACTGACTCAGGAGACCTTACCCTCTTCCCGGATCCGACGTTTCTTGCCAAAAACGAATTACCCACCAAAAGATGGGGCCCTTGGAGAATATGCCCCCTGAAAGAAGATGCCTCTCTATGCCCAGTAGAGAGCCTCAAGGTCTATCTTCGCAGAACTTCGGACTTTGGTGGAGGCCAACTCTTCAAAGGAGAAACATCGGGCAGCGACCTGTCACTGAAACAACTAAGAGCGAAAATCACCTACTTCATTCGCAGAGCGGATCCTGACAGTACACCCGCCGGTCACGATCCTAGAAAAGTTGCATCGTCTCTGAATTTCTTTCAGAGTATGGACTTCGAAAGCCTTAAGAGTTTCACAGGCTGGAAGTCCTCGCGTGTTTTCTTTAAACATTATGCGAAACAAGTGCACGAAGTCAAACATTTTGTGGTAGCCGCAGGTAGTGTTATGAAACCTGCACCTAACTCTGCATAGAACAGTGAGTTACTTGGGACTCTAACTCTTCGGGTGCCTATGTTGACCCTCGAGTGATACGTAGTGATGTCGAAAACACTTAGTGCTTTTCATATAACTGTTCTTATCCCAGGTGAAATGTCATAGTCGTCACACGAGTGCCGCATGCCTAGAGCATGATGTGTTTTACTTTTAAAGACTGACGTTCCTCGAGAACGAGTGCCTACTAATAAATTTGAAATTCTCTTTCAGATTCAAGAGCAAGTCTTTCATTACTATGTACATTATAATTTGTTGTAAATTAACTTTACATATATTGCAATTCATTAATATTCTCTGCAATTGTGAAATAAAATTTTTATTTTATTACTTGTGCGTCTCAATCCGCTCCTACTTATACTATGAAATACACGTCTGTCATAGTTTTATTATCCCCTTCCTCTTATGGTTGATGAAGATACTAAGGTTTCAACCCTTATTATATATTCACGAATACTTACTTTCTTCATACCTTAGAGACCAGACAATTCTCCCTTAACATACAGTGCCTAACCACCACTTGTCTGCCCTTGAGAATGTTCCTATATGAATGCCAACCATTCAGTCTTGTCTCCAAGTTCTTCAGGTTCTTCTAGCAAGGTGAGTAGCCCTTCGATAACCACTTTGATCTCGGCATGGCCCGTGGGAACTTCACTGCCAGGGGGGCAGGAAGGTCTCTTCCCTACGGTTCTTCTATTAAGATTACTATGCTACCCTGTTCAAAGCCCTCGGCACTTACTCACATAGGGGAAAATCTACCACGATACATTGATTCTCTGGTATTCTTCCATCAGGACGCCATGGCTTGAGCCCAAAAAACGGATTTTGAGCGAAGTGAAAAATCTATTTTTGGGTGAGATAGCCATGGCGTCCTGATGGGCCCTCCCTGCTACTTCGTCCAGTTTTTCAGGTCCCACCCTGCTCTGCTGTATCATGGCGATCGGCAAGCAACTGGCTTCAGGATGAGGACGGACGTGACGTCATTTAGCAATGGCGCCCGTTTGTTTACGTCTCGAGTACCAAAAGTAGCCACGAACGAGATTAGCTGTGGAACGGCTCCCCAGCTATTCTCCGCCCCTACACACCGAAGTGTTAACTCTGTTTGGGGTGTAGATAGCTATGTGGCGCGTTAATACATGCGTCCCCTGTTGATATACGATGTCTTAAAGGGAAACCTTTAGGATACTCGCTCCAGAAGTTAGAATTCTGTGATAAGCTGTGGTTAAATTCTCTGGGAATATTTAGTAGTGATATACCCAAGGAAGCTACCAATAAGGAACCTTCCATCAGGACGCCATGGCTATCTCACCCAAAAATAGATTTTTCGCTTCACTCAAAATCCGTTTTTAAGCAGAATATATTTTCTGTACAATCAGCTGTTAGTAAAGGAGCTACAGTAAGCTTTAATCCTAATCATTCTGAGTTGATAAGCCCAAATGGTGTGTCTTTTGAAATAAATAAGAAAGGTAAGCTGTATTATCTAAATAATGTAAGCTCATGTAAATCTCGTTCACTAGAGGAGTGGCATAAGGTTTTGGGACACTGCAATGTTAAAGACATTTTGAAGTTAGAAGATAAAGCTGAAGGTATGAAAATTAGTGACACAAGTAATTTTGATTGCATAACTTGTCATGAAGGTAAAATGCATTTATCTAGGAACAGATTACCAGATGAGAGAGCAAAGAGTAAAATGAAATTTGTACATTGTGATCTTGCTGGACCAATGAGTATTGAATCAAGGGAAAAATCTAAATATTGTATTGCTTTTGTAAATGATTATTTGGGATCTGTTTTTGTTTATTTCTTAAAACAGAATAGTGATGCACTTAATGCTACCAAGAAATTCCTTGCTGATACTAGTTCTTATGGTGTTGTTAAAAGATTAAGGTGTGATAATGGAGGAGAATTTACTTCTTCAGAATTTAAAGAATTTCTTGTAAGTAATAAGATTAAACAAGAATGTTTGTCACCAAATTCACCACACCAAAATGGTACCGCTGAGAGAATGTGGCGTGCATTGTTTGAAATGGCTAGATGTCTCTTAATTGAAGCAAAGCTACCAAAATTCATGTGGAATTATGCTGTTAGGGCAGCTGCTTATATAAGGAATAGATGCTACAATTCTAGACTAGATAAAACCCCATATGAAGTGTTAACGTCTAAGAAGCCTAAACTTGAAAATATGCATATTTTTGGTTCCCTGTCATGCTTATGTAGAAAAAAAAAAGCTAAGCTAGACCCAAGATGGGAAAAGGGAGTATTTGTTGGCTATGATTCATACAGTCCTGCTTATCTTGTATATTATCCAGGAACTGACAGTTTGAGAAAGGTTAGGTTAGTACATTTTACTGATAAATTCAATTTTGATAAATCCTAATGTCTAAGAGGAAGATGGTGAATCAGAAGATAGTGAATCGGATTCTGATAATGAGAATGTCATTTGCAATGAAAAGAAAACAACTGTTAATGATAATCAAAGTGATCTTGTTTCTAAACCTATCCTTGTTGAAGATGAGCAAAGTGAATTTAATGCAGATTTGACTGAAACTGAAAGGGAAGGTGAGTCCCGTTATCCAAGTAGGGAGCGGACTGCTCCCAAATACTGTATCTTGAAGAATATGTTGCTTCTGATAATGTTGATTTACTGGGCTATTCTGTTCATTATTGTTGTAAAGTAACTGAAATTCCTGAAAGCTATAGAGAGGCATTAAATTCACATGTGGCTCACAAATGGAAAGCTGCAATGGATGATGAAATTCAATCTTTAAGAGATAACAATACTTATGAATTGTGTAGTTTACCAAACAACCATTGTATTGTAGGTGGACGATGGGTATATGCCATTAAAGAAGGGTTAAATGGTGAAGAGCAGCATAAAGCTCGTTATGTTGCAAAAGGATATTCTCAAATTGATGGTGTTGATTATACTGATACTTTTTCTTCTACTGTGCGTATGACCTCAATTAGAATGCTTATGCAATTGGCAGTACAATATGATTTAATTGTGCATTGTATGTATTTTAAAACTGCCTATCTTAATTCTGATATTGATTGTGATATATTTGTTCAACAGCCTGAAGGTTACAATGAAACAGGTAGTAACAATGGACAATTGGTTTGGAAACTGAATAAATCTCTGTATGGTTTAAAGCAATCAGGCAGAAATTGGAATAATATGCTCCATGATTTCTTAATTCAAAATCATTTTGAGCAGTCATTAAGTGATCATTGTATGTACTGTATGTCAATAAAAGACATAACTTTCTTGTAATTATTTTGGTTTGGGTTGATGATATGATCATTGCCAGTAGTAATGAGAAAGCTCTGTTTGGATACTAAACGAGTATTATGTCATAGATTTGAGATGAAAGATTTAGTGAAACTTTCATGGTTTTTGGGTATTGAGTTTGTTTTTTATGGAGATTGTATAAAAATGAACCAGAGTAAGTTCATTGAGAAAGTTCAAAATGGATGAATGCAACCCAAAGTCAATTCCTTGTGATCTAAGTGTTAATAAGTGTACTTTTGAGGAAAGTCCTGAACTAGTTGATAGTACTCTTTACAGAAACATTGTTGGAAGCTTGATATATATCATGACTTGTACTAGGCCTTCACCTGCGCACCATCCCTCGCCAGCGCGCAGTCACCTACACGCGCCCACGAGGATGCGTGCCCACGCCCATCTCCCACAGCAGTGATGCATCGCCAGCCTGATGTGCGCCCACAAGAAGCGCGCCAACGTACGCAGGATCCAGCTGCGCGCAGAAGATATCTCTCCTGCGCGCGCACCCAACAACATCTAGAGCGCACGATCCCTCGCCCACACAGGCTCTTCATCCTGATCCTGCGTGCCCGCGAGTGCGAACATTCACTCTCGCGCGCACAAGCGCGCAATCTGTTTCCTGTGCACGCTCCTACGGGCCATCGCTCGCCCACGCACCCTCGTAATCACCCTCGCGCGCGCTCGCCTACAGTCTCTCGTGCGCGCCTACAGTCTCCCGCGCGCTCGCCTACAGTCTCCCGCGCGCTCGCCTACAGTCTCCCGCGCGCTCGCCTACAGTCTCCCGCGCGCTCGCCTACAGTCTCCCGCTCGCGCGCCTACAGTCTCCCGCTCGCGCGCCTACAGTCTCCCGCTCGCGCGCCTACAGTCTCCCGCTCGCGCGCCTACAGTCTCCCGCTCGCGACCCTGGGTATTCCCCATCGCGCGAGTGCCAGCACGATCGTCGATATCCTCCCACGCGCGAGGCTGCAGGAAAACGCGCGCAAAAATATTTTTGGGTGAGGTAGCCATGTCGTCCTGATGGAAGTTCCTTCGTTAGTAGCTTCCTAGGTTATATTTGACTGCAGTGATATATCCCAGAGAATTTACCAAAGGTATCCAGAATTCTAACTCCTGGAGCGAATATCCCTTAATTTTTTAAAAGGGATATCGCATAATATCATTGGATGTATTCTTGACACGTCGCATAGCTATCTACGCCCCTAATAGCGTTTTCCCTTCGAGGGGAAAAAGTGGCAAGAATTATAGGAGAGCCGTTATTAAGGCAACGCTCTTACTGTACTGTAAACAGGCGCCACCCCGCCACCGCGTGGCGCCATCTAGCCATTCTTTGTAGCTTTGTAGGTGTAACAGATACAAATATTAGGGAGGGATTCGTTATCCTTTTGTCAAAAAGAGGGCGGGTCCATCAGGACGACATGGCTACCTCACCCAAAAATCAAAAATTTTAAACAATTTTTATTTTTCCTAACATACTCACCGAGAACTACTTTCTATAGGAGTCACTTGGTGACCTCTCAATCTCGACCAAGATTTTCCCGCCGTTATCCCCCTATCCCGCTCCATATAGTTTCTACTCCCGCTGCCAGGATACGCCCTGAGGGCAGGATCAGGGCAGGTCACTGCTTCTCCGGGTCAGCATCGCCATTAAGTTCGACGTTTAGCCCAACTCAGCAATGGAAGGATGGCACTCGGGGACGGATGGGAGGGCCATTACCCGGAAAGTAGTTCTCGGTGAGTATGTTAGGAAAAATAAAAATTGTTTAAAATTTTTGATTTGTTCCCACACAATATACTCACCGAGAACTACTTTCTTAGGAGACTTATACCTTAGGAGGTGGGAGAGCCATTCTGCCACTTGGTCTGGCACATAGTGCCTGGAGGGCTAAGGAATGCGGGGCCTATCAGAGAGCGGATAGAGGGTAACTGCGGAACCTTACGCTTATTATTTAAGACTCACCTCTTAACATCTTCTCTACTGAATCTTCTCCTGATGAAGTAGGGACGAGTCTATTCACCGATGGGGACGTCTTCTAGCCTACCGCTACACAGCTTGGAGGGCGGTGATGACTGTCCCAATGGAGAATCCATCCAAAGACTTTCTTGAATAGTCCTTGAGATAGTGGGCAGTGAAGGTCGACTGGTGCGACCAAGTGCCAGCCTGTAGGATCTGTCCCACCGCCATGTTTCTCTCAAAGGCCAAGGAAGTGCTTAGTCCCCTGATGTCATGGGGGCGGGGAGTGCCTGGCACTGCCATCTTGTCCTCTTCATAAGTCCTAGTGATGACTTGTCTCAGCCAGAAGGAAATAGTGTTCTTGGAGACTTGCTTCTTATTAACACCTGAGGAGACGAAGAGGTTCTTGGCACCCGGTCGGAGATGAGCCGTCCTTTCCAGGTACTTCCTGAGCGTTCTTACTGGGCATAACTTCAGGTCTTCCGTATTGCCTGTCTTGGGAATGGCCGGAATTGAGAAACCTTCAAACTTCGGGTCCCAGACTGCTGGGTTCTGAGTCTTCGCTACAAAGGAGGGTACGAACTTGAAGGATACCTCCCTCCACCCTTTGGAGTGTGCCACGTCGTAAGACAGACCATGGATCTCACCTACTCTCTTAGCTGAAGCCAAGGCTAGCAAGAAGACGGTCTTGAGGGTGAGGTCTTTGTCCCCGATATCTTTGAGGGGTTCAAAGGGAGGACAACTTAGCATTTTCAGCACCTTGGCCAGGTCCCACCTGGGCACTCTCCTGGCTTGAGGAGGGCAGGACTGCTCGAAACTTCTAATCAGCATCGCTATGTGTCTCGAGGTACCCAGGTCGATGCCTTTTAGGAGAAAGACTTGGCCTAAGGCTGCCCGTACTCCTTTAATAGCTGGGATTGACATCCCTATTTCATCCCTAAGGTACACGAGAAAGTCCGCTATGTCAGGGACCGAAGCTTTAAGAGGTCTTATGTGTTTTGCCGAGCACCACTTCGTAAAGGCGGCCCACTTCGCCTGGTAGACCACGGTAGAGGATTTCCTTAGGTATAGGGACATCCTCTTAGCTGTGGAGGAGGAGTACCCCTCCTTCTTCAGGAGCCGCTCGATAGTCTCCAGGCGTGAAGGCGAAGAGAGAGAGGGTTGTCGTGGAACTTGAGGAAGTGAGGTTGACTCAGCAGATCTGGCCTGGGGGGCAGAGGCCAAGGCGGTTGGCTTGCCAGGTCTTTTAGATCCGCGAACCACTCCCTCTCCGGCCACCAGGGCGCTACCAAAGTCATCCTTAGGTTTTGGGAGGCTCTTACTCTGTTGAGCACCTGCCTTAACAGCGTGAAGGGGGGAAAGGCATATACGTCCAGGTTGTCCCACTTGTGCTGGAAGGCGTCTTCTAGGGCTGCTCTTTGGTCTGGCACCGGGGAGCAATAGACCGGTAGCTTGGCGTTGAGCTTTGTTGCGAAGAGGTCCATCACCGGGGAGCCCCAGCGTTGAACGATGAGTCTGGCTACTTCTGGGTGTAGGGACCACTCCGTCCCTACTATCTGACCCATTCTGCTAAGGCCGTCGGCTAGCACGTTTCTTTTCCTGGGGATGAATCTCGCTAGCAGTACCACTTGTTGCTCGTCCGCCCAATGCAGGATGTTTATGGTGAGGTCGCACAGTTCTTTCGATCTCATGCCGCCTTGCTTCTTTATGTAGGCTACCACCGTGACGTTGTCGCACATTAGGGCCACGGTGTTTCCCCTCAACCGACTTGCAAAGTGCAGACATGCCTTCTGTACTGCTTTTAGCTCCAGGACGTTGATGTGGAGATGTCTTTCGGTCTCCGACCAGGTACCGCTTGCTGTTTCCTCCCGCAGGTGGGCTCCCCACCCTAGGCTGGAGGCGTCTGTGAACAGGAGGAACTCGGGGGGACAGGACCCGAGGGGCATCCCCTTGAGGGAGTTCGACTGGCAGCGCCACCATTCTAAGGCTGCTCTCGTGTCCGGAAGGACCGGAATCAACGCCTTCTGAGCGCCTGTCTGGGACCATAGGCCCTTGAGGTTCCATTGCACGGGTCTGAGCCGCATCTTCCCTTGGGGAACCAGTTTCTCTAATGAGACCAGGTGACCTATCAGTCTCTGCCAGTCTTTCGCCCTCCTGGAATGCTCCGACAGGAACGGCTGAATGATTTGGTTGAGGTTCCGTATCCTGTCTTCCGAGGGGAAGGCCTTCCCCTGCACGGTGTCCAACGTCATACCCAAGTACCCCAATCTGTTGGATGGAGTTAGGTTCGATTTTTCCAGGTTGATAATGATTCCCAGATTCCTGCAGAATTGGAGGAGGTCCCTCCCTTGCTCTTCCAAGAAGGCCTTTGAGCTGGAAAGGAGCAACCAGTCGTCCAGGTATCTGATGAGACGGATACCCCGTTCGTGAGCCCATACTAAGACCGTCGCGAAGACCCTCGTGAACACTTGAGGGGCCGTCGACAGGCCGAAGCAAAGGGTCCTGAACTGCAGGATCTGGGAGCCCCATTTCACCCGGAGGAACTTCCGACTCGACGGGTGGACAGGGATCAGGAAATACGCGTCCTTGAGGTCGATCGTCATCATGAAATCCTTCTCCCTCAAGGACATCAGGACG
Source organism: Palaemon carinicauda (assembly GCF_036898095.1). Classification (NCBI taxonomy): domain Eukaryota; kingdom Metazoa; phylum Arthropoda; class Malacostraca; order Decapoda; family Palaemonidae; genus Palaemon; species Palaemon carinicauda. Next base: position 60,047,640 of record NC_090754.1, read on the forward strand.
GATTTTGGGGTGTCCATCTTGAAGCTCGTCTTCTTGATGAACTTGTTGAGGGCCGACAGGTCTATCACTGGCCTCCACCCCCCCGTTGCTTTCTCCACCAGGAACAGGCAGCTGTAGAAGCCTGGCCCTGGGAGAAGGACTTCTTCCATGGCTCCCTTCTCTAACATAGAGGAAACTTCTTTTTGAAGGGTGGCCCTTTTCAACGGGTCCCTGGGCGCCAACCATTCTGTCCGGGTGGCTGGAATGAGAGGGGGTGGATCCGCTATGAAGGGGAGCCTGTAGCCTTCTTTCAGGACGGACACCGTCCAAGCATTCGCCCCTTGAGTTTTCCATGCTTGCCAATGAGGTCTGAGGCATCCCCCAACCCGAGGCTTGGGCGGGCGTAGGGGGCCTCTCCCTCTACCTTCTCCTAGAGGGGCAGCCTGATCTGCCTCTCTTCGAGGCGGAGTAACCCGACCTGAAGGAGCTGGCAGAAGCTGGTGCTACCCTGCGGGAGGGCTGCGGAGTTGTTGTCCAGGAGGAGGAAGGGGCGTCCCTCCTCGAAGAGCTGGGGGCGGCCTGAGGAGTCACGACACTATCCGAGACTGATCTCCTGTATGGCGGCCTTCTGGAAGATGTTTGTCTGGAGACGTTGGTCTCTGTCCTCTTGGACACCTTCTCCATTAGCACTTCTAGATCCTTCAGAGGGAACAGCGACTCACCCCCTAGGGGTAGGCTACGCACCACTTGGGCCTCTCTGTCAGGGATTTTCCTTGACAACTTAGAGAGCACTGTGTCTCGTTTTCTAAGCACCCAGTTGGCCGTTAAGGAGAGTGCTTGGTAAGCCATGAACTTGAGGGCTTTCCCCCCGGAGGTGAGAAGGTCCGTCAGGAGTCCCTGTTTCTCAGGATCTTCGGGGTCTGTGGAGGCTCGTACGTTCACCAACGTGGAGGCCCACCAGTCCAGCCATGAGGAGACGTTCACAAGATCCATTGACATCTCCTCCATCATGGAGGCTTCAGTGGGTGAGAAGGAAACAGGGGCTGAAGAGGCCCTTTCGTCCGAGCCGCCTTGTCCCAGGATGTCCAAGGCTGGGTCCACCCTACAGGGACCTGGGCGCCGTCCCTCTGGAATATATACCTTGCCCTGTGACTTGAGACCTTGGAGGAGTTTGGAGGCACTCTGGGACTTGGGGGCCTCCGCACTGCTGGCCACCAAGTTATCAATGTACTCTTGTCCCAATACTAGGTCTGGGGCGAGAGGAAGGGTCAGGGAGGACTTCGGCAGGGCGTCGCGGTGAGTGAATCTCAGGAGGCTCGACCTCCAGGCATTCACCTTAGGCGCCGAGGGTTCTGGGATCCCATGGAGCCTCCTGATGAGACCTACCACCCTTCTGTAGGCGGAGTCCTCCGACGGGGAAGCCTCGCCTCCGTCGGCCGAGGCCTCGGCCTGGCGTGGGGGAGCCGGGTTGCTTGGACGGTAGACAGGGCGTTCTCCTCTTGGTTCCAGGGAGGTCGACCCGTAACCGTAGGGCGCTCCGTACGAGGGTGGATCTCGCCGTAAGGCGGGAGCCACCGGCTCAGGGAGGACCCTCGGCTGCCCCAAGGCTCTGGAAGTGGAGGACACGGTCCCGGTGGGATGACCCGACCACGGGAACCGGTCCTTCCTGCTCGATGACCCGTAGACCCATTCGCCGCCGGGAGAGGCATCCCTCCTATACTTACGGGAGTGAGAGCGGGGGCGCTTCCTGCTGTGCCGTGACCTTGACCTGGAGCGGGAACGATCGCTTTTAGCCCGCTCTCTCTTCCGGTGTCGTTTCTCCCTGAGTTCTCCCCCGGAGGATGAATCCACCTCTGAAGAGTCTGAGGGCGCCACGTTCCTCGCGTAACGGTTGCTCGAGTGATGCGCGGGGGAAGCTCTTCGCCGTCGGTCGTCCGAGACAGGATGTTGGAGGAAGTCTTCGGGAACTGCTGTGGAGATCGAGGGCACTGAGTATACTCCATCCCTGCTAGGAGGCCAGGGGCCCAGGGACATGTCCATCCTTAGCGGTGACCTCCCCGGAGTTTTCGGCAATTTCCACCCGAAAGCACCGCTACTCGGGCGGCGAACTCTAGCGTGGTTGTCTTCTGGCGGGGGAGAGCCCGACGCACCGGCCCACGAGAGCGGAGGGGACTCCGATATAACAACACTGCCCCATACGGGGTTTTCCGAGGAAGCGTGATCCCTGCCACGTGGCCCGATCCACCCGAAGCACTAGCGGACCTTCCGTTCTCTCCAGAGGGGCCAGCCCTTGATTCTTCCCTCACACTGGGTTCACCGGGAAGAACGCTATGGCTAACTATAACACTGGGGGCTTGGTGCCCACTCCTCTGCGAAGGAGACGGAGAAACCGAGGCTTCGTCGGACCGATCACTGACCGACGGTAAAGAAGACACGCCACTCACTTTCTTGGAGGAACGCTTAGACAACTTCTTCTTCTTGGTACTGTACCGTACCCACTGTATGCCGTCCCAACTTACGCACTCCGGACACGTGTCCGAGGAGGAGCAAACTTTACCCCTGCACGTGGAACAAATGGAATGAGGGTCCACTTCTGGCTTAGAGAGGAAAGCCCCACACGACTTTCCGGCTCTAGGACCAGGGCAACGACGCACATGCTCCATCGTTCGCACACGAAGGGCCAACACTATCGAGTTACAAGCACACTGGGATATACGCAAGGGGGACGTACTGAAACACTTGCGAATAACGCACTACGCAGAAAAAACACAAGTCCCCACACTGGAAACACGTGGAATCACAAACGCGCCAAAGGATCGAGAGAGCGAGAGAGTGAGATGTTTCACATCTCACGACCAAGGACTTAATGGCGATGCAGACCCGGAGAAGCAGTGACCCGCTCTGATCCTGCCCTCAGGGCGTATCCTGGCGGCGGGGGTAGAAACTATATGGAGCGGGATAGGGGGATAACGGCGGGAAAATCTTGGTCGAGATTGAGAGGTCACCAAGTGACTCCTATAGAAAGTAGTTCTCGGTGAGTATATTGTGTCGGAACAAATAGATTTTTCGCTTCGCTCAAAATCCGTTTTTTCAAAGGCTATTGTGGATATGGCCGTGGCCCGAGACCGGAGTAAGGGCCACCGGAGGGTCGTATCTAAACAATATGAAGCCCGTCCCATGTAGTAAACAATTATAAATATGACAATAGAACGAAAGTCATTGAGAATCCCTCATGGCGGAGTATAACTCAAGGCGGAGTGGAAAACGTTCATAACTACTCCCGAGCCGTAACGGGGAGAGGATGAAACACGGACCAAAATAACGCTAACAATTGAAAAGTCACGAAAAATAAATAACTCGTAAGTTATCATCCACCCAGAGGGGGAGAGGTGAGGGAGGGAGAACCCGTTGAACGCACAAAACGGAAAACGGGAAATCCGCTCCCCCACCGGAGCTAAGAAAGAAAACGAGAGAAAGGGGTAACTCGTGACTGCGAACAGAAAACGGGGACCCCAAGCTCTCGCTCTCTTAAACACAAAAACAGGACTAAAAAACAAACAAAAACAGGACTAAAAAACACAACACTATTATAAACGTATAAAAAAAACCTGTACATCCATAAAACACTACGATCGAAGAATAGCAACTGCTAAAACTTAAAATAAATAGCACAGTCGAGTGACGAACGCCTCGGAGGGGCGGGTACTAAACAAATACAAAGCTAAATCGCTATCTCGTTCGTAGGCTGGACTTACTAGCAAAAAGTACCATGAGCATAAATACACACAAAAAAAAAAAAAAATAATAACGGTTCTAAAGGCATAAGGCCAGGGACTTAACCAAGAACCTAAGTGACAGAGTACTAAACGGGCAGACAAAGATGAATTCCCAAACAAGTGAACAAACAATGGCCGCCATGAAAGGCCAGACGGGAATAATAAAACGGACTATACTGGATATAAAACAAAAGCTCGGTACAATAAAAAACTGTCAAAACAAACTATGGTACTTAACATTGGAATGTGTAAAGATGGAGCTTTGGACTTGACAAAATAAATCCACGATTGATGAAAAAGACCGAGAGCACCACAAAACAAATCAACACTTTAGATTCCAAAAAGAAGGATGATGTTCAGATGGCGCTCGCGTTGTGGCGTGGGTGGTGTGGCGATGGGGGTTGGCTAGGGCCTTTGTATCGGCCCATCCCTTTGACGAAGGAATTAACTAAATGGAAGACAACCTGTGAATAGTGGATTTCACGCGCCTTTGCTTTATACACGACACCCAAAAGGTGCTCGCGCGAGGGTTGTAACCTCAGCATTCCATGCTTTTATCTTTCTCTGGTATAATTGGAAGGTTTTATCAGAAAAGATATACAAGAAGGACTCTTTTCACCGGGCGCCACAGGTCTCTCCCCAGAAATAGATTTTTCCTTCGTCAAAATCCCTTTTTTGGGCTCAGGCCTTGATGGAAGTTTACCAGAGCATTAATGTATCTGTGGATTTTCAATAGTGCCGTTCATCTCGAGATAAACTTTCCTTTGGTCTTCTGGACCTAGAGACACTTGATGTTACCGTTATACATCCTTCAACTGATCATGGCATATGTCAGTGCTTCCTGCCCCCTACAGGGAAGAGTCTGGGTAGACTTTAGGAAAAAACCCGAGGATTGAGTTCAAGGAACAGACTAGCAAACAGTTTGTATATTAGTGTCGTCATATACATAAAGCATAGTTTGTACTTAGATGGTTTTGACTTGTGTAGGTTACTGATACCTCCCGAGTCTGGTTGTTAATAGAGACAGACAGACATGAAGGAAACCTTGATTCAGTAAGATAAACAGTTTAGTACAATCAGTCCTTACCTGGTTGTTTGGAACAGTAATAACCTTAGTTCCCAATGTTTTCCTAAATATCAATAGGATCAAAAGACACTCTGACTTTTATTCATAGGTTAGAATATTTGGGGCGAAATGAGATGCAAATATTCCTACTATTGTTTATTACAATAGAAAATAGAAACCATGGTTGTAACAATCAATTACATTTTACGCTGAATGAATCTGCATAAAAGCATAATAAGTAATAACAGAAATATAATAAGCTTCACCTGAAAAGGGAACACAAGCCACTCTATGGGAAATATGCAAAAATTTCACCATGTATTCTGTTGTTACAAAGAACACTATACATATAAGTATGCATGGCACATGTGTTAGTCTATTATGCTTAATGTCACCTGTGTAGTTAGAACAGTCTATAGTGTCGTCACTAGACACATCACTCAACATGATATACCTTAAGAGTCTATCATGTACACCCTTCACTAAAAGTCCCAAATAGTGCACTGTTCTTCGCAGAAATCAAGCGGCAGGTTTTAGTACACTACCTGCTGCCACCACAAAATGTTTTATCTCCTGTAATTGCTTCGCATAGTGTTTGAAGAAGACTCTGGATGACTTCCATCCAGTATAAGCGCGAAGGCTTTCAAACGACATAGTCTAAAAGAAATTTAGAGACGAGGCAACTTTCCTCGGATCATGACCTGCGGGTGTACTGTCTGGATCCGCTCTGCGAATAAAATAGGTGATTTTTGCCCTTATCTGTTTCAAGGATAATGTTGAACCTGATGCTTCTCCCCTGAAAAGCTGACCTCCCTTAAAGTCTGAAGTTCTATGAAGATAGACCTTTAAGCATTCTACTGGGCAGAGGGATGCTTCTTCCTTCAGAGGGCAGATTCTCCAGGGACCCCATCTCTTAGTGGGCAGCTCGTTCTTGGTGAGAAACGTTGGGTCCGGAAAGAGGTTCAGTTCTCCGCAGTCTGTGAACTGAATGTGGCCATCCCTCGAGAGGGCCACTATTTCACTGACTCTGGCTCCCGAGGCTAGTGCAAATAAGAATATCACCTTTTGAGTCAAGTCCTTTAGAGAACAATCTTCATTGTTCAGAGTTGATGCTAAGTGAAGAACCTTGTCCAGAGACCATGAAATGGGCTTTGGAGGGGCTGCGGGCCGAAGTTTAGCGCAGGCTTTGGGAATCTTGTTGAAGATTTCGTTAGAGAAGTCTACCTGGAAGGCGTAAAGCACTGGTCTGGTTAGGGCGGATTTGCACGTAGCGATCGTATTGGCTGCTAGACCTTGTTCGTGGAGATGGATGAAGAAGGACAAACAAAAATCCGTAGAAATCTACTTAGGTTTCTTTGCCTTGACAAAGGCGACCCATTTTTTCCAGGAAGACTCGTATTGTCTTTTTGTTCACTTTGACTTGTATTCTTCTAAGAAGTCAATACTGTCCCTAGAAATTCCGAACCTTTTCTTGACTGCTAAGGTGAGAAAATCATGAAATGAAGGTTCCAGGATTTCTGTGATGAAGCTGAGACAGTCAATTTCTGCACTTGCTGAGTCAGAACTGGATCCGGCAACGGGATCAGCTTCAGACATAGTTCCGTTACCAGGGGGAACCAAACGCTGTTGGGCCACTTGTGGGCCACTATCACTGCTGTCCCTTGAAAGGATCTCAGTTTGTCGAGGACTTTCAGCAGAAGGGTGGTTGGAGGGAACAGGTAGATCTTGGACCATCTGCTCCAATCTATAGACATTGCATCCGTCGCTTCTGCTAGAGGATCCTCGTACGGGGCTACCTACCGGGGTAGCTTTTTGTTGTCGCTCGTTGCGAAGAGGTCTATCTGCAATCCTGGGACTTTGCGTAAGATGAAGGAAATGATCTTGCGTCTAGGGACCATTCCGACTACTGGGTTGAACCTGGAAAGAACGTCCGCCGTCACATTGCGGAATCCTTGAAGGTGGACTGCTGACAAGTGCCATCTCTTCTCCGCTAGTTGGAGGATGGCCAGTATTACCTGATCTATTTGAGGCGATCTCGAGCCCTGTCAATTTAGGCATCTCATTACAACTTCGCTGTCTAGAACCAGTCGGATGTGGATCGAACAGCGAAGTTTCAGTTTCTTCAGTGAGAGAAAAACTGCCATGGCTTCCAGAAAGTTGATGTGGAAGGTTTTGAAGAGGGAAGACCAGGTTCCTTGGACTTTCCGGTGATGAGAGTGGCCTCCCCACCCTTCTTTTGAGGCATCCTTGTGAACGGTGACTGACGGTGGAGGTGGTTGCAAGGGTACCGTCTTCTTTAGGTTCTTGACCTCCGACCATGGCTTGAGTAGGGATTGCAGACGATTTGGTATAGGTTTCTTTAGATCTCTGTGAGCGTTTGATGCATATTTTCTCCAAACTCCTGATGCATCTTTTAATTGTGCTCTCAACACTGGATCTGCCACTGAGGCAAACTGGAGGGACCCCAACACACTCTCGTGTTGCCTTCTTGATATCCTGGCGGATTGAAGGAGTCTCTTGACAGATCCCGCTATCTCTTTCCTCTTTGATGGAATGGAAAGGCAGTGTGACTGTAAGTTCCAGTGAACACCCAGCCACTGGAAGTTCTGAGCTGGAGATATACAAGACTTTTCCAAGTTGATCTTGAATCCTAGGTGTTCCAGGAGCTGGATCACTTCCTTGGAGGTTTGCGTGCACTCCTCCTTGGATGCTGCCCACACCAGCCAGTCGTCCAGGTAGGCTACCACCTGAATTCTCTTTAGGTGTAATTGATGAATGACTGCATTCGCAAGCTTGGTGAATACCCTTCGAGCTATGTTTAGACCAAAGGGCATGGCTCTGAAGACGTACTGTCTTTTCTGTAGTTTGAATCCTAGGTAGGGGGAAACTTGATGGTTGATTGGGACGTGCCAGTACGCATCCGTCATGTCTATGAAGACTGTATATGCCTGTTTGGGCAAAAGGGTCCTTATGTGCTGAAGCGTCAGCATTCTGAACTTGTAGTTCACTATGAACTTGTTGAGTGGTGATAGGTCTTGAATGACTCTGAGCTTTTCCGAGTCCTTCTTCGGAACACAAAATAGCTTTCCTTGGAATTTGATGGACTTCGCCCTTCTTATAACCCTCTTGTTTAAGAGTTCCTGAACATATTCTTCCAATATGGGGGTTGAATGTTGGAAGAATTGAGGGAAGTTTGGTGGAGTTGTGTTCCAACTCCACCCTAGTCCATTCTTGACTAGGCTGTGGGCCCAGGGATCGAAGGTCCAGCGATCCCGAAAGAGGAGAAGTCTCCCTCCTACCGGTAGCATCTCACTTTGAGTGCTGGTTGGAGGATTTACCTCATTGACCACGTCCACCTCTGTTGCCCCTGCCTCTGGAGGGGTGTTTAGAGGATCCTTGAAAGGAGCCTCGAGACTTCAGCCTAAAGGTCGTAGACTGCCTTTCGTAAGCTGGGGTGAAAGCAGGTGACTGTGTCGCCACCGTATGGGGCAACAGCTGGAAGGTGGTGGTTGGTTGTGCTACCGTCTGGTGCACCGTGGCCATGGGAAGATGATGATGTTGCCTGGGACGAGAAGGCACTCTTGGTTGTTTCGTCTTCTTTTTTGGCTGGGGACCCTCTTCAGTAGAAGACTTTCTCTTGGAGGACAAGCCCCACTTGGAGAGGCTTTGTCCACGACCTCTTTGACCACTTCGCTTGGGAAGAGGTCTTTTCCCCAGATGTTGGAAGCTATCAGCTTCCTTGGTTCGTGCCTCACCGCAGCCGAGGCGAACACGAACTCCCTGCAAGCCCTTCGGGCTTTAATGAAATTGTACAGGTCTTTGGTGACCGTCGCCAAATGAGCCTTGGCGAAGACCATGTACATGTCTTGGGTTTCTGAAATGCTTGCCATTGTCTCTAGCCCCGTCTGCAGAGACATAGAGGCGGCAAGACGTTCTTTTGTCTCCTGCTCCCTGCGCAGGAGAAAGTCCGACAACTTCGGGAGGTCTTCACCGAACTGTCGTCCGGCAATGTCTGCCTTCAGCTTCCCGACTGTGAAGGTGTTGTGAACATCCTTCCAGTTCGCATCATCCGATGGAAAGGCGAGAGAAAAGGGTCTACACTCCTCGAGTGTAGGACAAGGTTTTCCTGCCTCAACCGCCTTTAAAGCTGCCTTAAACCCTTTGTCCATAAAGGGAAAGGCACGAGAGGGCTCAGCAATAAAGGAAGGGTGATTTTTGCTGAGAGCCAGCACCTTGGAGCTAGTGAAGGCCCTCTCCTTCAAGGTGTTGGTAAATAAGGCCTGGGCCTTGGGGAGGTCAAGAATGATGACCTCTTTCGGCTCTGTCTCCTCTTTGGACGAAGGTTCCGTCCTCAGGCAGACATAGCAATCCGGATAGGCCCCTTTGCTGGGCCAGAACTCTACATCATCTACTGGGACAGTGCCCAGTTTCTCGGAGAGGAAGATCTTCCCCCCTGACATCGGCATATGCTCTGCATACCTCCAAGGATTGATGTCAGAGAAGGCGGGAAGATCTTTGATGTTTAGCTTTTTCGGGGCTAAACGCGTTGCCATGAGCTGGTGCATCTCCGTCCGAAGAGAAGCCTCCTTCTCAGACGATTTCTTTTGCATGTCCTGGAACATGGACAAAAGCGAGTGCAACGTACTAGTGATCGAGTCTAACTGGGGGGCAGAAGAAGAAGTCGAAGGCACCAGCTCGGCCACCGTAGCTGATGACACCGAAATCGTGTCGGCTTTCTCTGTTTCGCCTTCAGGAGGTACGTCATCCTCCTGTTCCGGTTCTTCTACCAGGAGATTATGTTCAGTCTCCTCTGAGACAACCGACATGTTGTCCTCTAATTGGATGCCCTTCAAGGCGTCCGATACAACAGATTCTATCGGAATCTAGACGAGGGGAATCTCAGGTTGAGCCTTGGGAACGATTGCATCCGAAGATGCCCTAGGGAACAAACAGTCCCTCATCCTCTCATTAGGAAGATATGGGCCAGAGGTGTTCTTCTGAAAACCTCTGACCCATTTTCGCAGCGTATCTCTTGCTGCATCCCTTGATGCCGTAGACTTTTGATCATCAAAAGCCTCCTTTACCAGTTTGTCACAAACGGTACATACCTGTGGGTTCCAATACTTAAGAGATCCCTTCGTGATTGCGCAGCGAGCATGGGCCCTGCACATGTCATGGCCGCAGAAGTTCCTACTGCGGACCCTGCAGAAGTTGTTCCCGCACTCGGAATGCTCCTCCTGTAAAGAAAGAAAAGCATATAAGTATTCGGTGAAATTCTCAGATTTCATCATACATATTTTAGATATTATTTAGCTTAGGATAGGGTAAGCTAGAAAAAAAGGAAAAGACACCTACCTGTGTCTCCTGGCCAGCCCATTGGTATGACCTCCTTCAATATTGAATACTAAATTCTTAACAAATTTATGGGAAGATAATATCCTTGGATATAAAGTGTCTTCTTAACACTGTCTTCTAGATTCAATATTGGGGATTTTGGAAATGGTTGTTAACCATTAAAAAGCAGAGAGAATCGCTCTCTAAATGTGATGGTCTCACAATAGGCTGCCCATGAAGCACCTTGTAGGTTTGAAAAAATAGTATCGGCTACAGCACTGACTTCCGGCGGTATGCCGCCAGTACTGCCGTGCCTGCCGGCATATGCCGCCATGTTCTGGGCTATTGAAGGTAAGCACTGCCTTCAGGATGATGGGCGGCAGGTCGCCGGCAGCCAAAGGATCCCTCTATCAAGTAGGACCCGCTGGCAGCTGGCAGCGAATGTTTAGACTTGGGTGGCCGGCCGCCGGTAGACAACATAGTTGCCAGCGGCCGGTCAGAGTATGCCTATTGCCGTTGGGTCGTCGATCAGCGGCGTCCATGGCAAGTGGCGGCAGAGCTAAACTGCCGGCAAACAGGCCTCCAACATGGCTGCCGGCAGTCGGCCCAAAATAAGGAAAGGCAAAGGAAAAGATAAGATGGAGGAAGGCAAAGGCTCAGCCTTACCGGTCTACATCCGGAATGAGGGTTCAAATGGAAGGGGGAATTATATTCGGCCTTCCATCCAACCATATCCCATCCATATTGGTAGCATGGATATGGAAGGCAGTCCAAGGGAGGACTGAAGAACACTAAGAAAGGTGTAAGTTCCAGCCACAGGGGACCCCAGGCCAATTCTTCAGACTACCCATAGGGTTGAATGTAGAATGACGGCCAGGGTATGTGAAGGCTAGGCCAACACAAAAATGACAGCAGGGGAGGGGCAAGGGTCCTATAGGTGAGGTAATACCCGAAGGCACTACCCGACCTGAGCGATTCTGATCCCATAGTAGACAACCTCATAGTTGGGGAATTCCATTCCCCAGGTTGGGTTAGTCTAAGCGAGAAGGCGGCACACAGGACGCAATCTCGAAAGGGAACAGAATCTCGTACCAGAGATCTTAGGCAGTGGAAGAAATCAGTTCTTCGGCCTAAGATCTACCAGCACAGGACTGTCTGCTAGGCCATGGGAGGAGGAAATGTCATATAAGACCTCCAGGGTATGGACTAGGGAGGTCTAGCCTCCTGTAAAGGCAACCTAACCTGACTTGGGAAATCATTTCACCAAGATGGGCGGTTGCCAAACACAGACATTCTACTCTGATGTCCCGTTCTAAGCTCAAAACCGACTCAGTGGTTAAGAGAAAGAAATTAAACACCCCAGTAAAGATTTGCCAGAACTCAGTTCAAGGCAAAGCTAACCGAGGATAGCCTAGGCTAGTCAGAGGGAGGAGGAATTGCTCTTAAATCTCACCAGGAGATTAGTATCGACTTGAAAGGTATAGGAGGTGTCAGTCTCCCCTTAAAAGACAATACAAGAGCAATTGGGGACATGTATGAAAGTATACTAAACCCCCTAGGCTAGTAGCCTATGTGCAGTGAGAATCATTCACCGAAACTCTCTCGTATACTATCTTGGAAGAGGAAAATTTATGCAGCAATATCTTAATTGTATAAAATATTGCCTGAGCTTCAATAAAACTTTACCAGGAAGGTTATATCATGCATGAAGTGTGCAGGTGCCTAGGCTAGGAAGCCTAGCACTTGTGAGGCTCGGTCATAATTAGCCAAATCCACGACAACAAAGGCATAATATAAAAATCCCTAGCTAAATTGCTAAATAGCTAAAGTTATAAAAGTAAACGATGCCGGGAAAGTCGTTCTGGCTAACTAAATGTTCAAGAAAGAACAACCGCGTCCATGACGCCATCCGGCTGGCAACAGCTCTTGTTACGTTAATTTCGATCTCAATCGAAGAGTAAAACTGGCAAGACCTTACATTTACACAATTCAAAGATATTACTTAACTTTCCAGAAGCAGATGAGGCTGGTGAAGACATCATAGCAACGAAATAAGTCCAAAATAGCGAGAGATAACACGGGATAAACACCGGTCAGCAAAGCTACAAGGAAAAGAATGGCTAGATGGTGCCACGCGGTGTCGGGGTGGCACCTGTTTACAGTACAGTAAGAGCGTTGCCTATAATTCTTGCCACTTTCCCCTCAAAGCGAAAACGCTATTAGGGGTGTAGATAGCTATGCGACGTGTCAAGGATACGTCCTCTGATATTATGCAATATCCTTTTTAAAAACTTAAGGGATATTTGCTCCAGGAGTTAGAATTCTGGATACCTTTGGTAAATTCTCTGGGATATATCACTGTAGTCAAATATAACCTAGGAAGCTACTAACGAAGGAACTTCCATCAGGACGACATGGCCTGAGCCCAAAAATTTGCAAAGAGAAAGATTTTTGTATTTATGAAACTGAAATCATTTTGAGTTTTGAATTTTTATCTGTTAAAACTTTTGATAATTAATTTTTTTTGCTTCATTTTAAAGGATCATTAGTAACTTGCATTATAATGTAGGAATTATTTTTATTAAATGCTGTAAGTTAGTAGAGGGATGTTGGGGTACTACTATGGTATTTCAAGTATGGCCGACCAGTAATAGGGGTTTCATATTTCATGTCTGGAAGGTAATCTTTTGTAACTGATAGCTATTGTTCTTTCTGAAGATGTAAATATCATAGGGTATTTTCAAACATTGTAATAGATGTTACGACTGGGAAAGTAATTTGATAGACACTGTTATTTATACTGTATAGTATAGGTATGTTATACTTTTTATATTTGTATTTGTGTAAAACTTTGGCTAAATAATTTGGGCAAACTCTTATATAAGTACCATTTTTTTACAAAGCTTTTGATATGATTTTAGTCTTAGTAAAGACAATTTTTTTGTTATTTTTTTCTACATCAGTTCTGTTCTTGATGTTTAGGTATAGATTATATTAAAAGTTACGGCATACTCATTGCCTATACCGTAAATGTATTAATTGATTAACTATTCTTATTTCAATTTCAATATTGTTACTTTTTATTTCAGAGAGAAAAATTGGTAGAATTATTTAGGACTAAACATGCTACTTGTCCTCATGAAAGGGGATGTCTTTTGTACTTTGCTAAGGTATGATATGTTTGTATATTGGTTTTCTATCTTTTCTATTATTATTATTATTATTATTATTATTATTATTATTATTATTATTACTATTATTATTATTATTATTATTATTATTCTAGTTGGAGATGCAAGATGCTGTAGAGAAGATTTATTCAGCTCTCTAATGCAATTTTCAGTTTCTCAACGTTATTCATTTGTTTGTTAGACTACAAAACAAATACACAAAAAAAGATTGACACGCGACGTCATTGCTCCTGCCCTCAAGTCATGAGCTCTTAATATTGCATAATGCAAGTCTGCTGTTAAATGACTTATCATTATCTCGCTGTAATCTTAATCTTCCTATATCTCCTGTATTGTTTAGTTAGAAATCATGTTGCCTGATGAGTGTATTTGCAAAATTTTTATTCTGTTTAAGAACTTTTTCTTATTTCAGAATGCGTGTAAGGGATTCATTAATGGATTTTTACTGCAGTTAGCTGTAAATGTTTTACCCTACCTTCCTCGCCTAATTAGAACCCCGTCAACGGTATTAAAGATACTCAGGAATCACAGAAATACAGAAGCTGGTTTGTTTGTTGCATGGTTCACTTGTGTTTTCAAGGTGAGTGATTGTGGCTGAACGTTATGTTATTTTGGTTTCATTTGCTGTGCCATAATATTGATTGATATCATCATTATCATTTCCCATCCCTATTGACGCAAAGGGCCTCAGTTAGATTTTGCCAGTCATCTCTATCTTGAGCTTTTAATCAATACTTTAACTTTCAACATCTCCCACTAAGTGCTTCATATTCCTCATTCATAACATTCAACATCTCCCACTAAGTGCTTCATATTCCTCATTCATGTAGGCCTAGGTCTTTCAACTTATTTTGTGCCTCGTGGACCCAAATTGAAAGTTTGGTGAGCTAATCTCTCTTGGGGAGTGCGAAGAACATGCCTGAATCATCTCCATTTACCCCTCACCATGATCTCATCTACATAAGGCACTCAGTAATTTCTCTTATATTTTCGTTTCTAATCCTGCCCTACCATTTAACTCCCAATATTCTTCCGAGGTCTTTGTTCTCAAATCTACAAATTGTTTTGGATATTGTTATCATTGTCATACCACGACTCATGTCCATACAGTAACACTGATCTCACCAATCCGATATATAGCCTGATTTTTATACTGTATTATTATTATTCTTAATTCATATACTACTATTATATTATTCCAGAGCATGTGCTGTGTAGGTCGGTGGTGGGATGGGACGGAATACCCATATCATGGGGCATTAGCAGGCGCGTTATCTGCATTTGGAATGTACTTCTATTCTGCTCCATCACTGGCCTCGTATATATTATGGAAAACTTTTGAGGTAAGTTATATTCCTATGATTATTACCAGTTACAGTACCTTTTCTTTGCTTCCTTTCTATGGTTACCTTTAACATAAGGGTTATTTGCCTCCTTCCATTTACTAAATGACTATGTTTCTGAACCATACATAATCACTTGGGTAAAATAGATTTAGATTTTCACTTTATCTAGCATTTTAGATAAACATAACGTGAAATATATCTTTATTTTCACTTTATTTAGCATCTTAGATAAACAACAGGTAAAATATAACTTGATTTTCAATTTACTTAGCATTTTAGATAAACACAGTGGGTGAAATATATCTTGATTTTCACTTTATTTACCATATAAGATAAACAGTGCCCATGTCAGTTCCCACAATCTTGCTTTGATACACAGTACCAGCCTCAGTTTAACATTGCCTTCCCAGCAGAAAGGGGATCCTCTGTCTGATATTTTCCATCTAATTTTTCCTTTGTTCCGTAACTGAATACAAACCACGCTATTTACATGGGGTAATTACTTCGGCGCAGCCGATGACGAGCCATAAAGTTTTAACGAGGGTTTCCTACCCCACCGCTAGTTAGCAGGGGGGTAGGGAGGGGTAGCTAGCTACCCCTCCCCCCTCACACACACCGGTGATTAACTCATTTTACTTTTGTGAGTGTATGAAGTTGGCCTCTATTTCTCTTTATGCGTACGTGCCCTGGACTTCCCGGCCGCCCTTGTGGGACCTTTATGTCGGCCGTGGAAACGGATCCTCGCTCCTTATGCCCTCAGTGTAGGGGCCAACGGTGTGATAGTTCTAATTTGTGCATTGAGTGTAGGGAGTGGTCTACCTCCCAGTGGGAGAGGTTTGCACGGCGACGTAAGAAGAAGGCTAAAAGGGATCTTTCTCCTTCCGAGAAGCCTCGGAAGAGAGAAAATCCCAAGTCTTCTTCCGCCACCCATTCCTCCTCCGAAGCTCCCGCTCGGGCGGCCTCTTCCGAGAGGCCGGCGAGTAGTAGCGTAGACCGTAATGTTGTTGATGTCATTAACCGATCCCGTGGTGAGGGAGAGGTCGTTGCCCCTCCCCTCTCGTAGTAGGTGTTTGTTTCTACCAATGATCTTTTTCAGCTTTGGGCTTCCTTGGGGCTACAGGGTTCCCCCTCCAAGGAAGCCCTGTTTGACATGATCAAACGGGGTGCGGCTGCCGAACAATCGTCAACCTCAGCGGATATAGATCGTCTGTCTGTGGTTGACGTTGTTGTGTCGGAAACATCCCGTGGGTCTGGCCAAACTCCCGTTCCTGTGGCTGCGGTAGCAGAAGGCTCTCTCTCCCCCTCCGAACATACTTCGAGGGAGGAGCTTAGTCCCACGGTCTCTCCTTCCATTGAGACTCCCTCTCGGGGGAGTTCTCTGGTAGAGACGCCTCTTTGGAGGCCCAATGATGGTCAGCCTGCTGATCCCACGGCCCCTCCTGGGCGTATAAGGCGGAAGGCTTGTCCTCCCCTTCGCCGTAGAGGCCTTCCTTCCCCCTTTAAAGGGGTTAGGAGGCGCCTCTTCGGCTCGTCGTCACCACAGTCCTCTGCGGAGGAGACGACTCGCCATTCTCCTGACCTGCCTGCTACCAACCTTGACCTCTCCAGGGATCGTTCGCGATCCCCTTCGGAGGATGGTTGTCCTGCAGGACAAGGTGAGCTGTCGCCCAGACCTTCGACATCTAAAGCTGCTGACGCACTTTACACGCCACCTGAGACTGCCACTGCGCAATCTCCAGACCCTTCTGGGTCTCAGGGACTTGAGCGCGAAACTGCGCCTCTCGCCCCTAAGCGTAAGGCTCCGCCTGCGCACCCTCCTGCTGCTGTTATTCCTGAGGTTCCTGACAAAGCGCCTCGGCGCTCACCCTTAGGCGTTCGCGCCACTGTTCCTGTTGTACGCCAGGGTTCCCCTGCGCGCCCACGCCCATCGGCGCTCCGTCGCCCTCCAGCAGTTCCTGAAGTAGCGCGCAAGCGCCCAACTGCGTAGACGCGCCCTGCTCCTGATATAGTGCCACCGCGCTTGCCTGCGCACTCACGGCCAGTTCCTGATATGGCGCCTACGCGTCCATTGGTGCCCCAGCGGCCTCCTGCGCCCACGCGCCCTCCGGCTCCTCGCCACCCCCGTTCCTGTTTCATCGCGCGCGATCCAGGAGGTTCCTGAGTTGGCGCACAGGCGCCCTCAGATTCCTACGGACTCGTCGCGCCCTGCGGGGGATAGACGCGATACGCGTCCCCGCGCGATTCCAGCTCCAGCGCTCACGCGCACTCCAACGCGCCCACGTGTCGCTTTGAACCCATCGCGGCCACCTAGGGAGGTTCGCTATACTCGGGAGGCTCGCGATACGAGAGAGGTTCGCGATGCACGCCCGCGCGCAGTTCCTGTTCCAGCACCAACGCGACCACGCGTCGCGACGACTCAGCTCGTTGCCACAGAGGTTGCCAAGCCAGCGCACGGGCGCTCATGGCCGCCTCTGGAACCGCGCGAATCTACTGCAGATACGATTGCGCTCGACGCGCCAAAATCGAGCCCTGTTGCTGCTACATGCCCCGTGCCTGTCTTTAAGACAGCGGTGGTTGCGCAACTAACTCCAGAGCGCCCTCACGCGGCTCGCACCACGCGACCTCCAAAGCAGCGAACTCCGGTGCGACCTGTTCCTGATGCGCGCTATGAGCGCCCACAATCGCCAGCGCAACTAGCGCTTACACAGGCGAGTAAACCGATCCAACCAGACCGTCACCAAACCTCTCGCCCCTAGGTCGCTCGCGACCCTGCTCCCTCGCTATCGCGCCCTCGGCCGGTCCTCCCGGACACGCGCTCGCGCCCTCCCGTTATCTCGCGTCCTTCGGGGCCGCACCAGTTCGCTGCGCGCCCGTGCGTTCGGCCTCCTCCTGTTCCAGCTCCTGATCGCCTCGCGCCCTCGGCTGGTCCTCCCGGACACGCGCTCGGGCGCTCCCGTTATCTCGGGGCCGCACCAGGTCGCTGCGCGCCCGCGCATTCGGCCTCCTCCTGTTCCAGCTCCTGATCGCCGCACGCCTACACCATCACCTACGCGGTCTCGCGGGCATGTTCCCGCTCAAGCTGCCATGCACCCCCGCGCCCACGCTCCCGCTCTGTCGCCAGCGCGCCATCGCTCCTGACCATCCTCCTGCACGCCATCGCACCCCCGCCCACGCGGGTGCGCACGCGCGATTTCCCAGCTTCGCGCCCTCCTTTCACGCACGTCCCTGCTCTGGGCCCGGCACACGAGCCCCAGCGCGATCACCGACAGGCGGATTCTTCCTTGTCGTGTTCTCCTCCCTGCAAGCGAAGACCAACGCGCTCGCCAGAGGGGGAGCGCTCCTCGGACAGGTCTAGGGGTTCTTCTCTTACAGCCTTGCAGGCGAACCCTCGTTTGTCGACTCCTCTTAGGGATCCTTCGATCCCCTTCCCTCCAGAGGGAGTGTCAGACAGCGCTGCTGTCAGTCAACAATCCTGGTTCGACACCCTACTCAGAGCTCTCGTGCGGGCGATTAAGCCAGCCTTCTCTGATTCGGGTCGCGAGCCAGCGGCAGATTCCTCCCCCCTGAAGAGGAAGAGAGGAGTCTCTCCCGTGGATCCTCCTCCAAGGCCTGTGCTGTCCCTGCGTAGATCCTTGCGCAAGGCTCCTACTCCCCCTCAGACATTCTCGCCCTCCCCTGCGGAGGAGGATTACTCCTCCTCAGGAGAGTCGGTCGAGCAGGACCGCACCAATGGAGGACGTTCCTCCTCTTCCCGAGAGGTCTCCTCGTCCCGAGGTGGAGAAGGACCTGCCTCCTTCGCTTCTAGAGTCCTGCATCCTGCCCAGGAGGGAACCTAAGGACTCTAAGACGATTCCCAAATCGTCAGCTAGGATCAGACGAACAGCCCAGAGCTGTCGAGGATGTCCACGTTTCCCCCCAGGAAGAGCCTCTGGGGTCCGGAGACTTCGCTGCAAGTCCGACAGGAGGCGAGCACCAGGAGTCAGAACACGCGTTCTGGCAAGTCCTGACTCTCGTGAAGAACCTTAATGGGATTCCAGACCCTGAGGTCCCACCTCATGAAGGTAAGGACACGGTCCTGGATCGCATCTACGGCACTCAGAAACCCTCTAGGGCCAGCGCAGCATTGCCCTGGTCCCAAAGGATGAAGAGTGCCAGAGACAAGATCGAGGGCCAGCTCGCGGAGCTTGCCTCCTCCAGCAGATCCAGTACCGGGAATAAGCTCCTCCCTCCTCCTCGAGTCCATCAGAGGAGGTACTTTGAAATCCTCGAGGAGTCTTCGCTGAGCCTTCCCTTGCATCACTCCGTGGAAGGACTCACAGGGGGAGTCCCTCTTGAGAGACTCTCCAACTGGCACGTGTCCTTCTCAGCCACTGAGATCCAGAGCCAGGAGAAGGTCATCAAGTGCGCCATGCAGGCCACTTCATGGCTCGACATCAGGCTGGGGTCTCTGGGCATCCTGGTGCGGTCCGAGGACCTCTCCAAGGAAAGCACCAGGAAAGCGATGGAAACCTTAATCCTCTCGGGCATTCTGTCCCACCAAGTCTCGAGCTTGTGGGCCAACTCGATCCTCAAGCGCCGGGACGCTGTTGCCGAGAGGTTCCACCATAAGGTTCCCAGCGTCGAGTCTAGTAGGCTCAGACTTTCTTCCGTTCTCGGTAAGAGCTTGTTCGAGCCTAATGACGTGGAGCTCTCTGCCGAGAGGTGGAGGAAATCCAACCAGGATTCCCTCATCCATAGGGCCCTGACATCGAGGCCCTACAAGCCTCCGGCGGCCCAGCAGCCCCGTCCTGCCAAAGATACGAAGAAGACGACCGTAGCAACGAAGCCCAAGGTGTCTAAGCCCTTTCCTGCCAAGGGCAGGAGGGGAAAGAAGTCCTCCAGGGGAGGCAAGAACCCTAGAAGCTCCGGCCGAGGTCGGAAGCGCTAGGGTTGGCAATCCCCCTGTGTGTCCACCAGTGGGGGGATGCCTGCAGAGTTGCGCAGCAAGGTGGCAGCAACTCGGGGCGGATGCCTGGACGGTCTCCGTGATATCTCTAGGGTATCGCGTCCCGTTCACAGCATCTCTCCCTCCCCTGACAGCGAATCCAGTGCCGTTGAGCTCTTTTACCATGGGATCGGCAAAAGGGCAGGCCCTTTGGGCTGAAGTCCAGACTATGTTGGAGAAGGACGCTCTCCATGAGGTCGTGGACGGGTCCCCAGGCTTCAACAGTCGACTCTTTCTTGTGAGAAAGGCGTCTGGTGGCTGGAGACCAGTCATCGACCTCTCGACACTGAACGGGTTTGTCAAGCAGACTCCGTTCAGTATGGAGACGGCAGACACGGTCAGACTTGCAGTGAGACCACGAGACTTCATGTGCACACTGGATCTGAAGGACGCGTACTTCCAGATCCCGATCCATCCGTCTTCAAGGAAGTACCTGAGATTTTGCCTAGACAACAAGATCTACCAGTTCAAGGTGCTGTGTTTCGGTCTCTCCACAGCTCCTCAGGTGTTCACCAGAGTCTTCACCATCATCTCTTCATGGGCTCACAGGATCGGCATCCATCTCCTTCATTACCTGGACGACTGGCTGATCCTGGCAGACTCGGAGGCATCCCTTCTTCGCCACCGAGACAAGCTCCTTGAAGTTTGCCAGGATCTGGGGATTGTGGTAAACCTCGAGAAGTCCGCTCTGCAGCCCTCTCAGAAACTGGTATATCTAGGCATGATCATAGACACCAATCTCCACAAAGCCTTCCCATCAGACAAAAGGATAGCAAGGCTGAGGAAGGTTGTGAAACCTTTCCTCAATCGAGAAGAACTCCCAGCCCAATCGTGGCTTCGTCTCCTCGGCCACCTCTCCTCTCTGACCCGTCTCGTCTCCAACAGTCGCCTCAGAATGAGATCCCTTCAGTGGCGACTGAAGTCTCGGTGGAATCAAGGACTCGACTCCCCGGACATCCTGATCCCCATGGGATCTGCGGAACGAGCGGACCTCAGGTGGTGGGTGACAGACGAGAACCTACGAAAGGGAGTGGATCTTCTCGTCTCTACCCCGGATTTGATGCTGTTTTCGGACGCATCAAACAAGGGGTGGGGTGCTCACGTTCTGAACCACAGGACCTCAGGCCTCTGGTCAGAATCAGAAAAGTACCTTCACATAAACCTGCTGGAGATGAAGGCCGTTTTTATGGCACTTCAAAAGTTCCACCAAGTCCTGGCGGGCCACTCCGTAGTGGTAATGAGCGACAACACCACGGTAGTGGCTTACATTAACAAGCAGGGAGGTACCTTTTTGGAACAGCTGTCCCATCTTGCAGTAGAGATCCTGAGATAGTCCGAAGTCCACTCGATATCACTTGCGGCTCGCTTCATTCCAGGCAAGAGGAATGTGCTCGCCGACAGTCTGAGCAGAGCGACGCAGATAGTGAGTACCGAGTGGTCTTTGGATCCTCGGATAGCCAACAATGTCCTGACTTTGTGGGGTTCCCCGACTGTGGACCTGTTTGCTACGGCGTTGAACACCAAGCTTCCGCTGTACTGCTCCCCAGTCCCGGACCCCAAGGCCCTCTGGCAAGATGCCTTCCAACAACGGTGGGACAACGTCGATGTGTACGCCTTTCCCCCATTCTGCCTGATGAGGAGGGTCCTCAACAAGACCAGAACATCGGTCAATCTCTCGATGACCTTGATAGCTCCGCTATGGCATCATGCAGAGTGGTTTCCGGACCTTCTGCAGCTCCTCACGGAGATCCCGAGGGAGCTCCCTCCACGTCACGCGCTACTCAAACAACCACATTCCAACATCTTCCACAAAGCCGTAGCTTCGCTTCGACTTCACGCCTGGAGACCCTCTTAATGAGAGAATGCCTTGATGAAGTCATTAAGCTTCAGCACGGCATTTAATTCCCGTGCTGAAACTTGGTGACGGGCAAGAGGGCTCTCGAACTTGGGGAAATTGCTCCCCCAGTTCGAATCTAAATTTCTCTCTTTTACCTTTTTCTTTTTCTCAATACTACTTCGACCTTATCCTAATTTCACAAACTTTCTTTAGTCTTGCTTTCCAAACTCTATGAGAAAAATTTCCCTCATTATATGTGTGTATATATTATGTACATATATATTTATTTATTTATTTTTTTTTTTTCTTTTCTCCTATGGCTTGGATGTTTTCACATCCATTGTAGCCCCGGCGGGGATGTTCATACATCCTTTATTGCTGCCTGCTTTGATGAGTGGGAGGAGGTATCGCGGTTGGGAGGTGTTTGCATTCAAAGCTATATATGAGAGTATTGGATGATTTCAGCCATCCCGAAGATGGTTTGGACCTTTTTGGCAGAACTATTCTCAAGTGTTGGGTCTTCGGAATCCAGGGGGATCCAATGCTTGGGGTAGGACTCTCGGCTTTTGGCCGGAAGCCCGTCATTATAGATATGGGGAGGATGATTCCATAATTTCTTGGTCTCAGTCCTAACAGGCGGGTTCAGCTTACACCTGTGCCTCTATATCTGTTTTGATGCTATCCTTCGGGTAGGGTATGGAGTGGACCATCTGGGAAGTATACTCTCATTGTGCCGATAGTAGAGAGTGCAAATTTCCTTTCCGACGCGTGATGGCCTAACATTCTCGAGCAGGTACATCAAACTAACTCTTTTCCCTCTCTTTACTATAATGGATTCTTTAAGGAACGAACCCCCATCCCCTGGATACGCTGACTCTCCCCCGGCACTGTTGACGACCTCTGCTAATGTGATAAGGGATAGCTCTGTTGATGACCTCGGAACGGGAAAGGACCATTCTACTGATATTTCTAAATCGAGTAATTTGGGTAACACGAGGAAACTTCGAATCCTCCATGTTACACAAATTTCAATAGAAACAAATTATGATGATCTATGTAAAGCATTTGAATGCTATGGATGCATAAAAGAAATAAGGATGAAACTTGTAGCTGAAACTTGGGATTCATGGATATCTTATAGTAGTTATGACGAAGCATTTAGTGCAATAAGTAATTTGAATAATATTAAAATTAATAACTTGAATGTCGCGGCTGCTCTCTGCGATAAGGTACCAAAAGATTTAGATGTGTACAGGCCTGCCGATTGGTTGGAAAAAGGCACAGATTTAGTCATGCCCTCCCAGAGAAATCCAAAACCACCGATGTGGCTTATAGCTGAATCAAAGGGGGTTACAGGGAATTATTTTAAAATATGCAAATTGATTCAGAAAAAAGTAGGAACTATTGCACCAGGCGATATATCTCGTTTCGGAAAAAATAGTTTCCTTATCCATGCCAAATCCAGTACACAGTCGGTAATATTGTCCAATATGAAAATAAATAATGATGACATTAAGTTAGATGTCAAACCCCACCTAAATTTTAGCTACGGAAGGGGCGTAGTTTTTAACAGAGACCTATATGATTTTACAGAGGAGGAGATACTGGCCATGTGTCCATTAAATGTTTGGAAAGTTCATAAAGTCCCAGGTACATCAATGATAATCCTTACGTTCCAGGATGCTGATGTACCTTTTCATATTATTATCGAGAACGAAAGGATTAAAGTAAGACCCTTCAAGCAGAAGCCATTGCAATGCTTTAATTGTTTTAAATTTGGGCACCCGTCCAAAGTTTGCAAAAATGAGAAGATGTGTGGTATTTGCTCCAAATCTTACCATGGAGAGTGTGCACTTGGAGCCAGGTGTTTAAATTGCAGCTCGAATCACAAATCCACAGACAAGATCTGCGAGCTATATAAGTTGGAGGAAGCTGCCCTCAACAAATCAAACTTAGAACACATAAGTGTGACCCATGCCAAAAGACTATTAAATAAATCAAATACATATGCTAAGGCATTAAAATCAAACCAACCTAGCACTGCCAATAGCTCAAAAAAAAGTATACTATCTGACAAAATGTCAAATAACGAGGTAACCTTATCACCTCCTGAGGCTTTACCACGGTGTATTAACACTAGGTCATTGCCCCTTGCTGTACAGCCTTCAGCCGCCATTACAAAAAGTAATACAAACCTCTCTCAGGCCATGTCCTTGCCTGATCTGATGGAGGTTCCACTTAAGACTAACTTACCTGATGCACCTGTCGTGGGAAAGGTGCAAAAACCTCGAATCCCACCATCTATTAATCGCAAAAGAGAGAGACCTCCATCTCTCTCTCCACCCTCCATTAGAAACGTTAAGGTTATGACATCAAATAAATTTGATGTTTTGTCTGTTGATGTTTCTAATGAACCAGAAGATGGACTGAATAAATCAGAAATTCAAGTTGAGGTCCACCATCCACCTCAACAAATAGATAAAAAGAATACAAAGAAAAACACCAACGTTAAACCCAACATAACAAGACCACCTCTGAAGAAACATACTGGTAATAATGTTACATTAAAAACTGCTAATGGGAAGACCTCATCCAAGATGTCTTCCAGAAATAATCCATAGTTTTCTCCTCCATTTTGCAATGGAACTGTCAGGGTTTAAGGGCGAAATATGAAGAACTTAAGCTCCTAATTCATGAGCATTCCCCCATAATTGTATGTCTACAGGAAAGTATGCTTGATTCTAACACTCCTAGTCCTCGAGAGTGTGTTAGCTATAGAACACCATATAATCAACAAGCAGGGAGCCATGGCGGAAGTCTCATGTACATTCGTCGAGATGTTCCCCAAATACCCATGTCTATACGTACAACCCTGCAGGCAGTTGTTGTACAAATTGATATTGGGAGAAAATATACAATATGCTCTCTGTACTTACCTCCAAATGATAATATTTTATATGATGATTTAGCAGAGGTCATTCAACAACTCCCTCAACCTTTTCTCTTACTGGGAGATATGAATGGTAGACATCCTTTATGGGGTGATGTTTTGGCCAACACAAGGGGCAATATTATCTCATCAATTGTGGAGAATGAGGATGTGGGACTCCTTAATACCGGAGAGCCCACACACTTCCATGTTCAGACAGGTACTTTGTCATGCATTGACCTTTCAATTGCAAGCTCTAACTGCCTTCTTGATTTTGATTGGAGGACATTAGATGATTGGCATACTAGTGATCATGCACCAATCATTATAAACACCAACAAGGGTCCGCCTTTGCAAAGATCGCCACGTTGGAATCTAGACAAGGCAGACTGGGTTAAATTTTGTGAGCTAAGTGAAATCGAAGGGAGAGCAGAACAGTTTGAAAGTATTGATGATGCCATAGACCTACTGAATGGAACTCTTCATACAGCAGGAGTCAATTCAATTCCCAAAACAACAGGGTTATTCAAACGACGACCAGTCCCGTGGTGGTCTTCAGAACTAACTGCACTCCACAGAGCCACAAGAAGATCTCTAACACGATTGCGTAGACGCAGAACTGATGAGAATTTAATAATGTACAAGAAATGTAGAGCACAGTTCCGTCGTGCCATGAAAGAAGCAAGGCGCCAGTCATGGATGTCTTTTGTTTCCTCTATTAACAGTAGAACACCACCATCTTCTGTGTGGAGGAAAGTAAAAAAGATAGCTGGCAAATTCACCCCCAACCCACCACCAGTGTTGAAGGTGAATGGCCAGTATGTAACTGAAGCAAATGAAGTTAGCAATGCCCTGGCTAATCATTTTTCAAATGTATCCAGCAAGTGTGAAGGAGCCCCTGGTCACCAGTATAGGAGCACTGAAGAAAAGAAAATTTTAAATTTTGCAACGAGAAGGGAAGAGTCGTATAATTCTCCTTTCACTGAAAGAGAATTTGATTCCGCACTTGCTCATTATTATTATTATTATTATTAAATGCTAAGCTACAACCCTAGTTGGAAAAGCAGGATGCTATAAGCCCAGGGGCCCCAACAGGGAAAATAGCTCAGTGAGGAAAGGAAACAAGGAAAAATAAAATATTTTAAGAATAGTAACAACTTTTAAATAAATATTTCCTATATAAACAATAAAAACTCCAACAAAACAAGAGAAAGAGAAACTAGATACAACAGTGTGCCTGAGTGTACCCTCAAGCAAGAGAGCTCTAACCCAAGACAGTGGAAGGCCATGGTACAGAGGCTATAGCACTACCCAAGACTAGAGAACAATGGTTTGATTTTGGAGTGTCCTTCTCCTAGAAGAGCTGCTTACCATAGCTAAAGAGTCTCTTCTACCCTTACCAAGAGGAAAGTAGCCACTGAACAATTACATTGCCGTAGTTAACCCCTTGGGTGAAGAAGAATTGTTTAGTAATCTCAGTGTTGTCAGGTGTATGAGGACAGAGGAGAATCTGTAAAGAATAGGCCAGACTATTCGGTGTCTGTGTAGGCAAAGGGAAAGAACCGTAACCAGAGAGAAGGATCCAATATGGTACTGTCTGGCAAGTCAAAGGACCCCCTAACTCTCTAGCGGTAGTATCTCAACGGCCGGCTGGTGCCCTGGCCAACCTACTACCTACTACCTATACAGCCCCTGGACCCGATGGAATTCCATATGCAATGATTAAACATGTACATTTTAATACAAAGCTATTTATTTTAAGCATTATTAATAGAATATGGCATGATCATAGCTACCCAAGTGTTTGGGAACTAGCCATTATTTTAGCCTTTTTAAAACCCGGTAAAGACAAGTTTTTAGCAGCAAACTATCGTCCTATTGCATTGACATCTTGTTTATGTAAAATCATGGAGAAGATGGTCAATGCAAGGCTGATATGGTACCTTGAAAAGAAAGGTATTTTATCACCGATTCAATGTGGATTCCGAAAAATGCACTCAACGACTGATGTGTTGATACGACTTGAGTCTTCTATTTGTGAAGCCTTTGCTTCCAAACAGCACCATGTTACAGTATTTTTTGACCTTGGAAAGGCATATGATACCACATGGAGATATGGTATTCTTAAAACCATTCATGAATTGGGATTGAGAGGAGAGCTGCCACTATTTATTCAGGCATTTCTTTCACGTAGAGTTTTTCAAGTGAGAGTGGGGGAAACTCTATCAGAGAGTAAGTGCCAGGAAGAAGGAGTTCCTCAGGGTAGTGTGCTGAGTGTAACCCTTTTTGCACTAGCAATTAATGGGATATCCTCAGCCATTCCCCAGGATGTTCTCTCAACACTATTTGTGGATGATCTCTCAATATCATTTGCTGGCACTAGAATGGCAATGGTTGAGAGAAAAGTCCAACTCTCTATTGATAAAATTATCCAGTGGGCTGACATGAATGGATTTAAGTTCTCGACAAGTAAAACTACTATTGTCCATTTTTGTCGTATCCGGGGAGTACATCCAGACCCGGATATATACATTAAAGGTCAACGGATACCATGTGTATCGGAAACCAAATTTTTAGGTTTGATATTTGACTGTAGACTTACATGGGTTTCTCACCTAAAAGCGCTAAAAGCTAAATGTGTTGAAGCTCTGAATATCTTAAAAGTATTGCCCCATACATCATGGGGGGCAGACCGCAATACTATTTTAAAATTATACAAGGCCTTGATTTTTTCCAAAATTAGTTATGGTTGTGAGGTATATTCTTCAGCCACCCCAAGCCGGTTAAAAATATTAGACTCGATACATCATGCAGGTATTAGATTATCTACTGGAGCTTTTAAAACCTCGCCTATCCCAAGTCTCCTTGTTGATGCTGGAGAGTTACCTCTAGACCTTTACCGAATGTCTTCCATTCTTCGGTATTGGTTTAGATTGCAAAGACTCCCTAGCTCTCTAGCCTTTCAGACTGCAAGCCTTGTAAGACACGCATCATACTTTGAGTTGCACCCAAAATCTCCTCAACCTTATGGCTTTCGGGTGAAACGATTTTTAAATAGTCTGGATATAATTAGAAATAAGGTACTTCCATTCAAGGTATCATCAACGCCTCCATGGAAATTACCTGACATATCTTTTTGTAAATACTTTATTGGAGTTAAGAAGAATATGACTGACTTAGAATCCAGGTCTCTTTTTATGGAACATGTCGAAGAACATAGGGGATCGACTTTTATATATACTGATGGCTCCAAATCTGATGCTGGCGTTGGATTTGGAGTACATAGTAATGATTTTAATTGTAGAGGTGCACTTCCTCTAACAGCTTCCATATTTACTGCCGAACTGTATGGCATATTAACCGCTATTGAGAAAATAGCTTTGGAAAAGGAGGGTAATTTTACAATTTTTAGTGATGCAAGGAGTGTTCTTCAAGCTTTAGAAGTTTTTAATTCTAGTAACCCTCTAGTTTTAAAGATTTTAGAATGGCTTTTTATTATTGGACGGAAAGGTATAACTGTTCGATTTTGTTGGGTTCCAGCACATGTAGGTGTGTCTGGGAATGAGAAGGCAGATTTACTGGCGAAGAATGCGGCATCCGAGTTGCTGCCAAGGAGGTATCCCATTCCATGTAACGATCTCCTACCTTACATCAAGAAATTGGTTTGTGATAAATGGCAACAGCACTGGGACAGTCAAGACGGCAATAAAATGAGGGAAGTAACAAATATCATATCACCTTGGAGGTATAACATGATTCCCCGAAAATGGGAGACAACTCTTTGTCGTCTCCGTATTGGTCACACACGGTTGACACACGAGTTTCTGCTGAAGGGCCAACACCAACCGTATTGCGAGGACTGCTTAGTACCTTTAACAGTGAGGCATTTGTTGACCGAATGCCCTAATTTTACTAACTTAAGAAATAGATATCTGTTTGAGGCTCGAGGTGAGGATGGCAGGTTTATCCTTGCCAAGATTCTTGGACATGATGTGTCTTACTATGCGAGCGGAATTTTTAGATTTATTTCAGAAGCAGGTCTTCTGAAAACTATTTAACTATTTTAATGACTTCTTAATTTTTATGGTTTTAATCGAATTCTCTTTTAATTTTCATATACAGTAAATGGTATTGGCGTCAATGACCTTAGATGTCAGGATGCCAGAAAACTTTCAATCAATCAATCAATCAATCACGCCTGGAGACTATCCAGCATCTCCTCAAAGAGAGAGGATTTTCGCAACAAGTTGCGGAAAGAATGTCTGGCCACCTGCGCAGGTCATCCGCAGGAGTCTACCAGGCGAAGTGGCGAGTTTTCTGTGGTTGGTGCCATGGAAGGGGTATCTCTCCCCTCGATGCCACGTTACCAGCAATAGCGGAGTTCCTTGTGTATCTGCGGGAAGAAATGCGCCTTTCAGTCTCGGCAGTGAAAGGCTATTGCTCAGCCTCAAGTCTTGCCTTCAGGCTCAAAGGAATGGACATTTCCTCCTCGCTGGAACTGTCTCTTCTCATACGGAGTTACGAACTTACCTGCCCTCAGTCGGAAGTGAGACCTCCTCCTTGGAACGTGGTTCGAGTCCTCAGGTCTCTTAAGAGGCCTCCCTACGAACCATTACGCCAGGCTTCTGATCGCCGCCTTACCTGGAAGACGGTGGTCCTGCTAGCTTTGGCCTCGGCCAAGCGAGTCAGTGAACTGCATGGTCTCTCCTACGATGACGCCCATTCAAGGGGATGGGGGGAGGTATCGTTCGGCTTCGTCCTTGAGTTTGTTGCCAAGACTCAGAACCCGGGAGTGCCGGACCCTCGGTTCGACTCCGTCCAGGTCTCGAGTCTTTGTTCTGTAACAGATGAACCAGACCATCTCCTACTGTGCCCAGTCAGGAGTCTGAGGTTGTATCTTTAAAGAACAGCTGCAGTCCGCCCCCAGGTGCGAGCCTTGTTTGTTAGCACCGGGGAAACGAAGAGGAGGGTCACCAGGAATACCATTTCGGCCTGGATCCACAAGGTGATCCACCTGGCCTTGAGTTCTGATCCTCTTCCGTCACGGCGTCCAAGGGCGCATGATGTCAGGGGCGTGGCTACGTCCCTGGCCTTCAAAAAGAACTTTTCGGTGACGCAGGTCCTGCAAGCTGGGGTGTGGAAGCGTCAGACCACCTTCATGGCCCAGTACCTGCAAGACGTGACACACAGAAGGCTCAATATGTTTTCTATCGGCCCTGTGGTGGCTGCACAACAGCTGGTCTAACCTCAGGTTCCTAATTGGACGAGTAGCAGAAGGTTGAGGGCATTGTTACCCGGTTTTAGTCTGTGTGAATGAAAAGATCTGTCTGGCCCTTTTCTTTTCTTCATCCTCTCCTCCCTTGGAGAAAAACAGCATCCTGGGTCCTCTGCACAGCTGACCTCGAACCTCTGCAGGTAAGCCATGCTTCCTTGTGTTCCTAGTATTAAGTTGTAATACTTTCATGTCCCCATACCCTGACGAGGTGGTATTGGGTAAGTCCTAGCCTAGATTTCCTTCTAAAGAACTCCAGGTCAACTTCCTAGGATGTGTCACCACTCACCTTCACACACAACTTACGTAGGCCGCAGCAGCCCCAACTGCCTGCGAGGCGCAGGGGCCCCAACCCTTGAGTTGCTCTATGGACTCGGGTTCGGGGCCCCCGGGCAAGCCAAAGCCAGTATGGCAGGGGACTTACCTCCCTTCCTAAGGGTTAAGTCACCCCATGTAAATAATGTGATTTGTATTCAGTTACGGAACAAATGACAAATTCGTAGATAATTTGTATTTTTTCTAACGATACAGACCTTAGCTATTTACAGTTATGTGCCCGCCAGCCCTGTCCCCCAAAATAAGTCCTACCTCTAAGTAAAGTGAGTTAATCACTGGTGTGTGTGAGGGGGGAGGGGTAGCTAGCTACCCCTCCCTAAACCACCCCCCCCCCCCCCCCCCCCCCGCTTAATAGCGGTGGGGTAGGAAACCCTCGTTACAACTTTATGGCTCGTCATCGTCTGCGCCGAAGTAATTACCCCATGTAATTAGCTAAGGTTTGTATCGTTAGGCAAAATACAAATTATCTACGAATTTGTCATTTTTATAATGATGCTATCCCCTCCTTGCTTAATTATTATCTGTTAACTATATATTATTAAATATGCTTTTTTAATATAAGAAGAGAAATTTAGTTTTCATATGTATGTTTTTGGCTTGAAATTTGCCAGGATGTATTCAAAAAAGTATTTTCATATAAGCCTATAGCTGTACCATATTTATAATTACGGTAGATTACTGCTGAACTTGGTGCATTATGGAAAAGGTTGTATCATATGTCTGGATCAAGGGAGTGTATTTGATTGCGTAGCTATAAATTCAGTTAGATGAAGGAAACAGTACAATAGCTCTATCAGAAGAATTTAATAGAATTGTTATGTATCCGTCAAGGATTAGCACTATGGCTTGTTATGTTTTCTGTCATAAAATGGCAGGAAATTACTAAGATTACTAGAAAGGTCATGATAGCTACTGTAGTATATGGGGATGACCTGATATTTAAAGTAAAAAATTGAAGAGAATTGTTGTAGAAATACTCAAATAATGAGAGGATAGATTACAGAAAAGGATTGTAAATCAATATAATCAAAATTAAATGTACAGCGACGTACAAAGGAGGTAAGGGAGAAATCTAATCCAAAAAGTGGCTATGCAAAAACTTTGGGAGAGGTGTAGAGATGATGAAGTGTATTTCATAGTGTCAAAAAATGGAAAATAAAATAAGCATGAAGAGGTTGAGGAGAAAGACCTTAGAGTAAGTCAAGAATTTTTATTACCTTGTGGAAAATTTGACTATGATATTGATATGACAGTTTAAAAGGCAAGTTTTAACAGTCTGTATGAAATCGAAAGATATTTCTAAAGTACAGGTAAATAGAAAATATCCATCTGTAAACAAAAAATTACGATGTATACATTAAGGCTGTCAATGTGAGGCGTAGACATTGGCCCTTACAAAGAAAGTAATAATTTTGAAGAAATGTAATTGTAAAAGATAAAAGATTTTAGGAAAATATATTAGTATGATTATATTATAGTAAAGTTTTTGCAATGTGATGTGGTGTAAAGAGGCTGTGGTAGGGAGATATTCATTCATAAAAGCAGTAGATGTTGAAGTTAAGTGAGAAAAAATCATGGTAAAAGGGCATAGTTTAAGACCTTAACCATAAGTGGAGGGGCAGGAATTCAGGGAGAAAATTAAGAATTCATGAGTGAAGAGGGTGCATTTCGCCTATTTCACAAATGGAAGAAATCTTCCATAATGGTTAATCCTTTAATCCCTATCCCCTTAGAAAATGACCCCCAAAAAAGGGTATGGGCCTTATTTGTTCCTAAAGCACCATGACCTTATTTGGGACATTTTACCAATCTTGGCACTAAAACAATACGAAGATACATACATACATATACCAAGGCACTTCCCCCAATTTTGGGGGGTAGCCTACATCAACAAATGAAACAAAACAAAAAGGGGACCTCTACTCTCTACAAGATAGAACTTAAAATTTTTTCTTTTACCATAAACCTGATCAAAATCCATTTTTATTGATATACAATGTTGGGCATGAATGTAAAGAGACTTCTGTATGAGAAAGTGATTGTACTAACTGTGATGTATGGATCGGAGTTGTTGGGAATGAAAGTGACGGAGAGACAGAAATTGAATATGTTTGAGATGAAGTGTCTAAGGAGTATGGCTGGTGTATCTCGAGTAGATAGGGTTAGGAATGAAGTAGTAAGGGTGAGAACGGGTGTAAGAAATGAGTTAGCAGCTAAAGTGGATATGAATGTGTTGAGGTGGTTTGGCCATGTTGAGAGAATGGAAAATGGCTGTCAGCTAAAGAAGGTGATGAATGCAAGAGTTGATGAGAGAAGTACAAGAGGAAAGCCAAGGTTTGGGTGGATGGATGGAGTGAAGGAAGCTCTGGGTGATAGGAGGATAGATGTGAGAGAAGCAAGAGAGCGTGCTAGAAATAGGAATGAATGGCGAGCGATTGTGACGCAGTTCCGGTAGGCCCTGCTGCTTCCTCCGGTGCCTCGGATGACCGTGGAGGTAGCAGCAGTAGGGGATTTAGTGTTATGAAGCTTCATATGTGGTGGATAATGGGGAAGGGTGGGCTGTGGCACCCTAGCAGTACCAGCCAAACTCAGTTGAGTACCTTGTCAGGCTGGGAGGAACATGGAGAGGAGAGGTCCCCTTTTTTTGTTTCATTTGTTTGATGTCAGCTACCCCCCAAAATTGGGGGAAATGCCTTGGTATATGTATGTATGTACAATGTATATTTTTCAATATTTAACTTAGCCGGTGATAATAATAGCTGCAGCTCTGCTGCTCGACAGAAAACTCTACGGAAAAAATCCGCCAGCGATCGCCATGCAGGTAGGGGGTGTACTTCAACAGCGCCATCTGTCGTCCAGATACCCAGTACTCATTGTAAACAAAGAACTCAATTTTCTCTCTGTCGTGCTACCGGCAAGACCTACTAATTCGCTGTTGCTAACTGGATTTGTTTTCACAACTATTTGGTGAAGTACACTATTCTAGTTTTGAGCTTTCGCTGTGCAGGCTTTCTCTTCAATAAATCCTTGCATTCTTTTTTTTTGATATCGGATTATTTGTTGATGACTTTGGATAGTTTTTGAATTCCCCTTTGACCAATTCAAATGGCTGACCCTTCTCAAGTCCCAAAATTCAGGAAGTGTAATGCTAGGGACTGTTCAAGGTGTCTTCCGAAGGCCTCTATCGATCCTCACACCGTTTGTTCCAATTGTCGGGATAAAACCTGTCAATTGGAAGATCGATGTGAGGAATGCGTTGGGCTTTCGGAATTCGATTTTATCGAATTCCAAAAATATACACGTAGGCTAGAGAGAGATAGAGTCAGGAGAAGTTCATCTCGTTCTGTTGATTTTTCCTCTCCTCATGCCCCACAACCTATTCCTTCCCCTGTAGTGGTTGCTCCTAATCCCCCTTCTGGCACTCAGGAACCTTCGATGGCTGATATGATGCGTGCCATCCAAGCTCTGGGTGAGAGAGTTGAGTCCCTGGCTAGTGACCGTAACCAGCTCATGGCGGACGTCAAGGAGCTGAAGAGTAAAAGTGCAGTGGGAAGTGATAAAGTGAGTGATAGTGTTGTGGATAGTGTTGCGCTTGAGGGTTCTTCTGTTCGTGCCTGTCGTCCTCCTAGTCCGGGACATCTTGCAAGCTCCCAAGTCCAGGGGAGAAGCAATGTCGTACGACCAATGGGTTCGAGAGGCTTTAATCAGCGAACAGACGTTCCCTCCGTGGTTTCGGGCGTATCTACCCAAGATCGCCCCACCCACACAAAGACGAGAGAGCCCATTTACTCCTCGTCTGCGGAAGAGGTTTCTCGCAAGAAACCATGGACCAAGGTCTCACGACCACTTAAGCGCAAGTCGGTCCCTTCCGCGCAAGTCCAACGGCCCAGTTGTAGCCACTGGGTCAGTTCGGACTCGCTACAGTCTTCCGATGACTGCTCACCTCCTAAGAGAGGCAAAGCGGTACCGCCTCAGGCAGTTACACCGTCTGTCGCCGCACCTGCTCCTGCAGACCCTAAGTGGTCTTTGCTGCAGACCATGCAGTCCCAATTAACGTCTCTGATGCAGGACTTTCGTGCGGAGAAGGTTGCTGCTGCTCCAGCCTCTTGCCTACAACCAACAACCAACCACACACTCGGTTGTGCGTCCTGTGGACGCTGAGGCGACCTTCTTGCGCACTCCAGCTGAGAGAGTCCCGCCACCCATGCGTTCCAGTGTGCCCTGCCAGCCGCATGTTGACGTTCAGCGACGCACGGAGCCTTCCGTTGACGTTCGCGAGGTACAACAACCGTCAGAGTTGTTTTGTTTTGACGCGGTGCGTCAACCTCCGCAACCCAGTGTGGTTGCCACTGCTCACCCACATCAAACTAGACAGTCTGGAGTAGACGCTGTGCGTCCCCGCGCTGCTATGGTTGTTGCCAGCTCACAGACTGGGCAACAGTTCCATGACGTTGCGTCCGGTTCAGTCACGCGTGCACCCGTGCGACCGGACTCAGCTAACCAGCCGTTACCTACTCCATTGCCGCTTCCTCCTCAATACTCGGATGATGGACTTTCTGATGATGATGATGCGGCACACGTTGATGAACCACATTCGGACCTTGACGAGCCTAAGTCCACGCAACCCTCTTTGGACTTTAGAAAAGTTCTTGCTCTGTTCAAAGAGATGTTTCCGGACCAATTTGTGTCTGTGGCTCCGCGCTCTCCTCCGTCAGAGTTTGTATTAGGTACGCCGTCATCCTCACCTGCCTTTACTAGACTCGTCCTCGCACCCTCGTCCAAGAGAGCTTTATGAGTGATAGGAGAATGGATGCAGTCCAAAAAGAGTCTAGGGAAGACAGCCTTTACGTTTCCCCCTGCTAGACTCTCTTCCAGATCGAGCGTCTGGTATGCCACGGGAGAAGTTCTCGGCTTGGGAGTTCCTGCCTCTGCCCAGGGCGACTTCTCAAGTCTTGTAGACTCTCCCCGCAGGCTAGCCATGAGACGCTCTAAGATATGTTGGTCATCTTCGGACCTAGACCACCTGTTGAAAGGGATATTTAGAGCCTTCGAGGTCTTCAACTTTTTAGACTGGTGTCTGGGAGCTTTGAGCAGGAAGATCTCCCCGACAGAGAAGGAAACTTCCTTGCTCATCATGTCCTGCATGGACAAGGCCATACGTGACGGGTCTAATGAGCTTGCTGCATCGTTCGTATCCGGAGTCCTCAAGAAGCGTGAGAACCTTTGCTCTTTCCTGTCAGCTGGAGTGACACCTTGTCAAAGATCCGAACTTCTGTTTGCTCCTCTTTCTAAGTGTCTTTTTCCAGAGGACTTGATTAAGGACATTGCTGCTTCTTTGATACAGAAGGACACTCATGACCTGGTTGCGTCCTCTGCCCGCAAAGCCACCCCTTTGCCTACCTTGTCAGCTAGACCAAGGATGGACACTCCAGCGTCCCGATTTATTCCGCCCTTTCGTGGCAGAGCCTCCAGCAGAGGAGGTGCTCGTGCCGAAGGGAGACGTGGGAAGAAGAAAGGAACCAAGTCCTTTAAGGGCAGAGTCTGACTGCCAGCTTCTTCAGACAGCAGTGGGAGCCAGACTCAAGAACTTCTGGCAGACCTGGGAGAAGAGAGGCGCAGATGCACAATCTGTGAAGTTGCTCAGAGAGGGGTACAAGATCCCGTTTGTACGAAAACCCCCTCTAGCAACGTCTCCCATCGATCTCTCTCCCAGGTACAGAGAGGAAGACAAGAGACGAGCATTGAAACAGGAGGTGTCTCTCTTACTAGAAAAGGGAGCGGTAGTCAAATTCCTGGACCATCAAACCCCGGGCTTCTACAACCGTCTCTTCTTAGTGGCAAAGAAGACAGGAGGGTGGAGGCCGGTGCTAGACGTCAGTGCGCTGAATGTCTTTGTCACAAAGCAGACGTTCTCCATGGAGACCACAAAGTCCGTTCTAGCAGCGGTCAGAAGGGAAGACTGGATGGTCTCTTTAGACCTAAGGGACGCATACTTCCACTACCCCATCCACCCAGACTCCCAACCTTTTCTGAGATTTGTTTACGAAAAGGTTGTCTACCAGTTTCAAGCCCTGTGCTTTGGCCTAAGCACAGCTCCTCTTGTGTTTACGAGGCTGATGAGGAATGTAGCCAAATTCCTTCATTTAGCGGACATCCGAGCCTCCCTCTATTTGGACGACTGGCTTCTAAGAGCTTCTTCCAGTCGTCGCTGTCTGAAGGATCTAAAGTGGACTCTAGATCTGACCAAGGAATTGGGTCTCCTTGTCAATATGGAAAAGTCTCAAGTGGTCCCACCTCAAACTATTGTGTATTTAGGGATGGAGATTCACAGTCTAGCTTTTCGGGCTTTTCCGTCGGCCCCCAGAACAAGTCAAGCCCTGTTATGCATCCAGAACATGCTGAAGAAGGAACGATGTTCAGTCAGGCAGTGGATGAGTCTGATAGGGACACTTTCATCCCTGGAACAGTTCATATCGTTAGGAAGACTACACCTCCGTCCTCTTCAATATCACCTAGCTGTTTACTGGAAAAAGGACAAGACGCTAGAAGCGGTCTCGATCCCCATTTCCGAGAAGATGAAGTCTTCCCTGACTTGGTGGAAGGACAGTATCAGCCTCAGAGAGGGTCAGCCCCTGGCTGTTCAGACTCCCAACCACGTTCTCTTCTCGGACGCATCGGACACAGGCTGGGGCGCGACATTGGACGGTCGGGAATGCTCGGGAACTTGGAACTCGAGTCAAAGGACAATGCATATCAACTGCAAGGAGCTACTGGCAGTTCATCTGGCCTTGAAAAGCTTCAAGTCTCTCCTTTAAGGCAAAGTGGTGGGGGTGAACTCGGACAACACCACGGCTTTGGCGTACATCTCCAAGCAAGGAGGGACCCACTCTATGACGTTGTACGAGATCGCAAGGGACCTCCTCACCTGGTCAAAAGGTCTAAACATTTCACTAGTAACGAGGTTCATCCAAGGCAACTTGAATGTCATGGCAGATTGCCTCAGTCGGAAGGGACAAATCATTCCAACAGAATGGACCCTACACAAGGATGTGTGCAAGAGACTTTGGGCCACATGGGGCCAGCCAACCATAGATCTCTTCGCAACCTCGATGACCAAGAGGCTCCCAATATATTGCTCACCAATCCCGGACCCAGCAGCAGTTCATATAGATGCCTTTCTCCTAGATTGGTCACATCTAGACCTATATGCATTCCCCCCGTTCAAGATTGTCAACAAGGTACTGCAGAAGTTCTCCTCTCACGAAGGGACAAGGTTGACGTTAGTTGCTCCCCTCTGGCCCGCGAGAGAATGGTTCACCGAGGTACTTCGATGGCTAGTGGACGTTCCCAGAACTCTTCCTCTAAGGGTGGACCTTCTACGTCAGCCACACGTAAAGAAGGTACACCAAGGCCTCCACGCTCTTCGTCTGACTGCCTTCAGACTATCGAAAGACTCTCGAGAGCTAGAGGCTTTTCGAAGGAGGCAGCCAGGGCGATTGCTAGAGCAAGGAGGACATCCACCCTTAGAGTCTACCAATCGAAGTGGGAAGTCTTCCGAAACTGGTGCAAGTCAGTATCGGTATCCTCGACCAGTACCTCTGTAACTCAAATAGCTGACTTCCTTTTATACCTGAGGAAAGAACGATCTCTTTCAGCTCCCACTATCAAGGGTTACAGAAGCATGTTGGCATCAGTCTTCCGTCACAGAGGCTTAGATCTTTCCAACAACAAAGATCTACAGGACCTCCTTAAGTCTTTTGAGACCACGAAGGAGCGTCGTTTGGCTACACCTGGTTGGAATTTAGACGTGGTACTAAGATTCCTCATGTCAGAAAGGTTCGAGCCGCTACAATCAGCCTCCTTTAAAGATCTTACTTTAAAGACTCTTTTCCTGGTTTGCTTAGCCACAGCTAAAAGAGTCAGTGAGATTCACGCCTTCAGCAGGAACATCGGATTTTCATCTGAAACGGCTACATGTTCTCTACAACTTGGTTTTCTAGCCAAAAACGAGCTACCTTCTCGTCCTTGGCCGAAATCGTTCGATATTCCAAGCCTATCAAATATGGTTGGAAATGAACTAGAAAGAGTCTTATGCCCTGTGAGAGCTCTTAAGTTCTATTTAAGACGAACTAAACCTTCACGAGGACAGTCAGAAGCTTTATGGTGTTCAGTTAAGAAACCATCTTTGCCTATGTCAAAGAATGCTTTATCCTATTTTATCAGACTGTTAATACGAGAAGCTCATTCACATCTGAGTGAGGAAGACCAAGCTTTGCTGAAGGTAAGGACACATGAAGTTAGAGCTGTCGCAACTTCAGTGGCCTTTAAACAAAATAGATCTCTGCGAAGTATAATGGACGCAACCTATTGGAGAAGCAAGTCAGTGTTCGCGTCTTTTTATCTTAAGGATGTCCAGTCTCTTTACGAAAACTGCTACACTCTGGGACCATTCATAGCAGCGAGTGCAGTAGTGGGTGAGGGCTCAACCACTACAATCCCCTAATTCCATAACCTTTTTTAATCTTTCTCTTGAAATGTTTTTATTGTTGTTTTTGGGTTGTCCGGAAGGCTAAGAAGCCTTTCGCATCCTGGTTGATTTGGCGAGTGGTCAAATTCTTTTCTTGAGAAACGCCTAGATTAGAGGTTTTGATGAGGTCCTGTGGTATGGGTTGCAACCCTTCATACTTCAGATCCTAGGGGTCGCTCAGCATCCTAAGAGGATCGCGAGGCTCCGTAAGGAAGACGTACTTAAAAAGGCAGAGTAATTGTTCAAGTCGACTTCCTTACCAGGTACCTATTTATTTTGTTTTTGTTATTTTGATAACTTCTAAAATGAAATAAAAAATCCTTAGCTCATAATAATGTAAACATTTATTGCTGGTCTCTACCCACCCCCCTGGGTGTGAATCAGCTATTATAATCACCGGCTAAGTTAAATATTGAAAAATGTTATTTTGATAATAAAATAAATTTTTGAATATACTTACCCGGTGATTATAAATTAAAGGACCCTCCCTTCCTCCCAATAGAGACGCAGTGGACCGAGGAGAAAATTGAGTTCTTTGTTTACAATGAGTACTGGGTATCTGGACGACAGATGGCGCTGTTGAAGTACACCCCCTACCTGCATAGCGATCGCTGGCGGATTTTTTCCGTAGAGTTTTCTGTCGAGCAGCAGAGCTGCAGCTATTATAATCACCGGGTAAGTATATTCAAAAATTTATTTTATTATCAAAATAACATTTTAAGATTTTCATATACAATATGTAAACAATAAAAGAAAAAACTGGTATAAAATACTAGATATAAATTATGTCATTTGTCACAAAGGGAGTAGTCTATCATCACCATCTCCTCCTACACCTATTGGTACAAAGGGCCTCGAGAGGATTCATTGGCTAAATTGATCAAAGGATAGCTAGTTCCTTGTGATACGCAGTGACTATCTAATTAAGTCAAATGACCCCTGCTAGTCTATACTAATTCTAGTAAGATCATCTGCCAGGCATAAGGAGTAGACGCCAAAAAGACAAAAGACATCTTGCCCATCGCCATAAATCCAATCTTTCACCCTGCTGCCAGTGACTTCATCAAGATTTAGGGAGGCATTTCCTCCACACCCAAAGTTCTTGATACTCCACCAAGTTGCTCATCCCCGTAGATTGCCAAGATATACCACCCAACGTAAAATACTTCTTAGGAAGGATACTTCTTTTTTGGTATATCACTGTGAAGTAGGCTAAACTTCTTATGAGGAAAGCAATGAAGTCCCTTGTCATTGAAAGAGCTAACAAAATGAAAGCTGATGGAGTAAAGTATCCCAGGCATTATCTTAGCTGTAATATTGTAGACTTTCTGTTCACTAAAGTTTTGGGTAATTTTTTTCTGCCAGCTGAGTATGTGACTACTAGGATATTTTTCATGATATTAAAGAGAGGCTAGTCTGAAGGGATCTGCACAAATGACCCATTTTGATTTAATCAAAGAGAAACGCTGTCTGTAGTCGTTTTGATCTCTATAAAATTCCAAATGATAATTTGAACAGTGAAAATTACAGATGTACCATACCTATCATGTCATTCTCATTAGTGGTTGACCATCACCATTAGGATTTTTGTAATTAACACAGTAGTTTAGACTTTAGATCATACATATGGATCCTTATGAGATTATGAAACGACCTTGTTTTCATTACCTGAACTGTCGGTAGAATTGCCATTACCTTTCATATGTTAGTAACATCCATCCATCCATCCATCCCTCTCTCTACCATGGGACTTCCCCCAGTTTTTGGGATAGCTGACATTAAAAGAAATAAAAAGGGGATTTTTTTTTCTATTCCTCCTTGCCTGACAAGAGACTCGGCTGAGTTTATTTGGTGCTGGTAGGGTACATCACCCTCCCCCAATTTTTCCACAGAAGATTCTAAATATGTTCATCTAAATTTTGAAAAAGGTTTGTAGTTCATAGATATGATTCTTGATAGGTAATGTGTATACTGTAATTGTCTTTTATTTAGAATTTACATTTTCTTCCAGGGTTTATATGAGAATGGTTGTAATGCTGGATATCTTCCACGTATTCCTGGTTCTGTTGAATTCTTGTATTGTTTAAGTACGGGTTACCTCTTCCATACCTGTATTATTGACTGCAGAAACCTCAAACCGTCATACCGGCGCTTCCTTGGTCAATTGACTTGGCAAAGGTAAAAGTAATTTAAGTACCATATTTAAGAATGATCCTTGACTCGAGTGTTTGGAAAGATTTTAAAATGAATGGCTGTCAGATTTTAGTATGCTCAAATTTCCTCAGATCTACTTTGAAAGTAAAAACAATTTTAGTAATAAAATTTAGTTTGTTCCATAACCAAAATACAAACCACGCTGTTTACATGGGTATTACTTTCGGCGTAGCTGAAATGGTGAGCCATTAGATTTTAACGAGGGTTAACTACCCCCGCGCTAGTTAGCGAGGGGTAGGGGAGGGGTAGCTAGCTACCCCTTCCCCCCCACACACACACACCGGTGAACTGATTCACTTCGCTTTTGGCTCGGGCTGTGGGCAGACGTGTCTGCTCCCGCCCTCGCTTGGAAGCCATTAATATTTTGTCTTTACTTAATTACTTACTTTTCTTATACTTAACCCTTTTACCCCCAAAGGACGTACTGGTACGTTTCACAAAAGCCATCCCTTTACCCCCATGGACGTACCAGTACGTCCATGCAAAAAAATGCTATAAAAATTAATTTTTTCATATTTTTGATAATTTTTTATGAAAATTCAGGCATTTTCCAAGAGAATGAGACCAACCTGACCTCTCTATGACAAAAATTAAGGCTGTTAGAGCAATTTAAAGAAAATATGCTGCAAAATGTGCTGGGGAAAAAATAACCCCTTGGGGGTTAAGGGTTGGAAATTTCCAAAGAGCCTGAGGGTAAAAGGGTTAATATATGTAGAAACATTCTTTATGTTTACGTATATATTTGAGTATAGAAATTAGTAAGTTTCCTTTTCAGTGTTGCTGTGTGTGTAGTGTACGTCAACGTCACCGCGTAGTCCCAGGCCACCGCGGTTGCTCTTCTGGGGACCGGTCTCTTGGTCCTTCGATCGTTCCTTCGGCTTCCGATATTCGGCCGCCGTGGGGAATCGTCATCGCTGGACTTTCTCCATTCACCTGTTTTCTCCGCTGTTCCTCCTTCTCTGCTGGGAACTTGGACTCTCAGCGAAGGGAACTTGGGAGTTTAGATTGACTACGGTCTCTCCCTTTCTACTCGAGGTCGTTCACCCTTTTACTACTACTGTACTACGTACTATTACGGTAGCTTCTTTCCCGTTGCGGGTTGAGTTGCTATTCCGTTTATTTGTCTCAATTATTTTCAATGAATCTAATTGTATTTGTTAACTTTTCAGCTTCTGTAAAGAACACTTCCCTTCGGGGTTGAATTATTCTTACTTTGTGAACATTCTTAAATGAATTACATATTTATAATTCTGTTTTAATTCTGTTTTTGTTACAGTTCTCCGCCCTCCCCCTTCTCCCGTGAATGTCAGCGGGGGAGGAGGGCGCATACTTGATTTGTAATTCTTATGTTCTATTCCCTCAGGGTCTCTCTGCGGAATTCCTCCCGGAGGAATTATTGGTAACTAATTATTCATTTTATTTTTTCCAGTAACGATCTGGTTTCTTCGTTTGCCTAATGTGCCAACGAAGCAGAGCTGCCCTGTTTGTGCCTTGGGAGTCAGCTGTTGCTGCCGCCTCTCTAGGACGTCGTCATGGGCATGTTCCCTTCACTTAGAAGTTCTCCCGTGACAACTGTCAGCTCTAGTTCATCTTAGAACGCTCGGTAGGTTCGCCTCCAGCGGTGGGTAACTTCCCTTCCGAGGGAGGTTTCCTTCCCAGGTATGAGTTTTTTCCCCTGCAGAGGGGAACTTCTCTTACCTTAATAATTCCTGGATGGTTTTTCCTGGTCCTCGGGCGGTTTTGCTCGTGGTGCTGAGCGACCTCTCTTGTAACCATGCTCAAGGGGCTGAGCGGTTGCAAGACCGGACCTTGGAATTTCGTGCGACTATGCTCTTGGAGCTGAGTGGTCGCACCTGCAGCTATACTCAAGGGGCTGAGCAGCTGCAAGATCTTGTGACCTCTCTCGTTCGCGAGGGAGGCCACTCATAAGGACTCCTCTGTGGAGGATTTCTCCTTATAGGTCA
Source organism: Palaemon carinicauda (assembly GCF_036898095.1). Classification (NCBI taxonomy): domain Eukaryota; kingdom Metazoa; phylum Arthropoda; class Malacostraca; order Decapoda; family Palaemonidae; genus Palaemon; species Palaemon carinicauda. The sequence goes on from NC_090754.1 coordinate 60,090,395, forward strand.
GCTTGCTGATCCAACGGCCCTATGGGGCGCCATCATCAGTGTCTTCTAGTTTCTTCTACGAAGTGTTCACGAGACCACTCATAGAGACTCCTCTTTGGAGGACTGTTCCTGTTCAGACCAGCCAGCGGTTTGGTCCTCTCCGCTGTTCACCATCTCCTAGTCCTGCTGACCTGCTGTCTCCGTTCCTGGCTGCTGACGCTGTGGGCGCTTACGCACCCCATTTTCCAACGGGCACCGGTCCCTTCGGGGCAAAGGGGCTTTCTCACACTGTGAGTAAGCCCCTTAGGTCCCAGTTCCGGATCGTCCTTCATTTCAGTGCGCTTGTGCTCGCTGATGATCTTTTTCGCCAATGATCTTCTTTTGCGCGCTAGCACCAACGATCTTCTTACGCGCTAGCGCTGACGATCTTCTTACTCGCTAGCGCTAACGATCTTCTTCGCGCGCTAGCGCTGACGATCTTCAAAGCACGCAAGCGCTGACGATCTTCAAAGCGCCGATGATCTTCAAAGCGCCGACGATCTTCTTCACGAGCGAGCGCTGATTACCCGCTAGCGCTGACGATCTTCTTACGCGCGCAAGCGCCGACGATCTTCGTTCGCGCGCTAGCGCCGACGATCTTCTTTTGCACGCTAGCGCTGCCGATCTTCTCACGCGCGCAAGCGACGATGATCTTCTCACGCGCGCAAGTGCCGACGATCTTCTCTCACGACGTTCTTCTTACGCGCGCAAGCGCCTACGATCTTCGAGCGCCGTCGATCTTCTTACGTGTGCAAGCGCTGACGATCGTCAAGCTCCGACGATCTTCTTGGCGAACGATCTTCTTTGGCACGCTAGCGCTGACGATCTTCCTACACACGTAAGCTCCGACGATCGTCCGCGCGCAGGCTCCTATGGTTCCCCACACCAACAATCTTCTTACGCGTGCAAGTGCCGACGATCTTCTTACGCGTGCAAGCGCCGACGATCTTCTTACGTGCGCAAGCACCGACGATCTTCTTTCGCGCACAAACGCCGACGATCTTTCAGCACCGTCGATCTTTAGCGCTGTCGATTTTCTTTCACGCACAGGCGCCAACAACCTCGAACGCGTGTGCGCTGACATTTTTCACGGGCTCTTCAATCTGATTCCTGCTCACCCAATGATGTCTCGCCCGCGCGAGAATGTTTTCAACGGTTTCTCGCGCGGGACCCCTGGATTTTTCCCATCGCGCGAGCGCGAGCGTCTCTCGCGCGCGACCCCTGAGGTTTTCCTATCGCGCGAGCACCAGCACGCTTCCTATACTGAGGTGAAACCTTCTCCCACCGCACCAATGGGAGAAACCCCACCTCGAGCAGGAGAATCGTCCCGTGTTAGAGAGAGAAGAGCCCTCAGACTTCTTGGTTGGTGTTACGTATCCCTCCTAGGAGGGAATCGAAGGACTCTAAGAGTTCCCCCAAGTAGAACCTTGGGTACAAGTGACTTTGCTGCCAGTTCACCAGGAGGAGAGCAGCTTGATTCAGAGCACCACTCTGTGGAAGAGCCTTCCAGGGGAGTCTCTCTTGAGAGACTCTCTAGCCAGCAGGTGACATTCTCGACAACAGAGTTCCTGAGTCAGGAGAAGGTCGCAAAGTGTGTCATGCAGGCCAATTCGTGGCTGGATGTCTGGCTAGGGTCTCTGGGCATCCTGCTGCGACCCAAGGATCTGTCCAAGGAGAGCATCAGGAAAGCCCGGGAGACCTTCCTCCTCTCGGGCACACGTACCATCGAGTTTCTGGCCCACCAAGTTTCGAACTTGTGGGCAAACTCGATCTTGAAACAAAGAGATGCGGTGGCCGAGAGGTTCCACTCGAAGGCTCCAGCCGTGGATACCTGTAGGCTCAGACACTCTTCCATCTTGGGAAAGAGTCTGTTTGAGCCCAAGGGTACGGAATAGGCAGCTGAGAGGGTGAAGAAATCGAACCACGATTCTCGTCTCCAAAGGGCTCTTACATATAAGCCCTACAAACCTCCAGCGCCTCAACAACCTCGCCAATCCAAAACGAAGAAACCGGTAGCGGCAGCATAGACGAACGTGTCCAGCTAGTAGCCCTTTCCTGTCAGAGACAAGGAGGGCGTGAAGTCCACAAGGAGGGCGTGAAGTCCTCCAGGGAAGTCAAGAATCCTAGAGGGAGTGGCCAAGGTTGTGAGCACCAGGATTGGCAATCCCCCTGCATGTCCATCAGTGGGGGAATGCCGGCAAGTTGTGCATTCAGGTGGCAGCAACTCGAATCCGATTCCTGGACGATCTCCGTGATCAGTCAGGAATATCGCGTCCCTTTCTTAACGTCTCTTCCGCCCCTGACAGCGAATCCAGTGGCGTTGAGCTCCTATGCCACGGGATTGGTAAAGGGACTAGCCCTTTGGGCAGAATTCAAGACCATGCTCAAGAAGAATGGTCTCCAGGAGGTCGTCGACGGCTCCCCAGGCTACTTCAGTCGACTCTTTCTTGTAAAGAAGGCGTCTGGAGGCTGGAGACCCGTCATGGGCCTCGCATCTCTGAACAAGTTTGTCAAACAAACTCCGTTCAGCAAGGAGACAGCAGACACGGTCGGACTTGCAGTGAGACCGCAAGACTTCATGTGTACACTGGATCGGAAAGACGCATACTTTCAGATCCCAATCCATCCGTCTTCCAGGAAGTAGTTTAGGTTCAGCCTAGACAACAAGATCCACCAGTTCAAGGGGCTGTGTGGGGTCTCTCCACAGCACCACAGGTATTCACCAGAGTGTTCACTCTGATATCTTTGTGGACACACAGGATCGGCATCCTGTCTTCTCCGCTATCTGGACAACTGGCTGATCCTGGCAGACTCAGAGTCGACCCTTCTTCGACACCGAGACAAGTTTCTGGGACGTTGCCAAGATTTAGGGATCATGGTAAATCCCGAGAAGCCTTCTCTGCCTCCTTTTCTACGACTAGTATATCTAGGCAATATATTGGACACCAATCTCCACAGAGCCTTTTCATCAGACGACAGGATAGCAAGGCTGAGGAGGGTCACAGATCCTTTCCTTGGATGAGAAGAACTTCCAGCCCAACCGTGGTTCCTGCCCTACGGCACCTTCCCCCTTGACCCGTCTGGTTCCAAACGGCCGCCCCAGGATGAGATCCCTGTAATGGTGGCTCAAGTCCCGGTAGAATCAAGGCCTCGATTCCCCAGACATTCTGATCCCTATGGGTTCGGCAGAATGGACGGACCTTCAATGGTGGGGGACGGAGCTAACCTTCGAAGGGGAGTGGATCTTCTCGTCCTCCTCCCGGATTTGATGCTGTCTTCGGACGCTTCAAAAAGAAGGGTGGGGGGCCCACGTTCTTAACCACAGGATCTCAGGCCTCTGGTCAGAACCAGGAAAGTGCCTCCTCATAAATCTGCTACAATGAAGGCCGTATATCTGGCACTTCAACAATTCTAACAGATCCTGGCGACTCACTCCGTGGTGGTCGTGAGCGACAACACCACGGTAGTGGCTTACAGTATATCAATAATCAGGGAGGTACCTTTTCACAATGGCTATCTCATCTTGCAGTAGAGATACTGAGATGGGCCGAAGTCCACTCGGTCCCACTATCGGCTCGCTTCATTCCGGGCAAGAGGAATGCACTCGCTGACATTCTGAGTAGAGCATTGCAGATAGTGAGTACCAAGTGATCTTTGGATCCGCTAGCAGCCAACAAAGTCCTGACTTTGTGGGGTTCCCCGTCGGTGGACCTGTTCGCGACAGACTTGAACTTCAAGCTTCGGCTGCACTGTTCCCCAGTCCCGGACCCCAAGGCACTCTGGCAAGATACCTTCCAACAACGATGGGACAACATCGACGTTTACGTCTTCCCACCGTTTGGTCTGATGAGAAGGGTACTCATCAAGACCAGACTATCAGTCAACCTGTCAATGACCTTAGTAGCTCCGCTATGGCATCATGCAGAGTGGTTCCCGGACCTTCTGCAGCTCCTGACAGAACTCCCGAGAGATCTTCCTCCACGACACGAGCTACTCAACCACACTACAACATCTTCCACAAAGCCATAGCATCGCTTCGGCTTCTTGCCTGGAGACTATCCAGCATCTCCTCACAGAGAGAGGCTTTTCGCAACAAGTTGCGGGAAGGATGTCTCGACACCTGCGAAAGTCATCTGCAATGGTCTACCTGGCGAAGTGGAGAGTCTTCGGTGGTTGGTGTTGTGGAAGGTGTATCTCTCGTCTCGATGCCACTATTCCAGCAATAGTGGAGTTTCTTGGATATTTGCGGGAAGAAATGCGCCTTTCGGCCTCGGCGGTGAAGGCTAACGCTAAGCCTTAAGCCTGGCCTTCAGGCTGAAAAGAATACACATTTCTTCCTCGCTGGAACTTTCTTCGCTCATACGAAGCTATGAACTTACCTGCCCTCAGTCGGAAGTGAGACCTCCTCAATGGAACGTGATTCCTGTTCTCAGGGCTCTTAGAGACCTCCGTTCGAACCATTACGCCAGGCTTCTGATCGACACCTGACTTGGAAGACGGTGTTCCTGCTCGCTTTGGCTTCAGCCAAGCATGTCAGTGAACTTCATGGTCTCTCATACGACGTCGCCCATTCAAGGGGATGGGGAGAGGTAACGTTCAGGTTCGTCGCTGAGTTTGTAGCTAAGACTCAAAACCCTGGAGTTCCGGACCCGCAGTTCGACTCCTTCAGGGTTTCGAGTCTCCGTTCTGTAACAGATGACCCAGACCATCTCCTACTATGCCCAGTAAGGAGTCTGAGGCGTTATCTTAAAGAACAGCTGCAGTTCGTCCTCGCGTGCAAGCCCTGGTTGTGAGCACAGGAAGGATGAAGAGGAGGGTCACCAAGAATGCCATCTCAGCTGGGATTCGAAGGGTCATCCATCATGCCCTGAATCCGGACCCTCCTCCGTCACGTTGCCCTAGAGCGCACGATGTCAGAGGCATCGCAACGTCCCTGGCATTCAAGAGAAACTTCTCTGTGACGCAGGTGCTACAAGCTGGGGTCTGGAAGCGTCAAACGACCTTCACAGTCCACTACCTGCAGGATGTGACCCACAGGAGCCTCGATATGTTTTCTATCGGCCCTGTGGTGGCTACACAACAGCTGGTCTAACCTCAGGCTCCTTAATGGACAGGTAGCAGAAGGTTGAGGGCATTGTTACCCGGTTTTAGACTGCATGAATGAAAAAGTATGTCTGGCCCTTACTCTTTTCTTCATCCTCCCCTCTCTTGGGGAAAGCAGCATCCTGGGTTCTCTGCATAGCTGACCTCAAACCACTGCAGGTAAACCATGCTTCCTTGTGTTCCTAGTATTGATATAATACTGGCGCGTCCCCCATACCCTGACGAGGTGGTATTGGGAACGTCCTAGTCTAGAATTCCACCTAAAGGACTTCAGGTCAAATATCTAGGACGAGTCACACTTCATTCCTCCACACACAAGCTTTCGTAGGCCACACGTTCCTTGCGAAGCAAGGAACTTGCGAGGTGCAGGGACTCCTTTTCTCGAGTGCTGCTCACTCGGATTCTGAGTCCCTGGGTAAAGCCAAAGCCAGTAAGGCTGGGACTTTCCACCCTACGTAAGGGTTAAGTCACCCCATGTAAATAGCATGGTTTTTATTTCGGTTACGGAACAAATGACAAATTCGGAGATAATTTGTTTTTTTCCTAACCATACAAACCTTAGCTATTTACACATACTTGCCCGCCAGCCCTGTCCCCCATGAAGTCCTACCTCTAAGCGAAGTGAATCAGTTTACCGGTGTGTTGGGGGGGGAGGGGTAGCTAGCTACCCCTCCTCTACCCCCTCGCTAACTAGCACGGGGGTAGTTAACCCTCGTTAAAATCTAATGGCTCGCCATTTCAGCTACGCCGAAAGTAATACCCATGTAAATAGCTAAGGTTTGTATGGTTAGGAGAAATACAAATTATCTCCGAATGTCATATTTTGTTATGTCTAGGTCACACTGCTTATCTCTATGAAATGCAGGCTTTTAAAATTTTACAAGAGAAAAACATGCACAAACATATAAATATATTTCTTTATCTCTTTATATTAATGTGCCCAAACCATCTCCATCCACCTCACCATGATCTCATCCACATATGGCACTTGGGTAATCTCTCATATATTAATTTCTAATCCTGTCCTGCCATTGAACTCCCAATATTCTTCTGAAGGCTTTGTTTTAAAAGCTACAAAATCTGTTGGATATTGTTTCATTGTCATACCACGACTCATGTCCATACAGTAACATCGATCTCACTGAACTGATATATAGCCTGTTTTTTTTATGTAATTTCAGGCAATTGGATTTCCAAATTTTACTTAACCTAACCGTTGTCTGTTTTTCAATCTTTCATTAAACTCAAATTCTAAAGATCCTGTATTAGCGATCATAGCTCCTAAATATTTAAATGATTCCACTTTATTAATTCTTTCTCCTTTCAATGATATTTCATCTTTCATTGCATATTCTGTTCTCATCATCTGGTTTTCTTGAGCCCAATCTCATGTAATATTTCATGCATTCTGGTATGCTAATGACAGCGTCATCAGCATACTCTAAGTCCGTTAATTTCCTGTTACGACTTCCCAATACTCATGCATTTTAAACATAAGACTTACCTGGTAGTTACTGTATATTTATAGCTTACGTCTCTGACGTCACGGCAGAAATTTCAAAACTCGCGCCAATTGCCGATTGGATAGCCAGGTGTACCACCTGTGCACCCTAGCGAGGTACCTCGAAACTATTTCATGTTTCCTCATATCTTCTCTGCCGCCGTAGCGGCAACATCGTTGGATTTTTCACTCGCTGTAACCTGGGTTTTATTTTTACTGAGTGTTAGTCTTTTAACTTTGTTTGTATCTTAAAAGAGGTAGGATTGAGAGTGTTTCCTCCTACTGTAAAACTAACGAACCTACTTTTTAAAACATGATGGCGGAGATACGTTCCGCCAACTCTATGACGTCACAATCGTGTGACGTAATCTATACAGTGGTACCTCTACATACGAATGTCCCAACATACGAATTTTCCAACATACAAAGTAAAATTCGACCAAATTTCTGCCTCGACATCCGAAGTGTTGCTCCAACATACGAAGTAAACATTACGCCATTGAGCGTCGAGTGCTCAGTTCTCTGTTCTTGTGTGTATCGTGTGGTTGTCCTCTGGTCTGTTATTAACAGTGCTTATTTTCTTCCTTTTCTCACATTTCCTTTTTGATTTTACCTATAATCATGGTGCCTAAGAAGCTAAGTTTCAGTACAGGAAGAAGGCAATTCTTTAATTAGAATTGAAGCAAGAAATTATAGAAAAACATGAGAGCAGTGTGCATGTGAGTGATACTGTATGGCTAAACAGTATGGCCGGATTAGGCTTATGATCTCGAGGATCATCAAGCTGAAGGCAGCCATTAAAGCAAATAACCATCGAAGGGGATCACCATTATTACAAGACATCGTAGCAATACCCTGCAAGAGATAGAACGCCTTTTGTTGATAGGGATAAAGGTCAAAGAGATTGTTGGTAACAATCATTTGTGAGAAGGGCCAGCGTGATGAGCAGAAAGAAAGAAAAAAGTGAAGCAAAGAAAACCAAGATAGCATTAACAAGCTTTTTTAAATAAGACTTCTCTCTTTTTCTGTTTCTCTCTAAACATAGCATTAACATGTTCTTTAAATAAAATCTCTCTCTCTCTCTCTCTCTCTCTCTCTCTCTCTCTCTCTCTCTCTCTCTCTCTCTCTCTCTCTCTCGTTCTTCTTCGCTGTTATAGTGTTAGATACGTCTATTATTTTTTTTTCCGAGAGAGAGAGAGAGAGAGAGAGAGAGAGAGAGAGAGAGAGAGAGAGAGAGAGAGAGATTAAACAAAAATGTGTTTAGAGTACATATGATTTTTAACAGCGTCAGCGAGTTGAAAAACAGTTAAATGTAACTAAGAAAGTAATAACAGCTAATCTGAATTCCTTTATTAACTAAAACAAATATTGATACAAACACACACACACAGGTGCAAGAATTGCTACACAGTAAGAGAGACGGTCGGGGAGGAGGTGGAGATGGTGACTGCGATAACATACCGTAACTCGTCACTTAAAGTGATGAAAATAAAAAATCAAAAGAAAAAAAATGTAAAAAATATGAAATATAAAAATAAAAAAAAAAAATTAATAAGCTAAGTTAGATTAAAATTTCCATAGTGTAAGTTACGGTATGTTATCGCAGTCACCATCTCTACCTCCTCGCCGATCGTGTCTCTTCGTGCGTGTGTGTGTGTTTGCGTAGACGCACACGAGTGTGTTTGTATCAATATTTGTTTTAGTTAATAAAGGAATTCAGATTCGCTGATATTGTTTTTTTAATTACATTTAACTGTCTTTCAACTCGTTAACGCTGTTAAAAAAATCATATGTACACAACACATTTTTGTTTAATCTCTCTCTCTCTCTCTCTCTCTCTCTCTCTCTCTCTCTCTCTCTCTCTCTCTCTCTCTCTCTCTCTCTTTCAGAAAAAATTAATAGACGTCTCTAACATTAACAGTGAAGAACAAGAGAGAGAGAGAGAAAGAGAGAGAGAGAGAGAGAGTATTTATTTAAAGTACATGTTAACACCATGTCTACCTTCTCGCCGATCGTCCGTCTCCTCCTGGCGTAGCAAATCCTACACCTGCGTTGGCCTGTCTCTAAGGTAAAGTGGCAATAAAACACATTTTTTATTTATTATTTCTTTATAATTATCTTTTTTACATGCTTCTTTCATATTATGCAGTTATGTTATTGTTATGTGTAATTTTGTGTAGCCATTTATTAAGGATTTATTATGGATTTTTAGGCTGAGGAACGAATTAAATGAATTACCATGTATTCTTATGGGAAAATTCGTTTCTACATCCGAACATTTTCTACATCCGAAGTCGGTTGTGGAACGAATTAAATTCGTAAGCAGAGGTACCACTGTATAGTACTACGTAGTATGTCTTGCAAAATTCTTTTATTTGCTTTTTCTTGTAAAGAATGAAAAGGAATTCTATCTTACAATAAGTTTTTAACGTTTAATGTAAAAATTTTTAAGAAAATATTTGTCCTTTTAGTATTCGTTCTTTAAATCATCGATCTATTTTCAAAGATTAAATAGAACTAGCATATTGTTAATTTTACGCTGTGTAGTTCTCATGACAATCGATGCAGTCCCAACATGTCTTGGTATCGTTGTTTATTTTCTTTTCGATATTGGGAATTCTAGTATTAGTCGTATATTCACATATACTGTATGTTCCAATTTTAAAGTACAGTATAGCAAATCACTTTTTTTTGGGAACCTTTAAGATTTAAGGGTTGTTTACATTTATTTATATACGTTATTGCTATATCTGTTCTTTTTAATCATAATAAATCACTAATTTTGGGAACCCTTAGGAATTAAGGGTTGATTACATATATTCATATGTTATTCCTATATCTGTTCATTTTAATCTTTTAACATTTATTTTTAAACACAAGACTTACCCGGTGGTTATATTTTTATATAACCACTGGGTAAGTATGTTTGAAAGTTTATTTTATTATGAAAATATCATTTTACATGAAAATATCAGTTTAATATTTTATAAAATATATTTTATTACAATTTATATAGCAAAAACTAGAGACGATATTGCATTCTCATTCAAGCCCTTGGCAGAAGAGTAAGATCTCTTACAACGGGTAGGACTAATTATGGTCTTTTGTGTAAGAGTTTAAAAGTGCAAGTTTGAGTGCTATATGAGTGCAGTGAATTTATTCAGCATAGTGGACGTTGTTATCCTAGCCTTAGACCTCTTCCAAGCTCCCCAACCCCTGGGAGAAGGAATGTCGATCGGCGAAAGGAAACGAGAGGCGTTTAGCTCCCGAGCAGACGTCCTCTCGAGCGTTCCTGTTGACGTTCCCAGAATGCTCGCTCTTACCATGGGAAAGTCAAAGAGCGTTGGACGTCAAGCTACTAACACTGCTGTTAGAGTCTTGCATTGCATCACATATGCTGATAATAGCAATACTATAAGTCATAGATATTCGCTGATAATAGCAATGCTTATGAACCAACATAGACACGGTTTTTGTCCCAGAGCGCCAGTCGGCCATGAGAACCCTCTGATCGGAAGTCATTAAACCAAACGCACCGAGCGGTGTAATGAAGATCATTTTGCTAGAACGCTCGGCGCCAAGTCTTTAAGGACGCTTGGCGCCACTTCTTTCAGGACGCTCAACGCCATGTTTTACAGGACGCTCGGCGCCACGTCTTTCAGGACGCTCGGCGCCACGTTTTACAGGCCGCTCGGCGCCGCGTCTTTCAGGACGCTCGGCGCCACGTCTTTCAGGACGCTGTGTGCCACGTCTTACAGGACGCTCGGCGCCACGTCTTTCAGGACGCTCGGCGCTATGTCTTACAGGACGCTCGGCGCTATGTCTTACAGGACGCTCAACGCCTCATCTTTCAGGACACTCGGCGCCACGTCTTACAAGATCTTTGTCAGAGGAAGACATTGGTGATCACTTTTCTCCTGTTGAATTATTTGAGATTATCAGAAGATCCTAATTGCTTTCGTCCTTCAGTTGATTAAGAAACTCATGAAAATTTTTAATGAGTTTCTAGATTATTTTGTGCCTTTTGCTCTACGTTCGTCACCCTCTGAATTTACACTAGGTCATCAGTGGAGCTTTAAGGATGATGGGAGACTGGATGGAGTCTCAGAAGGACCAAGGAAAGGCAGCTTTCTTTTTTCCTCTGAATAGACTAGCCTCTAGATCTTGTATCTGGTACGAGATTATTATTATTTTTTGGCTCAGGCCATGTTGTCCTGATGGAAGTTCCTTTAAGGTAGCTTCCTAGAGTATATTTGACTACTGTGATATTCCCAGAGAATTTTACCTTAAGGTATCCAGAATTCTAACTCCTGGAGTGAATATTCCTAAATAAACTTAACATGGGATATCGCGTGATATCAGAGGACGTATTCTTGACACGCCACATAGCTATCTTCACCCCGAATAGAATTACTGTAACACTTTGAGGGGTCAAAGTGGCAAGAAAATGAAAAACGAGAATGAAAGGAGAGCCATTAATAAGGCACCTCTCTTATCCCGCTTTAAGTGTGTACATAATGCCGCCGACGGCGCCGTCTTTATTCCTTATCGCGTAACTCAACTACTCGGTGTTTTCCCTGTGTTTTTCTCGTAATCTAGGATTATTTCAACATTATGATGCTTTCTCCAGCCTCTTCTGCCTCTGGAAAGTTGAGTATTATCTTTATTATGTATAAATGTAAGCTCTTGGTGTTTTGAAATAAATCGAAAGCGATATTAATGTATACAAGAGCTGTTGCCTAGCGGAGGCGTCCTGGATGCTGTCGCTTGCTATGCATGAGTCATTTAGTTAGCCAGAGCGACGTTCCTGGTCCTTATGCTTTAATAAATCTAGCTATTTAGCTTTACAAATAGGAATTCTTTATATGATGCCGTTAGTAATTCAGTTTCGGCGATTGAGGTAACTGATCCTAGCCTACGCGTCTGGCCCTAGTACTTTCATGCATGATATACAGATTTCTGAGTGTTTTAAATTTATTAAAGCTATAGGCATTTCTATACATATAAGATATTGTTGAATATTTTTCTTCCAAGATTGTTACGAGAGAGTTTTGGTGATTTAGGTAATCGATTCTCACCGCACCTAGGCTAGTAGCCTATGGGGCTTTAGTATACTTTCGCTCACTAACCCCGTTTGTTCTTTTCTCCTCTGGAGATTAAGTTCAATCCGTTTTCCCTCTTAAGTTAAGCCTGAGGCTTAACCCTAGTGGTTTTATCCGAATAGTATTCAGGTACTATATAACTATATTAGGGTGTTTCTGTACTATTCCTGTAACTAGAGTATCTGGTTTCAGGTTTGGGCAGAACATAAGAGTAATTAGTCTGGGGTCTATATCTTCCTAGCATAGAGAATGAAATTCCTTTGCTAGGTTAGGAACAGACATAGGAGGCTTAGCCTCCCTAGACCACATCCGAAGGTTTCTGTACGAGATGATTCCTTCTTCTAGTGATCTAGCAGACTAGTCCAGTGTTGTTGTTCTCGGATTGAAGGATAAGTTTCTTCATTTCCTAGTGAATAACAACATCAAACTTTGTTTTGGTATTGAGGGAGGTGGCAAGTGTTGCTGACCTCCCTCCCCTAGAAAATCCCTAGGCTAGGATGAGCTTTCTTGGCCATTGGGATAAATCTCTTACTAGAGCAGAGTTTGCAGGACTCTTCCCCTTTTCCTCCTATCCTTAGTAATAGCTTACCTATTACAACTCTTGGCCGTCGTTCTACATTTGTACCTAGAGTAGGTTAGGATGTGGAACTGGCTCAGTCCTTTGCCGGCCGGCAGAGGCCTAACTTCTGTAGTGTTCCCCAGACCTCCCTTGGTCTTACATCCATGTCTTGTCAGTAGAGCCCGGCAGGCGATGGATAGAAGGAAGCCTGAATTTTACATTCTCCCCTTCCTTATGTTCACTCTTTCTGGATGGAGGGCTGTAAGGCACTGCCGCCTTATATCCTTACATTCATTCTGTTTTCTTTATAACGTATGTACCCCTAGCCCGGCTGCCGGCTTGAGTGGCTGGCAGCCGGGCGGGTGGAAGTTCTCTGGTTCTTTTTTACTGCCGGCCGGCATAGGTAGCCTACCATTGCTGGCCGGCAACAGCAGCACACCATAAGATCTGCCGGCTGCTACGATTAGCGGCTGGCAGCCGGGTGCTATTGTTTATGGTTGCCGGCCGGCACACAAACTGAACCAGCGATCTGCCGCCCAGTAGTCTAAAGGTAGTATAACTTGGAACTATATTAAGATACGTGCCGGCCGGGAGGATATTATATTGTATACAGTAGCCAGTATTTTTACAGTATAGTATATACTGCATGGAGAAAACTATAGTATGGAATATATTGTAACACTAAGTTCTTCCAACATACTTGGTGTTGCCTTGTGCAGCCTTTTGTTGAGACTGTACAGAATGAAGAAAGTGAGTTCTTTCTTTATTAATTGTCCAGTATATTAAAATTCTTTATAATGGTGTGAGCTACACCTACATTTTCCTCTGGGAAATATGATGAAGGTTATTCTAGAATGAGATTTAACCTTAGTTTTATTATCTGGAAGGTTACAGCAATTGGCTGGGCAGAAAATACAAGTATGTGTCTCTCCTTCTTTCCTTTCTAGCTTGGTTACTATAAGCTATATACTGTATATTAATATTAGTTATCCAGTGATATGCCTTCACTTGATACTCATGGAATTTCTTCTCTTTGCAGGAGGACCATCCAAAGTGCGGGAGCATGTTTTGCAACGTCCGCAGCAAGAACTTCTGTGGACATGAGTTGTGCAGGAGGCACGCAGCATGCGCAGTCTCCGAAGGTGATCTCCGGTTTTGGGACCCTCAGGTATGTACCATTTGCACTAACCTGATTACCGAGGCATTTGACACCCCTAAGTCGGCGGAGTCAACGGACGCAGCTAGGGAAAAGCTTCAAATCTGGGTGAGGGGCTTCCAGAAGAATACTTCTGGCTCCTATCTTCCAAGCGAGAAGATGAGGGCTTACTTTTTTCCTAAGGCATCGGCGGATGCAGTGATTCCTCAGCCTCATGCGGAGATCCCGTTAGTTCAGATTCCGGTTGATTCTGAAGTCTCGGATGCCCTACAAGACATCCAACTGGACGATAGGATGTCTGAGTACACCGAAAAGGACCTTCTGGCAGAAGGCCAAGAAGAGGAGCAGACCCAGGCTCCTGATACTGAGGAAGAAGAAATCAACGAGGTGTCGGTTACATCGGTTCAGGCCCCAGAACTTGTTCCCTCAACATCGTCTGCTATCCCAGATATGGGAAGGACTCTCTTCCATCGTTGAAATGATTCAACAGATGCAGAAGAAGAATGATGAAAAGAAAGCTGCAATGAAGTTGGAGATGCGGATGCCAATCCTTGGAGGTATGCCGAGCACATACCTATGACAACTGGGAAGATTGTCATATCGGAGAAGTTGGGTTCAGTTCCCTTTGAAGAAGTGGAATTCTGGCCCAACAAGGAGTCTTACCTGGACTGCTATGTCCGTCTTAGGAAGGAGCCAGCCTCAAAGGAAGAGACGGAGCCGAAGGAGGTCATAGACTTTTACCATAGTAAGGCACAGGCCTTACTGACGAGCTCGATGAAAGAGAGGGCTTCACAAACTCAAAGGTACCAGCTTTGATTAAGAAGCATCCTTCCTTTGTGGCTTCTCCTACCAGAGCCTTTCCCTTTATGGAGAAAGGATATAAGGCTGCCTTGAAGGCGGTTGAGGCAGGGAAACCATGTCCCTCCTTGGAGGAATGTAAGCTATTGTCCCTGACCTTACACATGGACCAGAAAGACTGGAAGGACGTTCATCTTATCTTCTCAGTCGGGAAGTTGGAGGCCGATATTGCCGGACGTCAGTTTGGTGAGGACCTTCCAAAGCTGTCAGATTTTCTCTTGCGCAGGGAGCAAGAGACAAAAGAGAGACTTGCTGCATCGATGTCCTTACAAACGACTCTGGAGACAATGGCAAGTGACCCCAAGATCCAAGATATGTTCATGGTAGTGGCCAAAACCCATCTGGCCACAGTGACAAAGGATCTCTATAGTTTTATCAAAGCTAGGAGAGCTTGTAGAGAGTTCGTGTTCGCCTCGGCTGCAGTGAGGCACGAACCGAGGAAACTGATCTCCTCTTGTATATAGGGTAAGGACCTCTTCCCTAATGAAGTGGTCAAAGAGGTAGTGGATAAGGCCGTCACGGAGAATAGGAACCTTCTCCAGAAGTGGGGCCTAACTCTTAAAAGAAAGTCTTCCCCGGATGAGGGTCCCCAACCTAAAAGGAAGACAAAGAAGCCTAGGCTATCCTCTCGGCCAGCCAAGCCTTACAGACAGCAGCAGCAACAACTTCCGGCGACCACAGTGCCTCAGATGGTGGCATAAACCCCAACCACGTACCAGTTGGTACCTATAGCCGTGACAACTCGGTCAACGGCGTTCAACCCAGCATTTGAAAGGCAGACAACTACCTTTCGCCCAAGAGCTAGAGGAACTGCCAGAGGTTCATCTAGATGCTCTTAAAGAGGAAGGGGGTTCAGGGGAGGACGCGGTCAAGGAGGCAAGGCCTCAGGTCCACAACAGCAGAAGTGAGATGCTTCCGGTAGGAGGGAGACTTCATCTTTTTCGGGATTGTTGGACCTTCGATCCCTGGGCCCACAGCCTAATCAAGAATTAACTGGGTTGGAGTTGGTACAGCACTCCACCTCCGTTCCCACAATTCTTCCAACACTCTACCCCCATTCTGGAAGAATATATTCGAGAACTCTTGGAGAAAAGAGTAATCCGAAGGGTAAAGTTCATCAAGTTCCAAGGAAGGCTGTTTTGTGTTCCAAAGAAGGACTCAGAAAAACTCAGAGTCATTCTGGACTTGTCGCCACTCAACAAGTTCATAGCGAACTACAAGTTCAAGATGCTGACACTTCAACACATAAGGACCCTACTGCCCAAACGGGCATACACCGTCTCTATAGACTTGTCAGACGCTTATTGGCACATTCCAATTAGTCGTCACCTCTCCTCCTACCTAGGGTTCAAGCTACAATGAAGACTTTATGCCTTCAGAGCCATACCATTCGGGCTAAACATGCCCCAAGTATTTTCGCGAAGTTTGCGAACGCAGCTGTCCAGCAATTACGCCTAAAGGGAATCCAAGTAGTGGCCTACTTGGACGACTGGCTGGTGTGGGCAGCATCCAGGACAGAATGCATGCAAGCCTCCAAAAAGGTGATCCAGTTCCTGGAACATCTAGGATTCAAGATCAACACGAAAAAGTCTCGACTTTCTCCATCTCAAAAGTTTCAGTGGTTGGGAATCCACTGGAACTTACTGTCACACCAGCTTTCCATTCCTGTGAAGAAGAGGAAAGAAATAGCAGGTTCTGTCAAGAGACTACTAGAATCCAAGAGGATATCAAGATGCGAACAGGAGAGAGTGCTGGGCTCTCTTCAGTTTGCCTCAGTAACAGACCCTGTGCTAAGAGCACAGCTAAAGGATACAACCGGAGTTTGGAGAAAATATGCATTAATCGCGCGAAGAGATCTGATAAGACCAATACCGACTTGTCTGCGAACGCTTTTCAAGCCGTGGTCCAAAGACAAGCAAATGAAGAAATCGGTACTTCTTCAGCCACCTCCCCCCTCAATGACTATTCAAACAGACGCTTCGAGGAAGGATGGGGAGGTCATTCTCACAGGAAGAAAGTCCAAGGAGCTTGGTCCAACCTATTCAAGAAGTTTCATATAAACTTTCTGGAAGCCATGGCAGTACTTCTTACACTGAAGAAAGTTTCTCCTCGCTACTCGATCCACATAAGATTGGTACTAGACAGCAAGGTGATAGTGAGATGCCTGAATCGACAAGGGTCGAGGTCACCTCAAATCAACCAAGTGATGTTTGCCATCTTCCGGCTAGCGGAAAAGAAGAGATGGCACTTGTCAGCAGTTCACCTTCAAGGGGTCCGCAATGTGACGGCGGACGCTCTATCCAGGTTCACACCGATAGTCAGAATGGTCCCTGGACGCAGGATCATTCTCTTTCATCTTAAGTCAAGTCCCGGAACTGCAGATAGACCTCTTTGCGACGAAGGACAACAAGAAGTTACATCATTATGTGTCCCCGTACGAGGATCCTCTAGCGGAAGCAGTGAACGCTATGTCCCTCGACTGGAACAGATGGTCCAGGATTTACCTGTTCCCTTCGCACAACCTTTTATTGAGGGTCCTCGACAAACTGAGATCTTTCAAGGGGAAAGCGGCATTAGTGGCTCTCAAGTGGCCGAACAGCGTTTGGTTCCCTCTGGCATTAGAACTACGACTGAAGTTTCTGTCGCTACCAGATCCAGTTTTGACTCAGCGAGTTCAGAAGTCGACTGTCTTTGCTTCATCACAGAAAACCCGGAACCTGCAGCTCATGATTTTTTCTCCCAAGCGGTGAGAAAAAGATTCGGGATATCAAGAAACAGTATAGACTTTTTAGAGGAATATAAGGCCAAATCTACCAGAAGACAATACGAGTCATCATGGAGGAAGTGGGTGTCTTTTGTCAAGGCGAAGAATCCACAAAAGATCTCGACAGACTTCTGTCTATTATTCTTCATCCACCTTCATGGACAAGGTTTAGCAGACAACACAATATCAACGTGTAAGTCTGCCTTGACAAGACCTATTCTATATGCCTTCCAGGTCGACCTCTCTAATGACATTTTTAACAAAATTCTGAAGACCTGTGCTAGGCTCAGACCATCAGCACCTCCGAAACCCATTTCATGGTCTCTGGATAAGGTTCTTCATTTTGCTTCAATGATGAATAATGAGGAGTGTGCTTTAAAGGATTTGACCCAAAAAGTTATATTTCTTTTTGCACTCGCTTTGGGGGCTTGAGTTAGTGAAATAGTAGCCCTCTCGAGAGAGGAAGGTCATGTTCAGTTCTTAGATGGGGGGGAGAACTGAACCTTTTTCCGGACCCAACGTTTCTTGCCAAGAACGAGCTACCCACCAATAGGTGGGGTTCCTGGAGAATCTGCCCTCTGAAGGAAGATGCATCTATGTCCAGTGGAGTGCCTAAAGGTCTATCTTCGTAGAACTTCAGACTTTAGGGGAGGACAGCTGTTTAGGGGAGAAACTTCAGGCTCAAATTTATCTCTGAAGCAACTAAGGGCGAAAATCACCTATTTTATTCGCAGAGCGGATCCAGACAGTACACCCGCAGGTCATGATCCGAGAAAAGTTGCCTCTCCATAAATTTCTTTAATAATATGGATTTTGAACACCTTCGCTCATACACTGGCTGGAAGTCATCCAGAGTATTCTTTAGACACTATGCGAAGCAAGTGGAGGAACTGAAGAGGTCTGTGGTAGCAGCAGGTAATGTTCTTAAACCTGCTGTTTAAATCTGCGAGGAACAGTGAAATTAATTGGGACGATTAATTCAGGGGTGGGTGTGTAGTCACGGACTGTTTCTACAGACTAAGTGTCAGGCCACTAAGGTGTCCTTACGAACTGTTCCATAGACAAAGGTGAACCAAGCATAAGTGCGGACACATGTGCCAAGCGTTTCTGACGCTAGTGTGATTGAGCAGTAAGACAGACTGTAATAACAATATTAATATTTTGATATTAAAAGTGGCGCATATATGTTTCCTTTTCAGATGAAACAATATTTTCTGTTTTACTGTGATCTTTATGCTTATTTATTTGTTCATCCACATCTTATAATTTTTATAATTGTCGATTGACCTATATATTTTTATTGATTTTCAATAAACTAGTTCTTTGTGAACCTTGCGTCTTATTCGCCTATGTCATTTTACTAGAAAATGTATTAGCATTACCCTAAAATTATGGATAATTTTAACATGAATAATCCTAAAGATTGTTCCTTGCTACAAGCAAACATTCATTGCTTTATTCCCCATGAAGGAAAGACTTCATACCCTATAGGGATGGTGGTGGATATGCAAAAATTTATTCCTACACGGATATAAACCTTTGTCCAATCCAGTGATAAGAACAGGCACACCGGGGTACTTGTCGGTATTTCATACTGACATTGGTGGTTCTTATACAAACTTTGCTTTATAACGTATAGGGTGAGACCACTATACTGGCTTGTCTGTTAGTCATCCATAGGTATATGTACTCCTCGAGACTTTTCCAGAGTCTAGTATGACTCTTCCCTGTAGGGGGCAGGAAGCACTAATATGGTTTATGCGTAGATGAAATGATGTATGACAGTAACATCATAGGTCTCTAGGTCTATGCTGACCAGGAAATACTTTCTTGAGGGTATGGTACGATTTGAGAATCCACAGATACAGTAATGCTCTGATATACTTCCATCAGGACGACATGGCCTGAGCCCAAAAAACAGATTTTGAGTGAAGCGAAAAATCTATTTTTGGGTGAGATAACCATGTCGTCCTGATGGACCCGCCCTTCCTTTTTAATAAAAGGGCTATAGGATCCCTCCCTATAAATGCAGTATCTGTAGCACCTCGCGTATTGCTACAAGGAATAATGATGGCGCCGTCGGGGATAGGAGAGGTACCTTATTAACGGCTCTCCTTTCATTCTCGTTTTTAGTTTTCTTGCCACTTTGACCCCTCGAAGTGTTAATTCTATTCGGGGTGAAGATAGCTATGTGGCGTGTCAAGAATACGTCCTCTGATATTACGCGATATCCCATGTTAAGTTTATTTAGGAATATTTGCTCCAGGAGTTAGAATTCTGGATACCTTAAGGTAAAATTCTCTGAGAATATCACCATAATCAAATATACCCTAGGAAGCTGCCTTAAAGGAACTTCCATCAGGACGACATGGCTATCTCACCCAAAAATAGATTTTTCGCTTCGCTCAAAATCCGTTAATCATTTTTAGCCAGGCTACAACCCTAGTTGGAAAAGCAAGATGCTATAAGCCCAAGGGCTCCAATAGGGAAAAAATAGCCTAGTGAGGAAAGGAAATAAGGAAATAAATAATTAAATTAACAATAAATCATTCTAAAAACAGTGACGTCAAAACAGATAGGTCCTATATAAACTATTAACAAAAAACATATATGTCATATATGAACTATATAAAAGACTCATGTCAGCCTGGTCACAGGGCGAAGCAGTCTGACTGCTTTTGCCTTCAGGCAGTAGAGCCAGACTACACAACTTGTGGCAATCTTGGGAGAAGAGGGGAGCAGACCTTTGGTCAGTACATCTTTTGAAGGAGGATTACAATTTCCTTTTATAGGGAAACCTCCTTTAGTTTTAGCTCCAATAAATCTCTCTCCCAGACCTAGAGAGGAGTCTAAGAGGCAATCTATGCAATCAAACTTTATCTGAGGTTTGTTTACAAGGAGGAAGGGGGGAAGAATGTGTCGGTTTTGGGCTGTGTGTTTTGGTCTCAGCTCCGCCCCTCTAATGTTCACGAAACTTATGCTAAATGTAGCAGAAAACTGCACTCAAGAGACATCAGAGACTCCCTATATCTGGACGATTGGCTTCTCAGAGCTCATTTTTACGATCTTCATGAAGGATCTTCAGATAATGTTGAGCCTATCAGAAGAATTGGGTCTTCCTGTCAACAAGACGAATCTCTTCTGACACCTAGACGCTTGGTGCTAGTCTTATAGGACGTTCGGCGTCTTGCTTTGTTGGCCGCTTGGCGCCACGTCTAACAGGATGCTCGGCGCCACGCCACGTCTTACAGGACGCTCGGCGCCACGCCACGTCTTACAGGACGCTCGGCGCCACATCTTACAGGACGCTCGGCGCCACATCTTACAGGACGCTCGGCACCACGTCTTACAGGGCGCTCGGCGCCACGTCTTACAGGACGCTCGGCGCCACGTCTTACAGAATGCTCGGCGCCTCATCTTTCAGGACCCCTCGGCGCCACGTCTTTCAGGATGCTCGACGTCGAAGATCTAGCATGAGGCATGACATTGAACATGAGAACCTCGGACTTTGTGATGACACTAGTCGAATCGAATGTCGAGATCAAGGACGCCTTAGTTCCGATCTCTTTGATCACAGACGTTTTTATCGAGGGTCTAGCCTTAGAACAACGCGGCGACAGAGCCAGTGATCTGAGTTCCCTTGACGCCAGAAGTCAGGACCTTAAAGAGATGTATCCTGATAAACACATCACTACTTTCATTAGATCTTCTGACACCATCACAAAAGATACTTTATTTAAGGATGGTGATTCAGAGTAAAGTTTTTTCAGGCTTTTATGTCTCCCCTTAGAACGGATCAAGCCGTCTTGAAACTGCAATCTTTTCTAAAGATACAGAAGTGTTCTGCGAGGAAGTGGATGAATATGTTGGGAACCCTCTCCTCGTTGGGAGGGTTTATTTCCCCTGGGTTTGTTTCTCGGCCAGTCAGTAGCTAGAAGCTATTGTCCTTGTGTGATTTTTACTTCGTCCTCTCCAATTCAACCTCAATCATTTTGGGACAAGGAGAGGATCTAGAGTCGGTATGCATCCCTTTTTGGATGCCATAAGAAATTGCCTTCAGTGGTGGAACGATCCGGTCAATCTTCCAGAAGGTCACTCCTTTGAACAGAGGAACTCAGATCTTGTGTTGTGTCCCGACGCCTCGGACTCGGAGTGGGAGCAACACTGGACAGTTGGAAGCTTCAGAACTATGAACAGAGGATCAGAAGAGCTTCCTCATCATACAAAGGAACTGTTGGCAGTCCAGTTGACCCTCAAAAAAAACTTTGAAGGGTCAGTTTGGACAAAGTGGTGCAGGTCAATGCCAATAACACCACAGAATTGGCTTTCATTGCCAAGCAAGGCGGAACCCACTTGAGGTCCCTTTACGGGACTGCGAGGAGTCTTCTCATGTGGGCAAAGGAGAAGAATGTAATCCTTCTAACAAGGTTCATTCAAGGGGGGAAGAACGTATGGCAGACAGCCTCAGCTGGAGAATGGACACTCCATCGAGAAGTCTGCAAGAATCTGTGGCGACTTTGGTGTCGTCCTTGTTTAGACCTATTCGTGTCTTCGCAGACAAAGAGACTAAAATCTTACTGCTCTCCAGTGCCAGATCTCGAAACAGTTCACATAGACGTTTTCCCGTTAGTCTGGTTCACTGGACGTGTATGTTTTTCCACCGTTTAATGTCCTTTACAAGGTGATACAAACGTTTGTGTCACACGAAGGGACCAGGTGACTCTAGTGGCCTTCTTTTGGTCCTCAAGAAGATGGTTCACAGAGATACTGGAATGGATGATGGACTCTCCTAGAAGCCTTCCATTAAGAGTAGATTTACTCAGACAACCTCTCTTGGAAAGGTACCTTTCAAGTCTCCAAGCTCTTCATCTAACTACCTTCAGTCTATCAAAAACTCACAGGAGCTAGAGATTCTTTGAAGGAGGCAGCTAGGGTTTTTACAAGGCAATTAGGACTTTTACCATCAGGATTTATCAATCCAAGTGGGAGGTTTTAGAGAATGGTGCAGAGTCAACTCTGTTTTCTCTTCCAGTATCTTTACAGCTCAGATTGCTGACTTCCTGTTGTACCTTTGAAGGAATCTCGTTTGTTCATCCTCTTCCATCAAGGGATACAGGAGTGTGTTAGCAACTGTAGTCAGGCACAGTATCTTGGACCTTTCGAATGATAAAGTCCTACAGGTACTTCTCAAATCATTTGAAACATCGAAACAACCAGCATTCGCTAGCTTGGATTCTGGATATAGTCCTGAAGTTCCTTATGAGTGACAGGCTTGAGCTCTTGAATTCTTCTTCATTTAAGGACCTCATGATGAAAACTCTATTTTTTGTTAGTCTTGCGACAGCTAAAAGAGTCGGTGAAATCTATGCGTTTAGTAAAAACGTTTGCTTTCGAGATAACGAAGCTATCTGCTCATTGCAGTTAGGCTTCCTCGCCAAGAATGACCGCTCTTCTCAACCTTGGCCCAAGGCTTTTGAGTTTCTGAATCTCTCGGATGTGGTTGGTGAGGAGTTGGAGAGAGTCTAGTGTCCAGTAAGAGCCCTGGAGTTCTACCTGGGAAGAATGTAAGAGTTGCGAGGCAAGTCGAAAGCTCTTTGGTGCTCGATCAAGAAGCCCTCATTACAGATGTCAAGAATTTCCTTTCATTCTTCATCAGACTTTTATAAGAGAGGCTCATACGCATTACAGTGAGACTGGCCTCAAATTTTTAAAGGTCAAGACACATGAAGTTAGTGCTGTAACAACTTCAGTGGCCTTCAAGCAGAATAGATTGTGGCAGACCTTTATGGACACAACCTTTTGAAGGAGTAAATCTGTGTTCATTTCCCACTATTTGAAACGTGTCCAGACTCTTTATAAGACTGCTGCACTCTGGGACCATTCGTAACAGTGAGTGCAGTAGTGGGGGAAGGATCCACCACTACGTTCCCATAATCCTAATACCTTTTTCTTCTCTTGGAACTTTTATATTTTTGTGGTTGTTTGTGGAGATTGCGACAGTCTTCCACAATCATTGATTTTAGTCAGGTGGTCAATTTGTTCCTTGAGAGTGCCCAGAACAAGGGTATTGGAAGAGGTCTTGTCACATAGAGGTTTTTAGACCGGTTTGACCGGTCCTAAAGGTCTTCAGCCCCCTGGGTGGATCGCTGGATCTCATAAGGAGAGCGGACATAATAAAAGAATGCATTGAAGTCAGCTTCCTTATCAGGTACGAACCCTTAAGTTTGTTTATTAACTCTTAAGTAAAAAATTACAACTATATTGGCTGTCTCTAACCCTCCACCAAAGGTGTTGTGGAGGATTAATTTTATTTTATTTATTTTTTATTTGCCAAATCGAGAGAGAGAGAGAGAGAGAGAGAGAGAGAGAGAGAGAGAGAGAGAGAGAGAGAGAGAGAGAGAGAGAGAGAGTGTGTGTGTGTGTGTGTGTGTGTGTGTGGGTATGTATGTATGTGTGTTTGTGTCCGCGGTGCGTGCCGCCGAACAAGCGGTAATTAGCGTAATGATTGTTTGTAGTGGGAAAGACTGTCGGTATATTTGAGGTTGTTTGTTTACATTTTTAGCTAGGTTAGGGCGGTAATGAATGTCTTGGGCGAAAGGATTTTCTATTCGACTGTAGCAGGAGTCAGTTGTTTTTGTTTGTTCATCGCCAGCCGGCTTGAAAGTGATTTTTTTTGTATTGGAGTAAGTACTGTTTTCATTTATTTTTGTTAGGCGCAATCATGAATGATAGAAAGTTTATTATTTGTCTTTGATTATAGTGCGATACTTTAGTTAGCTAGGAGTGTTCGTAAGCATTTTTCTTTTTTATTGCAGGCTGTAATTCCTCCTTTGGATTCCTTTGGACTCCTTTACACTCTTTGGAGTTAATTTAGGCCTAGAAGGTGTTGCTTGCCTGCCTTGTATAGATGAATAGCTTGATGATGACGACCTGGACCGTACTATGAACATAGGAGTAGACTGGGGATATATATTTACATAGAATTATGAGCGTTGATGACCCGCTGGAAAATAGACTGTTCCTTTATGATGATGATGATGACTTGATGATGATGATGACCACCGCTTACGTGATTGGACAGTCTAATTGATTCAATTACTGCACGTTATTGTTTGTCAGGAAGTTGTGGCAATTGGCTACAAGGACTGTTGCCAGTGTGTGGAGTCTGGACGACGGTGGCCACACACGAATATTGAATATTTAAGAAGTTTCTCGTATGTTTTAGTATTAGGTTTTGATTATTTTTGCTGGGTTATAGAATGTGATTGGTTTTTTAGTATTAAGGGATTTGTTTTAGTTTTTAAGTATTTTTCGTTACTTTGTGTGGACTATTGGTGTTGGGTTTGTAAAGTTTTCTGATTATTGGTGAGTTTTTGTGTACCACACACACCGTTATACTATATAAATATAAGTCTGTTATTTTTTGTCTGTTTGGGTTAAGTCTGTTTAATGATGTGTGATTTTTTTTTGGTTGCGGTGAATATACAGTAGTTTTAAGGTTATGTTCTTTTTTTTTGTTCCCTTCGTGCAATAGTCCATTTTGACGTAAAGTAAGGGGAAAGTTTGTGTCGTGGGATATTTTAAAAGTTGGAGTGATCAAAGGTGTTGGGGTTTGTTTTTGTTTACATCCCGCCACATAAATTTGGCGCCCGAACAGGGACCTAAGGGTCCAGGGACTGTCGAGGAGGGATTGAAACTGGACTGTTGGACAAGGGTATTAAAATAGGTTTAGGAATTAGACTTAAGATATTAATGGTATCGAAATGGAGGAAATGGAAGAACAGTTACATATTTTAAAGGAGGAATTATGGTTGTCTAATGAGCAAGAGGAGAGGTTGTTGTTGGAGAATGCGAGGTTAAGTTGTGAGAATAAGGAGATGCAAAGGAAACTTAGGAAACTTCAGGGAACTGTAGAGAGAGTGGAAGAGGGTGTTGAGATGAGGATGCGGGAAAATGAGAAACGAATGGAAGCTATGTTAGCGCAAGTAATGGGGATGATGAAAACTGTCATGGGTGAAGGTGCAGTCGGAGGAGTGGCTTCTGCTTCTGGTAATGGGTTGATGGTGGAAGAGGATAGGGTAAGTGATAATGGGGAAGGTAGTGATAGTGATATTGAAAGTAAAGGGACTAGACAAAGTAAGATTGGATTGAAGGGTGATAGGAAGAATGAGAAGAAAGGTAAAGATAATGTGAAGAAAGAAAAGAAGAAATGTCAGGGTGTGAGTGAGGATGATCATGAATGGGTGAAGGTGGTAAGTAAGAAAAAGGGTAAGAAGGGAATAGTTAAAGATAGGACTTTGAGTGTAGAATTAGATTCATTGTATTCAAATGAGGAAGAAGGCAACAAGAAGGGAGTAGGCAGTGAAGATAGTAGTGAGAATGAAGTAGAGGAAGTTTGTAAGACAGTGTTTATGAGAGAGGTACCTAGGTGTGAAAGGTTTAATGAACATAGCAGTATGGGTGTATATGACTTCTTTAGGAATATGAAAAGTTTTGTCAGGCTAAGTATGGGGATAGTAAGAGAGTTTGGGCCAGGGAGTTGGGAGAATTTTTGTCAGGATATTTGTTGACGATGTATGGGGTGATAATGAGTGTAGGAGAGGTTGAGTATGAAAGTGTAAAGAAGAGAATAATTGAACAGGTAAAACGTATGAAGGGTAGTGTTAGGTATAAGCGAAAAAATGATTTTGATGAAGCACGAATGAAGGTGGGTGAAGCAATCTCGATGTATGTATGTCGGTTAGAAACATTAGCTAGAAAGAAGTATGGGGACGAAGGAATAAATGAAAATAAGGAACAAATGGAGAAGTTTTTGGGTACAGTACCAGAGAGTGTGTGTGAGTTTATTAATTTGAAACGGAAGGAGAAAATGAGGTGGACTAGAGAGAGATTGACTTGGGATGATATTTTAGAGATAGATGAGGATTACGAGTTGGATAGGTGTATGAAAGAAAGTAAATCTGTGAGTGTAAGAAATGGGATGGAGGAAAGTGTGCCAGAATTTGTTAGTTTTAGAGATGCTGTTATGAGAAGGCCAATGAGGGTAGCTGATAGTGTAGTAGATAGAAGTGTTAGGGTGAATAATGTAGGAATACCCATGCCAAGAAATGAAGGATTTAGACAGGGAAATCAAGTTTGGAGAGTTAGAAGTGCTAGTGCGCAGCAAGTTAGGTTAGGTATTGGTATCCGTGAAGAGAGGTGTTAAAGGTGTGGGAATGTAGGACATAAAAAGAACAAGTGTAGATGGGCATTAGGAGCATGTTTCGGGTGTGGAGAGACAGGGCATCGTATTAGCGACTGTAAGAAAGAGAAAGTGGTTAAGTGTTATCGGTGTGGTATGACTGGGCACGTAGCAAGTGGATGTAGGAGTAATCGTATGAATGTGATTTGTGGTAATTGTGTTAAGTGTACTTAATGTGGTGCAGATGGGCATGTAGCTAAGGGTTGTAGGAAGAAGGGATCAAGTCAGCCAGGATGTTTGGGAAACTAATTAATCAGAGAGTTCAGCTGGGCGAGTCCTCTTGTGTGGAGAGTGAATGTGATGCATGTTCGTGAGGGTTTATTGCATGAAGATGTGATGAGGGAAAGAGCACATGATTGTATGAGTGTGAAAATGATTTTTAATGGTGTAGAGTTGGTTGGTTTGATTGATACTGGTTGTGGTGTCAATTTAATGTTTAGGAGTGCATATGATAAGGTAAAAGAGGTTTTTGAATTTAAGGGATGTAAGTGTGAAGTAAAAGGTATTGGTAATTTGCGTATGCCTATGCAAGGTAAGTTGCGAGAAAATGTTATGATTGGGGGGCTGATGATGGAGGATAATGATTTTTATACGGTCAAGGGAGTGAATGAGAAATATGACGTACTGCTTGGGTATAAATTTCTGAAAAAAATGTGGTATGATTGTACATCCAAGTGTGAATATAATAGAAATAAAGGTTAAAGGTAACATTTGCGGGGAATTTTATTTAAAGAAAGACGGCAGAGTGAGTACAAAGGTGTGGAAGGGAGTGCCGTTGGTAGCAAAGGAAAGTGTAAAGTTATCGGGTAAGAAAGGTGAGGTTATTAGTGTAAAAGTTGCTTGGCTGAGCAGTCTGGGAATTTCAAATAGTGACAAGGATGAATATGTAGTGGAAGGTATGGAAGCAGGTAATTTGGTGAAAACAAGTGCGTATATATATGATGGTGTTATGAATATGCAGGAACCCCAGGTGTGTGTAAGGTTGTTGCCGAGTGTTAGGAGGAAGAGAGTAC
Organism: Palaemon carinicauda; assembly: GCF_036898095.1. Taxonomy (NCBI): domain Eukaryota; kingdom Metazoa; phylum Arthropoda; class Malacostraca; order Decapoda; family Palaemonidae; genus Palaemon; species Palaemon carinicauda. The sequence goes on from NC_090754.1 coordinate 60,117,710, forward strand.
GTGGTATACGTGAGGGCGATTGCATGGGATGTATGTATACACTGATCAATATAGAGGATGAAAGATATGTTAAGGCGAGACAGGTAATGGCTGGTAAGGTTAAGAACGATGACGATTAGGATTACGATACGTTGAAAGAAAGAATTAACTTAGATGAGAGTATAAGTGAGGTCGAAAGGGTACGATTGCTTAAGATGTTATGGGATAAGCGGAGAGTTATGAGTCTCGGTGACGATGATTGTGGGGGAGGGGTTCAGACCTGCCAAAATTTAAAATAGTTCTCAGTGATGATACCCCCATATATCAGCGTCCCAAGCATTTTTCTCCGCCTATTGCCAAAGAGATAGAGGAGCAGTGTCAGGAATTAGAGTGTATGAATGTAATAGAAAGGAGTGAGAGTGCCTGGAATGGCCCTATTGTCCCTGTACGAAAGCCTGATGGAAGTTTACGCATGTGTATTGATTATAGGAAGGTAAATGAAGTGACTGTTAAAGAACGTTTTCCAATGAATGTGGTGTCTGATTGTGTTTATAAGATGCATGGAATGAAAGTTTTTACTAAATTAGATTTGGTGCGGGGCTATTACCAGATGCCTCTGGCAGAGGGGATCAGGCCCATTACCGCATTTTCAAGTACAAATTGTCACTTTCAATTTAAAAGGTTGAGTTTTGGTCTTGCTAATGCGCCTACTGCCTTCCAAATGGCGATGAATGTTCTTTTGGCTGGGTTTGATCAACAGGAGGTGACTGTTTTTATAGATGATATTCTGATTGCGAGCGGGACTGTTGAGGAACATATGCAGTTGTTTGAGGCCGTGTTGAGGCGGTTAATTGAAGTTGGTGTGAAAATTAACCTTGAGAAGTGTACATGGTTGGCCAGGGAGGTGGAATTTCTTGGGCATGTAGTGGGTGAATCTGGTATAAGGAAGAGTGACAAGTTTGTGAATAAGGTGCGAGAATTTCCATGTCCCCGGACTGTGCATGAGTTGTGAGGTTTTCTTGGTTTGGTTGAGTTTGGTCGCAAGTTTGTTAGAGATTGTTCAGGTATAGGGAAGCCTTTGAATGAATGGACGGGTAAAACGAATAGTACGAAGTTAAAATGGGATGATCGGATGATAGAAGCGTTTGAAAGATTGAAGGAAGAGGCCGCGAAAGGCGTCACTTTGGCATTTCCAGATTATAGTGAAAATGCGAATACGCTAGAGTTGTATACGGATGCGAATGGGGTTAGTATGGTTGGTTGTTTGGTTCAAATGCAGAGAGTAAATGGAGAAGAGCAATTGAGAGTAATAGCGTATGTTAGTAAAGCATTTAATAAAGCTGAGCGGAAGTATTCGACGATTGACAGGAAATTGGCTGCAATACGATTTTGTGTTAAAGGATTGAAAGTATTTTTGTATGGTTGTTACGATCCTCGTGGGGATCGAACCAGGTTCTTTTGAATTGATTAATTAAATTAGGATTACTCAACCATTACCCACATTGAAAAAAGGGAATATAGAAAGAAAACTCGCTAAAGAAAACATAATTTTATTTACAACTAGTCAAAGGTCAATGTTTCTTGATTGAGTACTTAGGGAGCACTGAACTAAACAAAGAAAATCATTTGATTAAACTACACTCCAGCAAATAGGGGAACAGTCAAGAAGGTAGACAAATAATACTTAAAAAGTTGTACTCTTCACAGCAGCTCTCGACGGTTGACAGGAACGTAGATATTTCAGGTCTGGGCGTTTCGTGGTTGGTAATAACGGCAGGGGTCAACTCGTTTTGACATCTCGGACAAGTTGTCGTAAGGCTGGTCACGTCTGCATTCTGGTCCTTACATTCTCTCTCCTTCCCTGTGCTTCTTCTCCCTCGTTCTCTCTCTTGTCCTCTCTCTCTCTCGTTCTACTTTTCATACTCTCGTTCTATCTTTCGTACTCCCCTTCTCTCGTTCTCGTTGAACTTTATATAGCCCTGTATGGGAGGGGTTAACTATGGACAATTCCAAATAAGTAAATTTTCTCCTTTCTTCATCCTTATTGGTTTTCCTTAAAACCACCCCTCTTTGATAACATCTTCATGAACACTCTGCTGGTGTAATCATGATCCATATGGCGCTATAATTGAAGCGAGACGTGTTTACCTTTCGTTAATGTATATTCTTCAGCGACAACACTGCTCTTCTTGTCCTATGGGTCCTCGGATTGCTACGAACAGACAATCGTTATGCCCAAGGTCTGCTGATCTAGGCACATCTAATAAATATCTTGATCTCCATCAGCAACGGTGACAGTTTCCAGTAAACACTAGCGGGACCTCCTCTCTCTCTCCTTCTTAAGAGTAGAAAATTCACACGTTTTAACATTCTTTTCTATATTCTATCTACCCATGACACGTCCCCCTAAAAAGAAAAAAAAGGAAAATCTACTGATTTTTTCTTTTTCTTTTAAACAAAATTATCAAGGGAGAAAATCACTTACTGTATCCCTAAACTGAGAGACAATTACTTCATTACTCTCGTATCATGTAACTAAACCAAAACACACTCTTACTTGTTGATAGAAGAAAAAAAAAAAAAAAACAGAAAGAAAACAAACATCCATATCATTCTGAAAAATCTCTAGAAAGACTGTCGGCTATTACATTATTCTTTCCCTTTATATAAACTATCTTTAAATTGTAATCTTGTGATTCTAAACTCCTACGCATGAGACGTTTATTCTTATTCTTAAACCTATCTAAGTAAACTAATGGATTGTGATCAGTATACACAGTTAAAACATGACCACTACGTACATAAATCTCAAAATGTTGTAAAGTTGATACTAAACTAAACAATTCCTTCTCAATAATTGAATAATTCTGCTGTGCTTTATTTAACTTCTTCGAATAATAAGCTACAGGGTGCTTGGTCCCGTTCACTTCTTGCAACAGAACTCCTCCTATGCCAATATCACTTGCATCTATCGCTAAATTAAATTCCTTGCTAAAATCGGGCAACATTAGTACGGGCTCGTGAATCATTATGGCCTTTAACTTATTGAAAGCTTCGATACATTCATTATCAAATACAAAACTACGTCCTTTCTTGAAAAGATTAGTTAATGGAGCACTTATTTCTGAAAAATTAGGAACAAATCGGCGGAAATATGAAATCATTCCGATGAATCTCATTGCCTGTTTTTTACTGGTAGGGATTGGGAAGTTGATGATAGCCTCTATGTTCCCATCTTTTGGACAAATCTTACCTAGACCCATTTTATGACCCAAATATGTGATCGAGGTTTTTCCGAATTCACATTTCTTCAGATTCAAAACAAGTTTTGCTTTCTCAAGGACTGCTAATACTTTAGCTAAAATGCGTAAATGTTGCTCTCACGTATTTGAAAATTCTACAAGATCATCCAAATACACGACACAGTTATCAACTCCATTTAAAACTATTAATTAATCTTTGAAAAGTACTCGCTGCATTTCGTAGACCAAAAACCATAACTTTGGGTCCATAATTACCGAAAGGTGTTATGAAAGCGGATATTTTCTGTGCTCGACTACTTAAAGGTACTTGCCAATAACCTTTGGCCAAATCAAGTTTAGAAATAAACTTGGCATTTCCTATTTTATCTAAACAATCTTCTATCCTGGGGAGGGGAAAATTACTTTGTTTCGTAACACTATTCACTTTTCTAAAATCAATACACAGCCTATCTGATCCATCTTCCTTCTTAACAAGAACTATTGGAGAACACCAGTCACTTTCGCTAGGAACAATCAAACCATTGTCTAGCATATACTTAATTTCCTGTCAGACTGAATTTGCTTTTTCTGGGCTTAGACGATAAGGACTTTGTCTAATGGGTTTTGTGTCCTGCAACTCAATATCGTGTTCTAAAAGATTAGTCAAACCCAATTATCACTAACAGTTTCTGGATAATTTGAAAACACATTGAATAATTCCCGTGTTTTTTCTTCCTCTAAGCTAGAATTAAACAACGTGAAATTATTAAGAACATCAGAGTTCTTCTCAAAAGTAATCTCTTTCTGTGACACGGTTACAACTGGCATTGGACGTTCATTATATTTCTTTAGCAAGTTGATGTGCAACCACTTAGCTCTACGCCTACCCATATCAATTAAGTAATTCAAATTTCCCCTTTTATCTATGATAGGAAATGGACCTTCGAACTTATAAGATAATGAGAGACCTTCTTTCTGGACTAATACTAAGACTTTATCACCCACATGGAAAATTCTGTCTTTAGCTTTAAGATCGTACTTCCTTTTAGTTTCCCCTTGACAGTTGCTCTCATTTTCTTTTGCCAACTGCCAGGCTTTCCTTAAATCCTCTTTGTGATTTTCGATATTCTGTATGTAATCCTTTCTACTTTCTTCTTGCATTAGCTTACACTTTAAAATTTCTAAAGGTCCTTTGGCGATGTGACCGAACAACAAATCAAAAGGACTAAATCCCGTGGGTCATTAAGAGTTAATTGTAAAGCCAACAAGACAAAAGGTAACTTTTCTTCCCAATCATGTTCAAAATTATTACACAACTTCCTTAAGCAACTTTTCAATGTTTGATGAAAACGTTCAACAATTCCTTGCGATTCAGGGTGGTAAGGGGTGGAAGTTACATGTTTAATCCCTAACTCTTTCATTTTATCTCTGAAATACTTTGATACAAAATTGCTACCATTATCACTCTGTATAACGCAAGGAAGTCCAAATTTAGAGAAATAGTTCAGCAAGCGTTTAACTACAGTTTTTGCATTGCAATTTCTTACTGGGATTGCTTCTGGATATCGTGTTAGTCCATCAATGATTGTTAATAGATAGATATTCCCTCCCTTACTAGAGGGCAAAGGGCCTACGATATCAATTACGACATTCTCAAGAGGTTCTCCTACCGATGGAATATTACATAATGGAGCGCTGGGAATTACTTGACTAGGTTTGCCAGCCATTTGACATGCGCGACAACTTAAAACATATCTCTTCACATCACTTTTCGTTTTAGGCCAAAAGTACGCTTTACTTGTACACTTGAATGTTTTGTTTACTCCTAAATGCCCTTGTGCTAATTTCAAAATTGATTCACAAAGTTTCCTAGGAGTTACTAATTGCTCTATGACCTCTTCTTTACTACCTGTCTTAGGATGAACATAGCGACACAAAAGTTTGTCTTTTAAACTAAATGTTTCCTTACAAACATTTTCAGGTTCATCATCCAATTCACATTAAAAAATTCTAGTTAGTGTTTCATCTTCCCTCTGCATCTGAACTAGTTCATCCTTATTCAATATGCTAGTTTCTGAAACACTACAGCTGCTATTACATGGGCCTATTACATTGTCTATCTGTACATTACTTCTTTCAACAGCTACATCATCATCTCTGCTCACATTATCAACATTTATAGAGTCGGTTTCCTCAGCTACACTCATGCTAAGGTCATCATCACTGCCTCTATTACCTACGTTCGAATCCTCGAACAACCTATGACCGTAGTCAATATCTATCTAATCCTGACCTGGTTACTATCATTTCAGGCACTTGAACTTCACTTAAAATAGGGTTCACACACTTGGAGGTAGTTAAATCGTTACCAACAATAATGTCAACGCCGTCTACGGGCAAGGTATCCACGACTGCTAGTTTTACATCTCCTGACACTAACTGACTTTTCAATTTCATCTTTAACAAAGGACAAACTACACAAGTGTTCGGAAACCCACCTAGCATAACTTTTTCTTTCAAGCTGATTATTACATTCCTTGGTACACTCTCTCTCCTAACGAGTGATACGGCCGCTCCTGTGTCCCTAAGCAAAACTACTTCCCTTGAATCACCTCCTTTAAGAGAAGAAACAATCTTCAGACAAAAATTCACCATAATGTTTCCTTGTTTCTTTCAAGAGACTATTCCTTCCTGAAGAAAGATTATTAACTAGTGACACAGGTTTCTTCACATTTGTACTTTCTACTGTGCAATTCCTAGCTATATGCCCTTTCTTATTACAAGTGTAACAAGTGACCTCTGAATTACTGACTACCCATTGGCTCCTACAGTACTGAGAAATATGACCTTCTTTACCACATGTGTAACAATAATAATAATAATAATAATAATCCCTGTTCCTATTATCGTTATTGTTAGAACTACCTTTACTATGTTGTGCCTTACTTGACAAAAGACCGTTTTTTTTTTACTGCCACTTAAACCATGTGTAAGACTGTACTCATCTGCTAACCTCGTAGCATCGGCAAAAGATGTTTCACGCCTATCTTCTACGTCAATGACCTTAGATGTCAGGATGCCTGAAAACTTTAAATCATTCATTCATTCATGCCTATCTTCTATATATAATTTGATGTCTGGGGATATGTTATCTTTGAAACTTTCTAACAAAACTAAGTTTGTGAGATCTTCAAAATTATCGACATCAGCGGAAGTCAACCAATCACAAAACAATCTTTCTAACTTCTTTCCGTACTCTACATAAGTACTAGTATCATCTCTTTTCAAACTTCTAAACTTCTTACGCTACGCCTCTGGTACCAATCTGTATGCACTAAGTACGGTTTCTTTCACAGTATCATAATCTTCACTTTCATCCTCAGACAAACAACTATACACAGGTGCTTTACCACTTAAAACTGATTCAAAGTCCACTGTTTTTTGGGAGAACCTACTCTGTTCATTAATTTTTCAAAAGACATAAAATATTTAGTAACATCTTCCTCATCAAATTATGGTATTAGTTTGAGCACTGCACTCATATCTAAACTATCAGTGTCACTATTTAAAGATGAATTACTCCCTGATCTGCTACCTGACCGTCTGTTATGAAGAGTTTGTCTTAAACGAGCCATTTCTAACTCATGCTTACGCTGTCTTTCATTTTCTTATCTTTCAGCTGCTCTTTCGTCTCTTGTCAAACACTTCCTGTTCTCTCTTAAGAACATAATCACGGAGATCATCGCCATCTAGACCAAGAAGTTTACCTGAATCTATCAAATCTCTCGTAATCGCACTCATTCTGCTTCTTTCTATATTCTCCCAGTTTTCAATTGGTTATGTAGTCGAAAATCCTGGCAGGGTCGCCAACTGTTATGATCCTCGTGGGGATCGAACCAGGTTCTTTTGAATTGATTAATTAAATTAGGATTACTTAACCACTACGCACATTGATAAAAGGGAATATAGAAAGAAAACTCGCTAAAGAAAACATAATTTTATTTACAACTAGTCAAAGGTCAATGTTTCTTGATTGAGTACTTAAGGGAGCACTGAACTAAACAAAGAAAATCATTTGATTAAACTACACTCCAGCAAATAGGGGAACAGTCAAGAAGGTAGACAAATAATACTTAAAAAGTCGTATTCTTCACAGCAGCTCTCGACGGTTGACAGGAACGTAGATATTTCAGGTCTGGGCGTTTCGTGGTTGGTAATAACGGCAGGGGTCAACTCATTCTGACATCTCGGACAAGTTGTCGTAAGGCTGGTCACGTCTGCATTCTGGTCCTTACGTTCTCTCTCCTTCCCTGTGCTTGTTCTCCCTCGTTCTCTCTCTCTCTCGTTCTACTTTTCATACTCTCGTTCTATCTTTCGTACTCCCCTTCTCTCGTTCTCGTTGAACTTTATATAGCCCTGTATGGGAGGGGTTAACTATGGACAATTCCATATAAGGAAATTTTCTCCTTTCTTCATCCTTATTGGTTTTCCTTAAAACCACGCCTCTTTGATAACATCTTCATGAACGCTCTGCTGGTGTAATCATGATCCATATGGCGCTATAATTGAAGCAATACATATGTTTACCTTCCGTTAATGTATATTCTTCGGCGACAACACTGCTCTCCTTGTCCTATGTGTCCTCGGATTGCTACGAACAGACGATCGTTATGCCCAAGGTCTGCTGATCTAGGCACATCTAATAAATATCTTGATCTCCATCAGCGACGGTGACAGTTTCCAGTAAACACTAGCGGGACCTCCTCTTTCTCTGCTTCTGAAGAGTAAAAAATTCACATGTTTTAACATTCTTTTCTACATTATTCTATCTACCCATGACAATGGTGTAAAATTCATTGTGCGTACTGACCATCAGCCCCTAGTGTATATGATTAGGAAAGAGTGTGTGAATGCAAGGGTTGCTAGGACTATAGAGGATTTGAATTAATTTGATTTTAGGTTAGAATATGTACCGGGAAATAAAAATGTGATAGCAGATGCGATGTCGAGGATGCATGGGAGGATAGAAGATAAAGAGAGTGATCAGAATTCTGAAAGGTTGCTTGAAGGTTTAGTTGTGGAGCAGAGTTGTGAAGGGGAAGATATGGTATATAAGTGTATCCTAATGGGTTTAAGCAAGTTAATACAGGAGGGGTTAAATAGGGAAATACCAGGTAGTGTAACTGAGCTTAAAAGAAGGGTGATGAATGAAGTGTCAAAAGAAATGGTATACGAGGAGGAGAATAATGTACTAGAAGGGGAATTATTATCAAAGATATTAATGGTGGTAAGTATGATGTATGGTGTAACTGTGTATTTGTATTTTGGATGGAATCGACCGATGGAATATAGGGCATGTAAGGAGAATGATAGGGAATATATTTTGAGGATTCAATGTTATGAGGTATGTTGCAAATTGTTGAGTGAGAAGGATAATGGTGCAAGTGACCTTAATCCAAGATATGGGGGTATGGAGGACAGTGAATATGATGATGAACATATTAGCGAAGTGAGTGACAGAATTGAAAGGAGAGTAAATGTATGCATGCATGGTGTTAAAGGAAGGATGATGACATATGTGAATATAAATGAGAATGAATATTGTAGTTTAATTGATACGGGTGCTCAAGTGTCATTAGTAAATGAGTCGGTTATCAGGGAAATTGAGAGGTACAATTGGGAAGTGAAAAGACAGTGTACGAGTATGAAGTTGAACATAATTTCATTGTAATGGAGAGAATGAAATGCCTAGTTGTTTTTTTTATAGGAATAGATTTTTTGAGGTTGCACAATGTGTCAGTTGATGTTGGTGAGGTTTTGCTTTTAAAGAATGGCTGTAAGGTAATAGTAATTGAGGATAATAGCGTTTTTCAATATTAAACTTAGCCGGTGATTATATAAGCTGCAGCTCTGCTGCCCGACAGAAAAACTCTACGCTCGAAATCCGCCAGCGATCGCTATGCAGGTAGGGGGTGTACTTCAACAGCGCCATCTGTCGAGCAGGTACTTAGTACTCAATGTAAACACAGAACTCAATTTTCTCTCTGTCGTGCCACCGGCAAGACCTACTAAATTCGCTGTTGCTTACTGGATTGGTTTTCACATATTTGGTGATATACACATTTCTAGTTTTGAGCTTTCGCTTTGCAGACGTTATCTTCAATACATCCTTGCATTCTTTTGTTGATTTTGGATTATTTGTTGACGACTTTGGATAGATTTTGAATTCCCCTTTGACTAATTCAAAATGGCTGACCCTTCTCAAGTCCCTAAGTTCAGGAAATGTAATGCTAGGGATTGTTCAAGGCGTCTTCCGAAGGCCTCTATCGATCCTCACACCGTTTGTTCCAATTGTCGGGATAAGACCTGTCAATTGGAAGATCGATGTGAGGAATGCGTTGGGCTTTCGGAATTCGATTTTATCGAATTCCAGAAATACACACGTAGGCTAGAGAGAGATAGAGTCAGGAGAAGTTCATCTCGCTCCGTTGAATTTTCCTCTCCTCATGCCCCACAACCTATTCCTTCCCCTGTAGTGGTTGCTCCTGATCCCCCTTCTAGCACTCAACAACCTTCGATGGCAGATATGATGCGTGCCATCCAGGCTCTGGGTGAGAGAGTCGAGTCATTGGCGAGTGATCGTAACCAACTCATGGCAGACGTCAAGGAGTTGAAGTGTAAGAGTGCAGTGGGTAGTGACAAAGTGAGTGGTAGTGTTGTGGAAAGTGTTATAGATAGTGTTGCGCTTGAGGGTTCGTCTGTTCGTGCCTGTCGTCCTCCCAGTCCGGGACCTCTTGCAAGCTCCCAAGCCCAGGGGAGAAGCAATGTCGTACGACCAAAGGGTTCGAGAGGCTTTAATCAGCGAACAGACGTTCCCTCCGTGGTTTCGGGCGTATCTAACCAAGATCGCCCCACCCACACGAAGACGAGAGAGCCCATTTATTCCGCGTCTGCGGAAGAGGTTTCTCGGAAGAAACCATGGACCAAGGTCTCGCGGCCTCTTAAGCGCAAGTCGGTCCCTTCCGCGCAAGTCCAACGGCCCAGTTGTAGCCACTGGGTCAGTTCGGACTCGCTGCAGTCTTCCGATGACTGTTCACCTCCTAAGAGAGGCAAAGCGGTACCGCATCAGGCAGTAACACCGTCTGTTGCCGCACCTGCTACTGTAGATCCTAAGTGGTCTTTGCTGCAGAACATGCAGGCACAGTTAACGTCATTAATGCAGGACTTTCGTGCGGAGAAGGTTGACGCCAACCTCTAGCCTACAACCACCCACGGTTGTGCGTCCAGTGGACGCTGAGGCTACCTTCTCCCGCACTCCAGCTGTGAGAGTCCCGCCACCCATGCGTTCCAGTGTACCCTGCCAGCCGCATGTTGACGTTCAGCGACGCACGGAACCTTCCGTTGACGCTCGCGAGTTACAACAACAACCTAAGTTGTTTTGTTTTGACGCGGTGCGTCAACCTCCGCAAGCCAGTGTGGATACCTCTACTCGCCCACAGCAGACTAGACAGTCTGGAGTAGACGCTGTGCGTCCCCGCGCTGCTATGGTTGTTGCCAGTTCACAGACTGGGCAACAGTTCCATGACGTTGGGTCCGGTTCAGTCATGCGTGCACCCGTGCTGCCGGACTCAGCTGACCAGCCGATTCCTACTCCTTTGCCGCTTCCTCCTCAGTTTTCAGATGATGGACTCTCTGATGATGACGACGCTGCACACATTGACGACCCGCATACGGACATCGACGAACCCAAGACCACGCAACCCTCCTTGGACTTTAGGAAAGTTCTTGCACTGTTCAGGGAGATGTATCCTGATCAGTTTGTATCTGCGGCCCCACGCTCTCCTCCATCTGAGTTCGCTTTAGGCACGCAGTCATCCGCGCCTGCCTTTACGAAACTCGTCCTCGCCCGCTCGTCTAAGAGAGCTTTACGAGTGTTGGGAGAATGGATGCAGTCCAAAAAGAACCTTGGGAAGACAGCATTTACGTTTCCCCCTGCGAGACTCTCTTCCAGATCGAGCGTCTGGTATGCCACGGGAGAAGTTCTCGGCTTGGGAGTTCCTGCCTCTGCCCAGGGCGACTTCTCAAGTCTAGTAGACTCTCCCCGCAGGCTAGCCATGAGACGCTCCAAGATATGTTGGTCTCCTTCAGACTTAGACCATCTGTTGAAAGGAGTGTTCAGAGCCTTCGAGGTTTTTAACTTTTTGGATTGGTGTTTGGGAGCGTTGAGCAGGAAGATCTCCCCTTCGGACAAGGAAACTTCCTTGCTCATTATGTCCTGTATGGACAAGGCCATACATGACGGATCCAGTGAGCTTGCGGCTTCGTTCGTTTCCGGGGTCCTCAAGAAACGGGAAAACCTTTGCTCGTTCCTGTCAGCGGGAGTAACACCGTGTCAGAGATCGGAACTTCTTTTTGCTCCTCTCTCAAAGTGCCTCTTCCCAGAGGAATTGATAAAGGAGATTGCTACCTCCTTGATTCAGAAGGACACCCATGACCTGGTTGCGTCCTCTGCCCGCAAAGCCACCCCTTTGCCTACCGTATCTAGACCCAGGATGGACACTCCAGCGTCCAGATTCATTCCGCCCTTTCGTGGCAGAGCCTCCAGCAGAGGAGGTGCTCGTGCCGAAGGGAGACGTGGGAAGAAGAAAGGTACCAAGTCCTTTAAAGGCAGAGTCTGACTGCCACCTTCTTCAGACAGCAGTGGGAGCCAGACTCAAGAACTTCTGGCAGATCTTGGAGAAAAGGGGCGCAGATGCGCAATCTGTGAAGTTGCTAAGAGAAGGGTACAAGATCCCGTTTGTCCACAAACCCCCTCTAGCAACGTCTCCCATCGATCTCTCTCCTAGGTACAAAGAGGAAGACAAGAGACTAGCCTTGAAGCAGGAAGTGTCTCTCTTGCTACAAAAGGGAGCTGTAGTCAAAGTCCGGGACCATCAATCCCCGGGCTTCTACAACCGTCTCTTCTTAGTGGTAAAGAAGACAGGAGGGTGGAGGCCGGTGCTAGACGTCAGTGCGCTGAATGTCTTTGTCACAAAGCAGACGTTCGCCATGGAGACCACAAAGTCAGTTCTAGCAGCGGTCAGAAAGGAAGACTGGATGGTCTCTTTAGACCTAAGGGACGCATACTTTCACGTCCCCATCCACCCAGAATCCCAACCTTTTCTGAGATTCATTTACGACAAGGTTGTTTACCAATTTCAAGCCCTGTGCTTTGGCCTAAGCACGGCTCCTCTTGTATTTACGAGGCTGATGAGGAATATTGCCAAATTCCTGCATTTAGCGGATATCAGAGCCTCCATCTATTTGGACGACTGGCTTCTAAGAGCGTCTTCCAGTCGTCGCTGTCTGGAGAATCTAAAGTGGACTCTAGATCTGATCAAGGAATTGGGTCTCCTGGTCAATATGGAAAAGTCCCAACTGGTCCCATCCCAAACTATAGTGTACTTAGGGATGGAGATTCACAGTCAAGCTTTTCGGGCTTTTCCGTCGGCCCCCAGAACAAGTCAAGCCCAGGTATGCATCCAGAACATGCTAAAGAAGAAACGATGTTCAGTCAGACAGTGGATGAGTCTGATAGGGACTCTATCATCCCTGGAACAGTTCGTTTCATTAGGGAGACTACACCTCCGTCCCCTTCAATTTCATCTAGCTGTTAACTGGAAAAAGGACAAGACGCTAGAAGCGGTCTCGATCCCCATTTCCGAGAAGATGAAGTCAGCACTGACTTGGTGGAAGGACAGTATCAACCTCAGAGAGGGTCTGCCCCTGACTGTTCAGACCCCCACCACGTTCTCTTCTCGGACGCATCGGACACGGGCTGGGGTGCTACACTAGACGGTCGGGAATGCTCGGGAACGTGGAACTCGAATCAAAGAACGTTACATATCAACTGCAAGGAGCTACTGGCAGTTCATCTGGCCTTGAAAAGCTTCAAGTCCCTCCTTCAAGGCAAAGTGGTGGAGGTGAACTCGGACAACACCACGGCCTTGGCGTACATCTCCAAGCAAGGAGGGACCCATTCTATGACGTTGTACGAGATCGCAAGGGACCTCCTCACCTGGTCAAGAGATCTAAACCTTTCTCTAGTAACGAGGTTCATACAAGGCAATATGAATGTTATGGCGGATTGCCTCAGTCGGAAGGGTCAAATCATCCCAACAGAATGGACCCTACACAAGGATGTGTGCAAGAGACTATGGGCCACTTGGGGCCAACCTACCATAGATCTCTTCGCAACCTCGATGACCAAGAGGCTCCCAATATATTGCTCACCGATCCCGGACCCAGCAGCAGTTCATATAGATGCCTTTCTACTGGATTGGTCACATCTAGACCTTTATGCATTCCCCCCGTTCAAGATTGTCAACAAGGTACTGCAGAAGTTCGCCTCTCACGAAGGGACAAGGTTGACGTTGGTTGCTCCCCTCTGGCCCGCGAGAGAATGGTTCACCGAGGTACTTCAATGGCTGGTGGACGTTCCCAGAGCTCTTCCTCTAAGAGTGGACCTTCTACGTCAGCCACACGTAAAGAAGGTACACCCAGACCTCCACGCTCTTCGTCTGACTGCCTTCAGACTATCGAAAGACTCTCTAGAGCTAGAGGCTTTTCGAAGGAGGCAGCCAGGGCGATTGCTAGAGCGAGGAGGACATCCACTCTTAGAGTCTACCAGTCGAAGTGGGAAGTCTTCGAAATTGGTGCAAGTCGGTATCAGTATCCTCAACCAGTACCTCTGTAACCCAAATAGCTGACTTCCTATTATACCTGAGGAAAGAAAGATCCCTTTCAGCTCCCACTATCAAAGGTTACAGAAGCATGTTGGCAACAGTCTTCCGTCACAGAGGTCTAGATCTTTCCAACAACAAAGATCTACAGTACCTCCTTAGGTCTTTTGAGACCACGAAGGAGCGTCGTTTGGCTACACCTGGATGGAATTTAGACGTGGTACTAAGATTCCTGATGTCAGAAAGGTTCGAGCCACTACAATCAGCCTCCTTTAAAGATCTCGCTTTAAAGACTCTTTTCCTGGTTTGCTTAGCCACAGCTAAAAGAGTCAGTGAGATTCACGCCTTCAGCAGGAACATCGGATTTTCATCTGAAACGGCTACATGTTCCTTACAGCTTGGTTTTCTAGCCAAAAACGAGCTACCTTCTCGCCCTTGGCCGAAATCGTTCGACATTCCAAGCCTTTCAAATATGGTTGGAAATGAACTAGAAAGAGTCTTATGCCCTGTTAGAGCTCTTAAGTTCTATTTAAGACGAACTAAATCTTTACGAGGACAGTCAGAAGCTTTATGGTGTTCTATTAAGAAACCTTCTTTACCTATGTCAAAGAATGCAGTTTCCTATTATATCAGACTGTTGATACGAGAAGCTCATTCCCATCTGAATGAAGAAGACCATGCTGTGCTGAAGGTAAAGACACATGAAGTTAGAGCTGTCGCTACTTCAGTGGCTTTTAAACAAAATAGATCTCTGCAGAGTATAATGGACGCAACCTATTGGAGAAGCAAGTCAGTGTTCGCGTCTTTTTTATCTTAATGATGTCCAGTCTCTTTACGAGAACTGCTACACCCTGGGACCATTCGTAGCAGCGAGTGCAGTAGTGGGTGAGGGCTCAACCACTACATTCCCCTAATTCCATAACCTTTTTTAATCTTTCTCTTGAAATGTTTTTTATTGTTGTTTTTTGGGTTGTCCGGAAGGCTAAGAAGCCTTTCGCATCCTGGTTGATTTGGCGGGTGGTCAAATTCTTTTCTTGAGAAGCGCCTAGATTAGAGTTTTTGATGAGGTCCTGTAGTATGGGTTGCAACCCTTGATACTTCAGCTCCTAGGAGTCGCTCAGCATCCTAAGAGGATCGCGAGGCTCAGTAAGGAAGACGTACTTAAAAAAGGCAGAGTAATTGTTCAAGTCGACTTCCTTACCAGGTACTTATTTATTTTATGTTTGTTATATTGAATAACTGCTAAAATGAAATACGAAATCCTTAGCTCATAATAATGTAAACAATTAATGCTGGTCTCTACCCACCCCCCCTGGGTGTGAATCAGCTTATATAATCACCGGCTAAGTTTAATATTGAAAAATGTTATTTTTATAATAAAATAAATTTTTGAATATACTTACCCGGTGATTATATATTAAAGGACCCTCCCTTCCTCCCCAATAGAGACCCAGTGGACCGAGGAGAAAATTGAGTTCTGTGTTTACATTGAGTACTAAGTACCTGCTCGACAGATGGCGCTGTTGAAGTACACCCCCTACCTGCATAGCGATCGCTGGCGGATTTCGAGCGTAGAGTTTTTCTGTCGGGCAGCAGAGCTGCAGCTTATATAATCACCGGGTAAGTATATTAAAAAATTTATTTTATTATAAAAATAACATATTTATGGCAAATTTTGTTGGCATGATTGATATTGCAAAGAGTGAAAAAGATTTGTTGAGCAAAGAAGAGGTGGAAGAAATGCAAGGTGAATGTTTAGAAATAAATAGGTTACGTGAATGTATTTTAAATGGTATTAGGGTGGAAGAATGGCCGTGTGATTTGGAAGTGTATAAGAAAATTGTTAAATGATGTATTGTTTGTAAGAATAGTGTATTTTTTGCATTGGGGAATGGATGAAGATATATATGTTCCCGTATTTCCAATGCATGCAGCTGTAAGTATGTGTATGGTAGTGCATGACAGGTATGGGCATATGGGGAAGAATAAATTGTGGGAATGCATGCGAGAGAAGTTGTTTACGTCTGGGTTGAGTCAAATTTGTAGGGATGTAGCGACTACTTGTGATGATTGTCAGAAGGGAAAGTATCAGAGCATTCATGCAAGTCTGCCTGTTCTGAGGTTACGTATGAAAGAACCATTTGAGATGTTTGTGATTGATTGTTTCGTTAACTGTGACTGTGAGGAGACATGTGGGAATGATTATCATGGTCGATCATATGAGCAAGTTTGCGTATGCAGTACCCATGAAGAATAAAAGGAGTGAGACTGTAGCGAGAATGGTAAGTCAAGTGATGTTGCCGATGAGTGTGTGTAAGCCTGCGAAAATGTCAAGTGACAATGGTCCGGAGTTTGTTGGATGGGAGTTTGAGCAAATGTTAAGAGAATGGGGCATTGAACATGTGTATTCGACTCCGTATGTGCCAAGTGCAAATGGTTTGGCTGAAAGGACTGTAAGAACCTTGACAGAAATTTTGCAGATGATGAGTACATGTGATAATGATTGGGGTTTATATGTTGGGCGTGCGTTGTGGGCGTATAATGCGACGGTGCACAAGAGTACAGGTATGTCTCCGTGTAAGTTTGTGTTGAATTTTGAAAAGATAGTAAGACCGAGATTGAGTGTGTCTGAGAATGATAAAGATGTTTGGAAGAAAGTAAATGAGAGGTTTGAAAGCTACAAAGTGGGAGAGAAAGTGTTAAAAGAAGTAATTGAAAAAGGAAGAATGAATGTCAATAAGGTAAGTGATAAGTTTGAAGGTCCATATGAGGTGTTGGATGTTGGTTCTAGTGGGTTGTTATGTTTTGGGTAAAGTGTGTGTGGATGGTAGTGTGGAAAAGGTTAGGGCACACCACAATCAGTTGCGAAAATGGAGGGAAGTACCAAGATATATTCAGGAGAATGGTATGAATAATTGGCTTAAAACGAACAACTATGAACCGAGTATGTGTGAGGCATTAGGTTTAGAAGATAAGCAATTGGTGTTAGTTGAGTATGGAAGGAAAAAGAAGTTGGAAAATTTTACTGGGGATAAAAGACAGGGAAATTTTGTAGTTATTGGCGGGAATCAGAATAGGCAGGACAAGGGTGTAAATGTACAGGTGAGTATGGAAGATAAATGCATTAATACAGATGAAACTTGGATGAGTATGAATGATACTTATAGTGTGTGTGGTTTTTCGTTAGATGAGGTAAGAGAACGTATGACGAACACGAGAATGAAAGATAGGAGAATGATAAGCAGTATGAATGATTCTTTTGTTGAAGTAGAAAATGGTTTAGATGTAATGGATGAATTGTTGACAGAAATTAGTGGGGTTTTCGGGCCAGATGAAATTGAGGTAGATGAAATAGTGCATGATATCTTAGACGAGCGGAACATAGACGGGAATCGTAATAGTACGTTGAATGGTAACGACATGGAAGAAGTGAATGAGAGAGTACAGGTATATGAAGGCCCAGTTATTTGAAGCCGAGACCCTGTTCCTGATTGCGACTGGGTAATGAGAAAATAGGTAAGTGTTGTGTGAGGATTTGGCAAAGTAAGGAGGGAGGAATTTGGAGGATTAATTTTATTTTATTTATTTCTTTATTTGCCAAATTGAGAGAGTGAGAGAGAGAGAGAGAGAGAGAGAGAGAGAGAGAGAGAGAGAGAGAGAGAGAGAGAGAGAGAGAGAGAGAGAGAGAGAGTGTGTGTGTGTGTGTGTGTGTTTATTTGCTTTAGTTTTGTCAAATCGAGAGAGAGAATGAATTTTATTTGCTTTAGTTTTACTCGAGAGAGAGAGAGAGAGAGAGAGAGAGAGAGAGAGAGAGAGAGAGAGAGAGAGAGAGAGAGAGAGAGAGAGAGAGAGAGAATTCTATTGCTTTAGTTTTATTCAAGAGAGAGAGAGAGAGGGTGCGGGTATGTATGTGTGTGTGTGTCCGCGGTGCGTGCCGCCGAACAAGCGATAATTAGCGTAATGATTGTTTGTAGTGGGAAAGACTGTCGGTATATTTGAGGTTGTTTGTTTACATTTTTAGCTAGGTTAGGGCGGTAATGAATGTCTTGGGCGAAAGGATTTTCTATTCGACTGTAGCAGGAGTCGGTTGTTTTTGTTTGTTCATCGCCAGCCGGCTTGAAAGTGATTTTTTTTGTATTGGAGTAAGTACTGTTTTCATTTATTTTTGTTAGG
Organism: Palaemon carinicauda; assembly: GCF_036898095.1. NCBI lineage: Eukaryota > Metazoa > Arthropoda > Malacostraca > Decapoda > Palaemonidae > Palaemon > Palaemon carinicauda. The sequence goes on from NC_090754.1 coordinate 60,135,825, forward strand.
CGCAATCATGAATGATAGAAAGTTTATTATTTGTCTTTGATTATAGTGCGATAGTTTAGTTAGCTAGGAATGTTCGTAAGCATTTTTCTTTTTTATTGCAGGCTGTAATTCCTCCTTTGGATTCCTTTGGACTCCTTTACACTCTTTGGAGTTAATTTAGGCCTAGAAGGTGTTGCTTGCCTGCCTTGTATAGATGAATAGCTTGATGATGACAACCTGGACCGTACTATGAACATAGGAGTAGACTGGGGATATATATTTATAAAGAATTTTGAGCGTTGATGACCCGACTGTAAAATAGATTGTTCCTTTATAATGACGATGATGACCACCGCTTACGTGATTGGACAGTCTAATTGACTGCATGTTATTGTTTGTCTGGAAGTTGTGGCAATTGGCTACAAGGACTGTTGCCAGTGTGTGGAGTCTGTGGACGATGGTGGCCACACACGAATATTAAATATTTAAGAAGTTTCTCGTATGTTTTAGTATTAAGTTTTGATTATTTTTGCTGGGTTATAGAATGTGATTGGTGTTTTAGTATTAAGGGATTTGTTTTAGAGTTTAAGTATTTTTTGTTACTGTGTGTGGACTGTTGGTGTTGGGTTTGTAAAGTTTTCTGATTATTTGTGAGTTTTTGTGTACCACACACACCATTATACTATATAAATATGTCTGTTATTTTTTGTCTGTTTGGGTTAAGTCTGTTTAATGATGTGTGATTTTTTTGGTTGCGGTGAATATAGTTTTAAGGTTATGTTTTTTTTTTTTTTCCCTTCGTGCAATAGTCCAGTTTGACGTAAAGTAAGGGGACAGTTTGTGTTGTGGGATATTTTGAAAGTTAGAGTGATCAAAGGTGTTGGGGTTTGTTTTTGTTTACATCCTGCCACAGTGTTAATCAGCTATATATATAACTACCAGGGAAGTCTTATGTTTAAAAATGTTATTTTCATTATAAAATAAATTTTTGAACATACTTACCTAGTAGTTATATATAATTAAATTCCCACCCTCCTCCCCTCTAGAGACTAGAGGCATGGAAGATATGAGGAAACATGGAATGGTTTCGAGGTACCTCGCTAGGGTGCACAGGTGGTACACCTGGCTATCCAATCGGCGATTGGCGCGAGTTTTGAAATTTCTGCCGTGACATCAGACGTAAGCTATATATATAACTACCAGGTAAGTATGTTCAAAAATTTATTTTGTAATGAAAATAACATTTTTGTGTTCAAGTAGGTGTTTATTGACATAAATACATTTTGACGGAGTTGAATTAAATTCAGGAAAATAAAATAAGTTGTAATAGTAATTTAATGTAATTTAAAATTATTTAATGTAGTCTTTCATTCCTGCATGGTTGCAAATGTTCAAACTGTGTTCCATAATTTTCTAAACAAAGCTGATAACGTACAACAGTAGATTCGACGACATTGCCAAACATTTCATTTGGAATTCCAAGACATTGTTATCTTTGGATTCCCTGTTTTCAAATTGATTGTTTGGAAGAAAGAAAAAGGTAAGTGATGTAGAAGACTAAAAAGTAGGTGCAGTAAAGGGCCGAAAGGGCACTGCAAATACCTGATAAGTAAAATGCCAACTGTTTATCATTTGAGGTGCACTGATGGCACTACTGTACTCCCCTACAGATGAACATATTTGTTATCTGTAAAATATCCATTTCTTAACAATAGTAATCATGAAAATGTGTAATGAAATCACTAACCAGAATGAGAATCTTGAGTATTCAAAAATTACCTTTAGTATGTACAAGTTAAAAGTCAGTTTCTTAAACTATATCCTTCCCATTGCTTTTGATTTATGACTTATAATTTTGTTGACTATGATTATAGATACATGGCTATTGTAATAATTCAGATATCATTCATTTTTAAGTATGATTTACAAGCATTTATTGCTTTTCAGAATTTTCCAATACAACCGTCATCTCCTCAATCCGTATGGATTTGAAAGTGGAAAAGGATTTGAGGATTATTGGCCGAATTATGATTTAACAAAAGTCAGTGAGGCTGTGAAAGTTATGGGTCCCTAGTGCAGAAATAAGTTAAGGGAAATATGATTTATTTTCCTAACTCTTGGTGCTATACAGTAAAATACAATTTTTTTTTATTAAAGTGAGAGAGTTTATATTCTAAGGTATATTTTTGTCACCGTGAGATGTAGCGAATCGTACATTTGTTCAATACTTAATTAATACACCAATGCCCCGTTATACGAATGCATTCCGTTTGAGTGCCATTCTTTAAGAAACTTTCATCAAGCAAAAATTAGTTTGTTGAAGTGCATTTTCCCATTGACTTCCAATATAAACATTGAGATACGTTCCTATGAGCTCACCAGAGTAAGCAAAACAAATATAATGTGCTAATTATAATTAAAAAAAAAAAACATTTTACTGAATATTATAAAGATTAATAACTTAAAATTAACGAATCTACATGACTCATAACTTGACAGAATAGAAACAAGTCTGTATAAAGGTGTGTATCATTGGGTAAAATATAAAATACTTCTAACTAAATGTGTTACTTTAAGCATTAATTGTTTCTTTTGTGCAATAAAAATCATTCTTCAGAAGTTTGCCTTAATCAGCTGATCTGGAGAGTATAGACAGCAGTGTCCTTTAACTTATAAAAAAAAAAAAATTGAATAGATTAATATTTGGGGGGAGTGCCTTGGTATATGTATGTATGTATGTATTTTTTATTATGATAGTAAACTGAAAATTACATGCATCGTTATTGGATATAGTCAAGTAAAACATCAGTTTTATAAAAATATTTGTCTTAAACACAGCTGTTTATTCATTCGTTTATGAGTGTTCTTGATAAGGTGTTGCAATCATAAACAAATGAAAGCTGTATTGGATATAAACATTTTGACAAAATGCCATTTCACTTAACTGTATCCAATAATAATGCTTTTAATATTCACACATTATTATTGTATTAAGAAATAAAAAAAAACAGAATAAGTAATCTTTTCCACTGTTTTGCATACAAGTTGAAGGGCCCTACTGTCTATACTTTCTGGATTAGCTGATCATGGCAAATTTCTGAAGGATCTATCTTATTTCCCAAAAGAAACTATCGATGCTTTAACTATCATTTTATCATACTATAGTAAAAAGTTTCATTTAAAATATTTTTCTCTTTTATATATAATCAAGTTTAATGGCATGTCAAAGTTAACCAGAGTTTAATAAATTTAGCCGATGCATGACAATTTATAGTTTCTAGGTTTGCGGTGCTTGGCTATACAGCCTGGGAAATTACTGATTTTTCTTCCAATTTGTTAGGTAGTTTTTGTGCAATTTGGTTTACCTTTTCATAAACCAAATACACCATGTTGCACTTACTGAAGACTGGAATTTCATACTTATATAAGATCGTGTTATAATTAAACAAATTATTATAATTTTTCCCTCCAAAGATCGTGTTATAATGAAACAAATTATTATAATTTTTCCCTCCAATTTTGATCCGAGTTTTCCACGATTCCAAACAGCTTTGGCAGCTACGAATATTATTTTTTTTTACCACTTCTGCTACTGCTTATTGTTTGAATTTGGCAGTATATATCCTTTATCTTCTCTCTGGTGCAAATAAGGACAAATGTAAAAATATATCAGTCTTATTCTACTTAACTCTGTAATATTATTACAGCAGTTATTTACTAATCCTACAAAGATTGAAATACAAGTGAAATAGCTTTGATTGTCATAACAAAACTTGTTTTTCCATTCAGTTTGTAATTTGGCTGTATGTTTACGCAGTGGTTATAACATTATTAACCATACTTTTTATTTTTAACTTAATAAATTTAAAAAAAAAATTATTATTGAAAAATGTGTAACTGAATTATTGGTATGTTAATTGAAGTATGGGAAAAAATAATTTTATTCGTATTTTTCAAAATTCGTTCTTCGAAGCTTCGTATATCGGGCCATTGGTGAATGAAGATGTAAGTTTCTTTTTCATTTTCTATAGGTTCTTCATGTTAATTACATATCTTTTTTTAATGTAAATTTTTCCTACTTTTATAGATTTCCTATTTGGTATTTGTTCTTTAGCATGCACATATACTAGTCCCTTCGTCTCTCTCTGCTTGTAAAGCATTGTAGATTTCTTTTGTGAGTTTGTTACAAGTAAGATTTTACAGGGTCAATATCTATGGTTAATCTTTAATGGTATACAGTACTTCATTTGCATATTGAATGTAGTTTTATTTATTTTTTGCAAGTGTGTATATGAGATAATTATATGATCAAGTGTTATAAGCAATGTGGTTTTTTTTTATTTACAGATTTGCACTTATTTCATGTAGGATTTTTGTTTGCTATATGTGCACATACATTTACTGCTATTTAAATTTTTACATACTGTATACACATTGCTTTAGTTTTGAAAGTTTAAAGTAAGATTTCTCTTTAGTTTGACTAAGCATGTACTTACAGTATCCCAGCTTGACAATCAAATTTTGTTACGTTAAATCTGGTTAACATCAGCTATCAGTCAATGTTTGATTACAGATAGGTAAAATAAATCTCACTTGAGTATTTAAAAATTATTGATGATTTTAGGAAATCCATGTCTCATGCAGATTTTCATGTACTCCATGAAGAATAAGAAAACATTTTGAAGTAGACTGTACTAATGGGTATCAACAGTGATTATAGAGGAAAATATCACAAAGGAGCTAGAGGTAGCTTCTATTCTCGTAAATTAGAATAGATTTTTTTTATACAAGTAAAGAACTGGTGTGCATATATAGCAGGGACAGTTAGACCTCTTTATCAGCATGAATTGCATTCAAGCTCCACCCCTGGGAAGGAATTACACGCATAATAGAAGACCCTAAATTTTTAATGTCTCTTTTTATTTCAGTGCTTGTAAATAATTCCTTAAGTAATTTAAGGGGGCTGTCCGCCATGGGGTTTTGACATAAGAAGTTTCAGAAATCGAAAATTGTTTTATTGCTTCTATGTATGCATAAACATATCGTACATGCTCCCCAGAAGTTTCAGCCAATTATTTTTACAAATAACGAAGATATAACGGTCTTTAAATGATGACGTCATCCTTACTGTGTCGTCTGCATGACTGAGTTTGAAAAAATCGTTTTTGTGTTATTTTTGCATATCTATAGAGATTTTTCACTTATGTTTTGAACTATCGTACGTCTGGCAGAAATGGGAGGCATTGGTAGAACGTAGTTGAACGAAATCTACTCCTCAGAGAACAGAAGCCAAAGTTTCCAAACACTTACAGAATATAATGCATGCGTTTGTTTACTTGAAGTTCGAATGTAGATTGTTTTCACAACGTCCTCGGGAACTTTATAGCAAGGCCAATGTTACCTAAGGTCATAAAAAGAACAAATAGTCAATCATTTTTCCAAACAATGAAGATAAAGTGGTCTTTAAATGATGACGTCATCCTTACTGCGTCGTCTATCTGACTGAGTTTGACAGAATCGTAGTTCTCTCTCTCTCGAATTATATAAAACTGCCATTTATACAAATACTATAATTCTCTCTCTCTCTCTCTCTCTTGAAGTTCACATGTAGATTGTGCTTTCATAACATACTCAGGTGATAAAAAGAAAAAATAGTCTATCATTTTTCAAAACAATAATGATATAGCGGTCTTTAAATTATGACGTCATACTTACTGTCGTCTGCATGACTGAGTTTGACAGAATCGTAGTTATGTTTATTTTTGCATCTCTCTCTCTCTCTCTCTCTCTCTCTCTCTCTCTCTCTCTCTCTCTCTCTCTCTCACGTTTCGATATATCGTACTTCTGGCAGAAATGAAAGGCATTGGTAGAGGGTAGCTAAATGAAAACTACAACAGCTACACACACACACACACACACACACACACACACACACACACACACACACACACACACACACACTCTCTCTCTCTCTGTGTCTCTCTCTCTCTCTCTCTCTCTCTCTCTGTCTGTCTGTCTGTCTGTCTGTATCTCTCTGTCTCTGTCTCTGTCCCTGTCCCTGTCCCTGTCTCTCTCTCTCTCTCTCGTTTCGATATATCGTACTTCTGGCAGAAATGAAAGGCATTGGTAGAGGGTAGCTAAATGAAAACTACCAGCTACAAGAACATCAGCAAAGTTTCCAAAGACATATAGAAATTATAATGCATGTGTTTATTTACCTGAAGTTCGTATGTAGATTTTGCTTTCACAACGTCTTCTGGAACTTTATAGCTATGCCAATGTTACATAAGAACAAAAAGTAAGTGGAGAACAAAAAAAAAGAACCAAGAAAGAGGGAAACATGAATAAGAGTAAAAGCTGAAACCTGCTAACTAAAACACTGGCAACAATGAGATATCGCTGACATAGGAATAGTAAACTGAGGGTTCAAATACCTCGTTTATGGTGCATTTATGTAAGAATAAACAATAAAAGTTATCATAACAATATTATCTTGATTTCTTTAAGAAAAGAAGCGAAAATTTGTTGCAAATCTTTGGGAGCTCATAACTCTAAAACATACTTTTTCACACTTAGGTACATTTTTCTCACTTATTTGTTGTTCGATATTAGAGAGAAAGATATAATTGAAAAGAAGAATAAAATTCCCACAATTCTGTCAGACAAAATTTTGATTTTCTTTTTATATTTTTTTTCACGATTATTTTCCGTCTAAACGAGGAAAAATAAATAAAAATTCATTTAGAAAACAAAACAAAAAGGAAAATCAAAATTCTGACTGACAGAATTGTTCGGTTGATAGAGTAGTTTTTATGGTATAAGTTTCAATACAATTGCTATTATAGTAGTGGGGAAAAATGTACCTAAATTTTTTTTAAAATCATGATTTTTGCTAATAAATCCAAAAGTTTTTGATCAAATGACTTGAAATTTTTATATGATTGAAGGTATTATATGTCTAAAACATATATAGAAATAGTGTAATTTGGATCATTAGAAAAAAAATGGCGGACGGTCCCCTTAACTGTACTTAGGAGGCTGCCTTGGCTTCTGTGAGCGTGTGATATACAGTCATTGATCAAACTTTAGCACTCCTCAAGGACCAAAAGATAATGAGTTGCAATGTTTAGAACTGCTTGCATCACTTTACTCCAGCCTTGGAATTCACTGAGGTCTAGCCATTCAAGCAAGATTGAGCATCCAGCACAGTCTCAACAAAGAAGATTCTATGTACCATTGGGTGAGGGTGAGAGTCTGTCCTGTCTACTATGTTCATTGCGTAGCTTCTACTTTGGGTGCTAGGATTACCCTTGGAGAAACTCAGGACAAAAAGCAGTCTTTTCAGCCCATGTGTCATGTGCCTTCCTTCATGGAATTCCTTTCCATGGCCAACTTTTGTTAACAAATTTTTAAGACAAGTTGGACAGGGGAACTCCATGTTACTGGAGGCTAGTTTTATTTCTTCAAAACGTATAAGAAATGGAGAAAGTCTAGTCATGACTCATTTTTCCATTGTGCGTTTACTTAAGGGGTTCAGGCCCTTCAAAGGTGCCAGCAGCGAGATAGAAGCTATCAGGATCGGCTCTGAAGAAAGCTCTGGCTGCCTCCAAAGCACAATCGAGACTTCGTTTCCTCTTCCTCCAAGAAAGGCATGGACAATGCTCCACCCTTTTCTGCTTAGCCTGGCCAATGTAAGAGAGATGGCAGAGGTAACAAGGGAATGCTGAAATTGACAGCAACAGCTCCCTTCTCCAGTTTCTTCAAATCTAGGGATGCATATCCTACCATTGAGCAGCGACAAGGAGAAGAGTTGTGGGTTGTAGAATTTTTTTGGGACGGATACACTTACTCTTTGAAGATTTTCGACCTCCCTTTACTTGCACTCTCATGGCATTCCAGTGTTTCCCTCCAAACTGCCAAGAAATGGATGAGAGGAATAAGCTTGAGGTTGTTCAAGATGATTCTTAAGAATTCTATAGCTCTTTCTGAAAGAGAATTTGACCAGGGCCTGGAGACAAATCATCAAACTCTAGCTGTGCATACCTAAGAAGTTTTTCTTATAAGAATACATGGTAAGTGAGTAATATGAACCTCAAGTTCCCAATCTTTTTCATATGATTAAATGAAGGGTTAATTTGCATTATTACTGTATATTTAATAATGCTGTTTAAAATAACAAATTTGGAAATAATTTGTATTTTTCCTATCATACAAACCTGGAGCTATTTATAGGGTATTACTTTTGGCAACGCTAAAAACCAGCCAGGACAATTTTAGTGAGGGATAATTACCCCCATCAGCTAGTTAGCGGGAGGGGGTTGGGGTAGACTAGCTACCGCGCTCACTCACACCTGTCGGTTGAGTAACCACTTTTGCTTTCTGGCAGGACTTAGGGGGACAGGGTGGCGGGCCAATTTGTATAAATAGCTCCAGGTTTGTATGTTAGGAAAAATACAAATTATTTCCAAATTTGTTATTTGTTCCGACACAGACACAAACCTTCGCTATTTATAGGGTGACTTACTCTTAGGAGGGAGGAAGTTCTACCAACTGGCCTTGGTCATAACCCGGGGTTCCTTCTAATTGATTCTGATCTAATTAGTAGGAACCCTACCCTCGCTAAAATCAAAGTAGTTACAAGGTTACTCAATGATAGCGGCCTGCAGAAGCTTGTGTGTGAGACTCGTGGCTTGTCTTATGTAGGAACTCGAGGATTCTAAGACATATCCAATACCCTCCTCCATGAGGTATTGGTGAGGTAATAAAGTATTCATTTATACTCAGGATGCACAAGGGAAATGAATCTTACCTGAAGAGGGGTGAGGTCAGCTATGCTTTGGTCTTGCGGAGCTGTTAACCCCCGGGGGGGGCAGGAGAAAGAAAGAAGTGAGCCAGACATTCTTTTCATTCACCCCAGACTAACCCAAGTAACCTCAGCCCTCAGCCCTCTGCTACATGTCCATCAAGGAGCCTGAGGCATTATATCACTTGTTGTGCGGCCACCACAGGACCAATGGAGAAGGTTTCCATGCTCCTGTGGGTTACGTCTTTCAGATAGTGGGCTGTGAAGGTCGTCTAACACTTCCACACGCCCGCTTGCAATACCTGTGCCACAGAAAAATTCTTCTTGAACGCCAGAGACGTTGCAATGCCTCTGACGTCATGAGCTCTGGGTCGGTTGGACAGAGGAGGATCTGGATATAGAGTATATTTGATTACTTTCCTTATCCAGGAGGAAATAGTATTCCACGTGACTCTCCTCTTGACCTTCCACGTGCTGACAAAAAGGGCTCGTACACAGGGGCGAGCTTTTGCTGTTCTTTTTTAGTAACACCTTAGACTCCTTACTGGACATAGTAACAGTTGGTCTGGATCATCGGTTACAGAACGAAGACTATCCAAAATGGGCTGAACCTGGAGCCCGGCACACCCGGATTTTGAGTCTTAGCTACAAACTTAGGGACGTAGTTGAGGATTACTTCCCACCATCTCTTAGAGTGGGAGACATCAGCTGATAGACCATGAAGTTCGCTGACTCTCTTGGCCGAAGCCAGAGCGAGCAGGAACACCATCTTCCACGTGAGGTGGCAATCAGAGGCCTGGCATAGTGGTTCATAGGGGAAGCCCTTCAGAGACCTGAGGACCCAAACCATGTTCCAAAGGGGAGGTCTTAGCTCTGCCTGGGGACAAGTAAGCTCGTAACTGCGTATGAGCAAAGAAAGTTGCAACGAGTAGGAAATATGGACTCCTTTCAGTCTAAAGGCGAGACTCAAGGCTGAGCGGTAGCCTTTGACTGCCGAGACCGAGAGAAGCATTTCTTCCCGAAGGTATACAAGAAACTCCGCTATAGTTGGAACAGAGGCATTGAGAGTCATTTGCAAGTTGTTGCTTGCTCGTACCTGGTTGAGTACTTTTCTCATCAGACAGAACGGGGGAAACGCGTAAGTGTCCAGGTTTATCCACCGTTGTTGGAAAGCATCTTGCCACAGAGCTTGGGGATCCGAGACTGGGGAGCAGTACAACGGGAGCCTGAAATTCAGGGGCGTTGCAAACAGATCCACAGTCGGGGAACCCCACAAATTCCAGACTTTGTTGGCTATCAGAAGATTCAAAGACCACTCGGTGCCAACTATCTGAGTCGCTCTGCTCAGCTTGTCTGCTAACACATTCTGCTTGCCCGGAATGAAGCGAGCTGATAGTCACCGAGTTGTCCTCTGCCCATCTGAGCATCTTCACTGCAAGATGGCACAGCTGCCGCGAAAAGGTACCGCACTTTTTGCTTAGACAAGCTACTACCGTTGTGTTGTCGCTCATCAGCACCACGGAGTGCCCCGCCAGGACCTGGTGGAACTCTTTGAGGGCCAGAAAGGCTGCCCTCATCTCCAAGAGATTTATGTGCTGGTACCTTTCTGATTTGGACCATTGGCCGGAGATGTAATGGTGCAGCACGTGAGCCCCCCCACCCTTCTTTTGATGCATCCGAAAAAAGCCTCAATTCTGGGGGGGGGAGACAAGAAGATTGACCCCTTTGCAGAGATTCGCCTCTGCCCGCCACCTCCTGAGGTCCGACTGTTCCTCTAGCCCTATGCGGACTAGGTGATACCAGGAACCGGAGTGTTGGTTCCACTGGGATTCTAGTCGCCACAGGAGGGATCTCATCTTGAAGCGACTCTTGGGGACCAGTCGGGTCAGGGAAGAGAGGTGACCGAGAAGGCGAAGCCAATACTGTGCTGGGAGCTCTTCCCGACTAAGGAAGACCTGAGCTATCTCCCTCAGTCTGGATCCTTTCGTCTGATGGAAACGCTTTGTGCCTTAGGGTGTCTAATCGCATGCCTAGTGAGCCCTCATTTATCGCGGTAGATAGGTTCCAGACCCAACCGCGATAGGTGAAAATCCGCGAAGTAGTGACACCATATTTACGTATTTATTTAACATGTATATTCAGACTTTTAAAACCTTCCCTTGTACGTAGTACTGTTAACAAACTACCCTTTAATGTACAGAACACTTAATGCTTGTACTACAGTACCCTAAACTAAAACAGGCACAAATATTAAAGGCGATTTTATATCATGCGTTTCCTAAACACGCCAAAAAGCACGATAAAAAATGGCAACCAATGTTTTGTTAACGTTTATCTCTGATCATAATGAAGAAACAAATGCATTTAGTGTACACATCTGTGTATAGGTTAGTTTTTGCATCGATTATATTGATTATACAGTATGTTGATTTTGTTATTACCTATGTTTTACTTAATTTTTCTTAGGACTTCCAAATGAAATGTTTTTCTTTATGACGATAAAGTACGCTCCATCTTCAATCGTAATAAACAAATGAAGGCATTTAACGCGCATGATGAAAGTGATAAATAATGATATTACAGTAAAAGCTTTTAGAAAATATGTTATTACAAATATTATTTACCGTATCTATATAAAATCATACATACGTAGCAAAGCAGGAAAACAATTTACGAGAGAGTTGTTTTACGTACGTAAATGTAAATTTTAATCCAAAAAATAGCCCCATTTCATATAAAATAGGTTATTACAAATATTTTATTTTATCATATTACAGTAGTCTGTATAATACTGTAAAGTTCAGTACATTATGTTGTTGTTAGTCGTGGCGATGAAATTCTCACGAAACAAAAACTCGGCATTCGATTACAACAGCTGATGCTCTCTCTCTCTCTCTTCGTGTTATACAATACTTACATATAGATGAAGAAACTAAAATTAGTTTTCTTAGTGTCAATTAAATACGAAACGAAAAAATTATGCCGAGTTTACATCCCTTTCAATCGTTGCTAAAAATACGGCATCCGATTTCATCAGCAAACCACTATTTTTTGGGAAACATAATTTTATTCTAGAAAATTGCTACTCTTTAAATAGTTAATTGCACATTAAGAAAGAGTGTACTTTTGTTTTTAAATTTCGGGTGTGTTTTAAAAATCGAGTATTGTTGACTTCTTTTTGTTTTACTTTTGGCTCTGATCAGATCAGCTGACGTATAGCTGCCGCTCTTGAGAGCGTACGAATTCACTAACAAAGTATCATTTGTATACCATTTCTTAACTTATTCAAACCGTCTATACAGTTGATATTACATAAGCACCAATGTGTTATAACCTATCAAATTTTTTTGTTTATTACATTTAAAACAACTCTCTCTCTCTCTCTCTCTCTCTCTCTCTCTCTCTCTCTCTCTGTGTGTGTGTGTGTGTGTGTGTGTGTGTGTGTGGGCTACTTTTCACTACCTCCCATTCCTTACCTCTCTCTATCTCTAACAAATGATATCTTTGTTGCTCCTCAAAGTTTCATTTATATTGAAAATCAATCATGATTCAATTTTCCTTACTTTCTCCAATCTCGCACCATCGGTCACATCGCGGTATTTTCAAAATTTCCGGAAAATCCGCGATATATGCGTTATGAAAAAAATCCGCGATAGTCGAACCGCGAAGTAGCGAGGGATCACTGTATACCAGTTCTTGAGAGGGGAGCACTTGAGACTTCTCGAGGTTTATCACAATCCCCAGATCCTGGCAAAACCTTAGAAGCTCGTCTCGGTGGCCTCTGAGTCTGCCAGAATCAGCCAGTTGTCCAAGTATCTTAGGAGACGGATGCTGACTCTGTGAGCCAAAGAAGATACTATAGCGAATACTCTCGTGAATACCTGGGGTGCTGTGGAAAGACCGAAACACAGTACCCTGAACTGGTAATGCTTCCAATTGAACATGAATCCCAGATCCTTCCTGGAAGACGGGTGAATTGGGATCTGGAAGTATGCGTCCTTCAGATCTAGAGTGGATATGAAGTCCTGGGGTCTTATTGCTTGTCTGACTTTGTCAGCCGTCTCCATCCTGAAAGGTGTCTGTTCAACAAACCTGTTCAGGGCCGAGAGGTCGATGACTGGTCTTCAGCCTCCCTCCAGACGTCTTTTTCACAAGAAAGAGTCGACTGTAGAAGCCTGGGGACCCGTCGAGGACCTCCTGGAGAGCGTCCTTCTCCAACATACTGGACTTCTGCCCTGAGGGCCAATTCCTGTGCGGATCCCTTCGCACAGGAGTTCGATGGAATCGGCACTCGAGTCAGTGTAGGGAGAGAGAGTGTGAACGGGATACGATACCCTGAACGAATCACCTCGACCGTCCAGGGTTGCTCCTGTGGTGAAGCCACCTCTGCCAGCGGCTTTGCAGGCATCCCCCCTCGGCCAGATCCCTTCTTACCCTTTCCTCCATGAAAGGACTTTTTGCTGTGAAAGGCCTGCTTTGCACCCTTTTTACCCTGCTGTTTTGGGTCTCTAGCCCTTTCGGCTGTGGGTTTTGCTGTGCTTTCCGCTGTGGCTGAGAGGGGTAATGTCTAGCTGTTAAGACCTTTTGGATGAGGGAGTCCTGACTGGACTTCTTCTACCTCTCTGCCACCTGCTCAACATCCTCAGGATGGAACAAAGAATTGCCCTCGAAAGGAGCATTTCTCAATCTCGCTACTAAGGCCTGAGGGAGATGTCTAAAGAACTTGCCTATGACGGCATCTCTACTCTTCAGGATTGTGTTGGCCCAAAGGTTCACTACCTGATGGGAGAGGAACTCGATGGCCCGAGTGCCGGACAAAAAGAAAGTCTCCAAAGACTTCCTGGAGGACTCCCGAGACAGGTCTTTAGACCGCATCAGTTGCCCTAAGGATCCTAACCAGAAATCCAGCCACGAAGTAGCCTGCATGGGTTTACTTCACCATCTTCTCCTGGTTTAGGATTTCAAAGACCGAAAAGGAAAAGAAGTCCTGAAAGCTTCTCGAAGGGGGTGGCCTTCGAGAGTGCCTCTATAGAGTGGTTGAGAGGCAGCATTGGAAGAGATTCCCCGAGGATCTCGTAGTACCTCCTCTGAAACACATACATACGGAGGAGGTAGGAGCTTGGAGGACGAGTTGGAGCGGAGAGAAGAAGTGGACCCAGTTGCCTTCTGTTTGGCACTCTTCAACCCCTTTGACCAGGGCAAAGCTGCACTGGTCCTATGAGGTTTCTGAGTGCCATAGAATGGTCAAGGAGCGTTTCTTTTCCAACTAGAGGGGCTGCCGATGGATCTGGAAGTCCACTGATGGAACGGATGCAGTCTAAGACCTGCCAGAAGGTGTGTTCTGACTCCTTCCTCTCATCCTCTGTAAGCTTAGGGCTAGCGGCTGCCGGCAGAGCATCGTCCTCGAGATCGCTCTGCCCTTCCACGTCCGAGCTCTCATCCATAGGAGCCCAGAGTGGGTCGATGTCATCAACTGTATAGACTGGGGATAGGGAGACTACCGGGGAGGTGCTCACTTCCCGCTGCCTGGGAGGCAGTGAGGAAAGAAGCCTGGCCGAGGATTTGGGGATGGTGAACCAATCCTTCGGTTCCCTCCCACGAGGCCGGAGGTCCTCTGTCCCCAAGGGCCTAGAGGACTCCGTCGGCTTACTGGTGGAATGTAAAACCGTTGCCGTACAGGGTGAGTCCCGTCCGGTCGCAGGTCTTGCCTCGTTAGACACTATCTCGACCGGTAAAGGACGGAGGGAGTCTCCATAGGAAGTAACCCTATACTCCTTGGGGGGCGAAGGACGAATCCTTTTCCTTTTCCCCTTTGGCCTGGTCTGTGGCATCTTGAACTGCAGGGGGCTACCCTGAGGTTAATGCCCAATCTCCTCCAGAGGTCTTTTGCAAGGGGATGACCGTCTTCCCTGGCCAGAAGGACCCCCCTGTGCGGGATCTTCCAAACTCCTCCTAGGATCGCAGGGAGGAGAGGACCCTGGGAAGAGAGGAGGCGATAATGGAAGCCTAGGTATGTCACCTAAGGACTGGGAGCAGGGAACGACTCCTTTCATGGCTTGGTGCATTACATTAAATAAGGTGCTAAGCCACGAGGTGTCACGGACTCCTGAGGAACTAAGGGGAAGGTCCTTAGGAAAGAACTGCTCCCTGGGTTTAGGAACCTGGGCAGGTTTCCTAACCCACTTGTCTGATGAAGGCTTCCCTAAAGGCAAGATCGGCACAGGCCTACCCTTAGGAATAGGGTCTGGGCTCGATCGTGCAGGCGACTGTTGTCTCTGTTGAGGCCTAAGGGGCTCGAGAGACTGATTGTGAGCGGCAAGATAGTCGTACGCTCTTGCGCCGAACTGTTGGTAGGCGGAAGGGTGCTCGTGTGCGCCCTTCCTGATTGCGCGCACCTTTTTCGCGGTCGTGGAGCGCATGAGATTGTTCGCGCGCATAAGGTTGCTCACGCGCATGGCGCACAAGTGTGTTGTTCGCTTCGCGCGCATGTCGTGCAACAGGATGTTCACGCGCATGGCGAGCAACAGAATGTTCGCGCATATGGCGCGCCGTAAGATGAACCCGCGTGTCATGTTCGCGCGCGCCAACTTAGTCGTGCACGCGAGAGCTCTCAGGTTGGTGAGAGAACTCACTGCTATGCTTACCCGAAGGTTCACGATAGCCTGTGTTGTGTGAGCACGAACGATCAACACAACAAGAGTTTGAAAACTCTCTGTCATAATAAGAATGACTCTGGTCACGAGAACCCGAAAGTTCAGCGTGAACTGTTGCACGAACCCGAAGGATCAATGCAACGAGAAACCGGAGTTTCTCTGTCACGATACACCAAAGTGTTAGCGCGACTAAAGTTACGAGAGCCCAAGGGTTCAGCGTAACTCAGGATACGAGACCCCGAAGGGTCAACGTAACGAGGAATCGAGGTTCCTCTGACACGAGATCCCGAAGGATCAACGTGACTGACGGTACGAGAACCTGGAGGTTCAACGTTACTGTCGCTACGAGAGCCCGGGGGTTCAGCGTAACATAAACCCAAAGGTTTCAAGTCGCGAGAGCCCGAAGGTTCAGCGCGACGGAGACCCGAAGGACTCCTGCTGTCATGAGAACCCGCAGGATCAACATGACGAGAGCCTGAAGGCTCACAATCACGCCAGCCCAAAGGGTGATGGTCACGAGACCCCGAAGGGTCAACGTGAGGAGAACCAGCAGGTTCAAAAAGACATCTCCTCACAGCCCGAGGAGCAGAACGTCCGGGGTGGAGAGGGGTTACCCACCCCTCCACGAACCTCCGGAGAGGAACGTTCAACAGACTTCGCCGGAGGGGGAGACTGAATAAGGTCTACAGATAATTCCTCTGCAGGGGAGGAGAGTTCGCCCGAAGGAGAACTACGCTTATAACAAGGTTCTCTTCCCACCCCTGGAGGAGAACCTAAAGCGTAAGGAGATTGCCGATGCACAGAGGCAATCTTCTCTCGCGAACGAAAGATATGTTCCCTCGAAGGGGTAGCTTGCCTTGGAGAAAGCCCTGCCACCGCCCCTGGTGGGTTAGCTAGCTCCTCGGCGTCGGAACCAGACTCTCGGCCAGACCGACGGGCAACAGCGCCTGCGGCCAGAAGAGGAGGATCGACCTCCGCAGAGGAAGGAGATAACCGCCTTCTCTCTGCTCCCCTTTGGAGGAGTTCGAGGAGAACTTCCTTCGTAGGGGGACCATTGACGCCCAGCGATTGCCATAAAGACACAAGGTTTGGTAAAGAACAGGCGCTCCCTGGGGGAAGAGAAGGAGCCGACTCACTAGGGGAGCCGCCACCTTTGTCTATACCACAGGGTTGACCTGGAGTCACAAGCCATGCGCTACTGCTCGACTGTGCCCCGTAGGGGCCTGGTCGAGGAATAGCTTCGGGCAGAGATTTGGGCGTAGAAGAAGCAGAAACCCGCGATTTCTTCGCTTTCCAGGAAGACCCCGAAAGCGAAGATTCGTGTTTAGACTTCTTCTTCTTACGCTCAAACCTCTCCCACTGGGAGGCAGGCCACTCCCTACACTCGGAACAGGTGTTGTCCCACGAACACTGAGTTTCCCGGCAAGTCGGGCATAAAGGGTGTGGGTCCGTCTCCATGGACGACATGAAGGTGCCGCAGCGGCGGCCTTCAATCCCTGGACATGTCCGCAAAGCAGGACAATAACCATACACACACCGATACACACAAAAGAAAAAGAAAAAGTAATAAAGTCAAGGCAGTTTGTTACTCAACCGACAGGTGTGAGCGGGGTAGCTAGTCTACCCCAACCCCCTCCTGCTAACTAGCGGATGGGGTAATTATCCCTCACTAAAATTGTCTTGGCTGGTTTTCTGCGTTGCCGAAAGGAATACCCTATAAATAGCGAAGGTTTGTATCTGTGTTGGAACAAAATGAAATTAATATCAATATATAGTGAATTGTGGTCATTTAAATTTAAATGGGATATACCTCTGGAAGTATCCCAACGATGGGCTGTCCTATACTCACTTTAAGAGGCAGTTGCTTCAGGTTCGAGTTCGAATGATCTCCTTGTAGCATTCTTTGCTTTATGAATCAGAGGATGAAGTACATGGGCAAACTGCCACTTTTACCTCAGAAGATTGTATTAGCCATCACAAAGAGGTAGTGCAACCAATCTTTTCGAACGAGATCTTTAACTAGGCTGTGGCAATGTCATCTGAGATATCTCTCCTCATAGGAAAAGCTTGTTCCACACTGGCAGACATCTCCACCAGCAATTGCTTCAGTGGTGTCTGAAGCATCATTGGTCAGCAAGTGGTCTTCCATCCCATATTGTTCCAGTGGAGGAGGATGTATGGGACAATATTTCTCTGGTGTTTGAGTGACAAAAATCTCACCAAGGAAGTTTCACTCGACTCCCCACCTCCAAACATGTTTTTGTTCTCGGACATATTCTAGGAAGGAACAAAGTTGCTTTAGGTGTGGTCCCCAGAGGATGCAATGTTCGTCAATGTCTATGGCAACCCTGAAGAGGAGAGAGGAGACGTCCGCTCTTTACAAGCCAAAGAGAAAAAGTGAATAGTTCACCACTTCGTGAGTATATACAGGTGGCTGGTATCCCTAGCCACCTCCTACCCAGTCGCTGGGTAGGGTTGCCACCTCGCACCAAAAAGTCTAATTGGGTACCTTCCAGCTTTGCCAAAAGAATATCCATTTATAAATAACGGAAGCTGTGTTATTTTGGTGAACAAACAACTTTTCTGATGGAGTCAGATAGATTACTTAGTAGTGTTGGTGACTGACAAGACTACTGCCCTAGTATGCATCAACAAGCAAAGAGGTATGCTTCTTTACTGTAACAAATAAAAACGTAAAATTAAGGCTTTATGGTGTTGCAAAACTCTTTAATAACACTATATTAATTAAAAACAACTTTATTGGAACAAACATCTTTTAAAACTGATAGAAAGTGTCAATAAATGATAATCCCTTTATTTACGATGGCAACAAAATAATTAACAAATTAACATTAAACTTTAAAACTAATAAATAATGGACAAAGAACATCCCGACATTAAAATTAGAAAATTAACCAAATTACTGTACCGTGTTTTCAAATTTTACACTAAGAATCCAAAACAGTATAAAGAAGACAAGTAGTATTCATTATTATGACAGTTCTATAAGCCTAATATATGTTGCATTGCTCTAGCAACCAAACCATCACTCTTCTTTGGGGTGTTAATCTTTGGAATAACCTGAAAAAAAAATGCTACATTAGTGCACACATTCATCATACTAGGATACACAAGTATATATTGTTATTCATAACAAACCAGAATCTAGTCTATAAACTAACATGAAAATGATTGGACTCTACTAACATTTACTTTAATTGTCATGACTTCATAGAAGCTGGAGCTGACACTAGAATTCAACAAGGTGCTAATTATAATTAAAGGCTGCGGAACCGG
Organism: Palaemon carinicauda; assembly: GCF_036898095.1. Classification (NCBI taxonomy): domain Eukaryota; kingdom Metazoa; phylum Arthropoda; class Malacostraca; order Decapoda; family Palaemonidae; genus Palaemon; species Palaemon carinicauda. Next base: position 60,154,557 of record NC_090754.1, read on the forward strand.
AAACAAGATTCGCCAGCTCCAACACCACACTTACAGCACCGAGATATTAAATCTCACCCATGCAACTGGCAACAAGTTCCTCATGCAGTGAAGTCCTTTAGAATGGACACCACCAACCCTTCTTCTCCCCTCATTTACACTCTGATGGCATTCTAGAGTTTCACTCCAAAACTGCCAAGGTCTGTCCTTGGAAGTTAAGGTGAAAGAGACAGAGGAGAGGAATGTGCTCAAAGTCATTTTGAGATATTTCTTTGGGGCTCTACAATCACTTCCCATTGGAGAAGCCGACAGACATCAGGAGGCCTGTCATGGGCCTCTAGATGTGAACAAAATTGTTAATCAAACTTCGTTCAGCATGGAGAAGGTCACTAGAAAGGAAAACCTTCTGCTTTCAGTCGATCCAGAGAACGCGTATTTCTAAGTAACCATCCTTCGTTCCTACTAAAATATACCGCTTTATCCTCAACAGAGTACTGTACTAGTTCAAAGTCCTATGATTTGCACTGTCCATATTTCCCCAAGAGTTCACCATAGTTTCAGATTTGCCCACATTCAAATGGGAAATACATCTCTCCAAGATCTTTGGGCTCTTCCAAGAAGCGGTTGCTTCAGGTTCAGTATCAAATATTCTCCTTTTGTCGTGATCTGGGGTTCAAGGTAAATTGGTAAGGGTTAGATACTCTTCTGTGATGTCATTTTCAGCACCTTGCCCTATTCAGCCCTGCCATTTCAACTCAAAATTATTTTTATTCATATCAAAAAGATGCATTTAAACACAGGAATTTCATAGTCTTATATAAGGTTGTGTTATAACATCCCACCATTTTATTATTTTTCCAGTTTTGGAGAGAGCTTTCTCCAATTCCAAACAGCTTGACAGCTATGAATGCTGTTTTTTCATCTTTAACTATAGCTAGTTATTTATATTTAACTGTATATTATTCCTTGTCTTTTCTTCAGGGCAAATAAGAGTAAAACATAAAAATATATGTCTTATTCTACTTAACTTAGTAACATAACTACGGCAATTACAGTATTTACTATTGTACAATGATTAATAACAAACAATACTTTTATCATTTTCTTATACTTTTCTAATTAATAAATCTTTTAAAGGTACAAATTATTGATTAAAAACTCATAACTTCAAATTTTCGGTAACCAAATTGAAGTATTGGACAAAATTCTTTAGTTCTAATCTTTGAAAATTCATTCATTGAAGCTACCATTTGCGGTGGTAGTAAAAGTGAAAAAGGCAAAAAGTATGGCCATCAAATATCCGAGAACACTTGCAAAGCACCAAATACTATAAGCAACAAAGGTCTGTGGAAAAAATGTCTCAAGCTTCTGTTACTCGAATGCCTAGTCAACAGCGATGAGCAAAGTTATTCAGAGCAAAAGGAATTCAGCAAACTAGGTTCCAAAAACTCCAAGATCCACTGAGGATTTAGAATTTCCTGATGCAAACCAAGTGTATAAGCCCAAGTCAAAACGAGGAAAAATTTTGCACAGAGGATTAATCAATGAGTGATTTATCATTTTTGGTTGAAACGTCTAGCATTTTCAACGATCTGATATGATGATGGAACATTTGCTATGACTTCTCCATTATTTTATCAGTTTTACTTATCGTAAGTCAATAAACTATAAGATGTCCACTGCATACTATATGAGCTCTTCCAGAAGGCAATGAGCAACATATTCCAGAATGCCATTATTTCACTTATCTCAAAATAAACTATACCAGAGCTAAATTATGGGTCACATGGCTTCATATAATAACAATCATGACTTTGCTCATCTGTCATACGGTAAGATCACCCCACTCGTGTGGGATAACTCTTGCAATGGCAACCCATATAAAAGGAGATTGTAGACATCTGCATGGGTGTTGCGAGGGTTTGTCAAATTTAAGAGGGGGGATAAAATCTATGCTGGGTTGGAACACAAACACAAATGGTGGATATAATGATTTCAGATGAGCTCAGCCAGAACACACTAGCGATGACTACAGTGAACCCTCGTTTATCGTGGTAGATAGGTTTCAGACGCGGGCGCGATAGGTGAAAATCCGCGAAGTAGTGACATCATATTTACCTATTTATTTAACATGTATATTTGGACTTTTAAAACCTTCCCTTGTACGTAGTACTGTTAACAAACCACCCTTTAATGTACAGAACACTTAATGCATGTACTACAGCACCCTAAACTAAAACAGGCACAAATATTAAAGGCGATTTTATATCAAGCGTTTCCTAAACACCTAAAAAGCACGATAAAAAATGGCAACCAATGTTTTGTTTACGTTCATCTCTGATCATAATGAAGAAACAAACTCATTTAGTGTACAGTACACATATATGTATAGGTTAGTTTTTGCATCGATTATATTGATTATACAGTACTGTATGTTGATTTTTTTATTACCAATGTTTTAGTTTACGTATTTTTCTTAGGACTTCCAAATGAAATGTTTTTCTTTATGATGCCGCCTGAAACGACGGCGTGTACGCTCAGTAAACAACCACGCTCAGAACAAACAAGGCATTTAACGCGCATGATGATAGTGATAAATAATGATACAGTACATACAGTATTTACAGTAAAAGCATTTACAAAATATGTTACCTTACAAATATAATTTATACAGTATTGTACGTAGCAAAGCAGGAAAACAATGAGAGAGAGAGAGAGAGAGAGAGAGAGAGAGAGAGAGAGAGAGAGAGAGAGAGAGAGAGAGAGAGAGAGTTGTTTTACGTACGTAAATGTAAATTTTAAACAAAAAAAATATGATAGGTTACAACATGTAGACTTTTAAAACCTTCCCTTTAACTTAATGCATACAGTACGTACAATACTAAACTATAAAACAGGCACAAATACAGTTTTAGAATGTACAGTAAGAATATTAAAGTAAAAAATAAAGATTGTTACTGTACTCACCACGAAAAAAGTTGAAGAAAAACTTGAATGATGATGGCGATGAATTTGCTGCACAGTAGAAATGATGATGATGAAGCTGATGATGTATTCTACTGTGCAGCCAGGTAGTATTTTACGTCTCTTCAGACGGAGGTGTCTTTTCCTGGGACACCTCTTCAACTTCTTCCTGGGAAACTTCTTCAATTTCTTCCGAAGGCGTACTAGCAGGAGGAACTGGCTCTTTTTTGCGAGGCTGGAAGAACATTGTGATCGGAAGTTGTTGCCGCTGCTTCTTTTTTCGATCCAAGAGCATTTTGTAGGGAGTCATGTCTTCATCGATCTTGTTGCAGAATTGCATCGAGCGAACCATATCCTCGTCCCACTCTTGCAACATTTCTTTCAACTCCTTCGCATGGTTGCAGGCCTTGGCAAGCCGTTCTAATGTTAAGCCCGTTTCTTCGACATTTTCTTGGGTCTCTTCCTGGGTATCACTCTCTTCTTCACTTGCCGATTTCGTCAGGTCTTCGAGGTCTGCGTCAGTTAGGGGCTGGGAATGGCAGTCCAACAACTCGTCGACGTCTTCAGTCGTCATGTCGCCAAACCCGTCACCTCCAATTATGGCAGCCAACTGCACAGATTTGCGTATTGCAGAGTGTTGGATTTCCGACGGAGTAAATCCCCTTCTTCCAGCTCGCATTCACGGTTGCAGGTTTCATCTCTTGAAGTGCCTTCTGAATATTCTGCAGGCACGTGGCTATGGTGTACTGCCGCCAGTACGCCTTCAAGTTAAAATCTTCATCCTCGTCATCTTGGGCAGCATCCACACACGCAACAAGGTCCGCCAAGGTGTTCTTCGTGTAGAGGGCCTTGAACGCCCTGATAACCCCCTGGTCCATCGGTTGAATTAATGACGTGGTGTTGGGTGGCAGGAACTCAATCTGAATGCCCTCATGCGACAGGTCAGTTGCGTGTCCACCAGCGTTATCCATAAGGAGAAGGATCTTGAATGGCAAGCCCTTCTCTAAGAGATATTTGCTGACTTGCGGGATAAAACACTGATGGAACCAGTTGGAGGTCAGCATCTTCGTAATCATGCTTTTTGATTATGCATCCAGTACACGGGAAGGAGATTCTTATTTTTATTTTTCAAAGCGCGAGGATTTTTCGACTTATAAATAAGCCCCGGCTTTAACAAAAATCCAGCAGCATTGCCACACATCACGAGGGTAACGCGATCCTTGAATGCTTTAAAGCCAGACGCTTTGGCTTCCTCTTTGAACAGGAAAGTTCGCGACGGCATTCTCTTCCAAAACAAGCCGGTCTCATCCATATTAAAGACTTGTTCCGGCTTGTATCCACCTTCGGCGATAATATTCTTGAACGTCTGGTTCACGTAAGTTTCAGCAGCGGCAGTGTCAGCGGAAGCAGACTCCCCATGCAGGGAAACGCTTTTCAGGGCGAAGCGTTTCTGAAACTTCGCGAACCATCCTTTGCTGGCGGAAAAACGTTTCTGAGGCTGGGAATCAGTGGATGTCCCTGGTTGAGGATCATCTGCATCATCATCATCTTCAGCATGGTTGCCGTCGTCGTCTTTAGGTTCCTTTGCAGCAAAATTCTCATATAAGCTCAAAGCCTTTGTTTGGATGGTGTTCGTATCCAACGCTATGTTCTTCTTCCGGCAGTCGGCAATCCACACAGCTAAAGCACCTTCCATGCGTACGACCGTTTTATTACGCGTTGTAACGACTCGCTTCGCTGATCTGCTAAAGGTGATTGCAGCCGTCTTTCTAATGTTCGCCTCGTCCTTCTTGATATAGCGAACAGTAGATTCGTTGATGCCAAAATGGCGGCCAGCGGACGCGTAACTTCTACCATCTTTTAACATGTCGAGAAGCGTAACCTTCTCAGCTATCGTCATCATCCTTCGGTGGCGTTTAGGCTCACTACCAGCCTTAAGAGAAGCAGAACGCTTGGGAGCCATTACAGTAGGATTTACAGTAACAAAAAGTTCAACTTAAAAAAGTCGCACACAGCACAGATTCACACACTTAAGAACGTCTACTCAGCGATACGCGGTAACAGAGAGTGGACGATCCAGCCCCGCGAGAACTTAGATGCTGCGGGTAGGAGATGCGGGCAAAACACCAATCACAGGCTAGATAACAAAACTTGAGTTCTGATTCGTCATCTATCAGCGCTTGAACCAATCACAACCCGTCTTACAGTACTATGATGCGTAGGTTACCTACTCATAGAAGATGCCCCGCGCATACCGAACGTACGTAGATTAAGTAAATACCGTAATAATAATAAATAATGATAATAATACTGTACAGTAATAATAATAATAATAATGATAATAATAATAACAATAATAATTTTATTAACAACAACAACAATAATATAATAACAATAATAATAATACAGCTTTACGTACTCTATTTTACGCTTGTTTTGTTGTAGGATGTCTCTCTCTCTCTCTCTCTCTCTCTCTCTCTCTCTCTCTCTCTTTCTCTCTCTCTCTCTCTCGTACGCTTATTCGAAATGTGATTTTTGCAACAAAGAATATTATTGGATGCAGTACTACGTACGTATACACACAAAAGATTCATGGAAAAGAAGCACATCCATTACAGTACACCATTCTAATATGGTATGACTGCATCTGATTTGCGTTTCATGTTCGATTTAATTTTACTACGTACTGTATACAGTACTGAATTATCGTATGATCACATTCTCTTTTCGTGTTTTATTTCTTTCTGTGCTGAATTATATATCATATGTAATGCAATGAACAATCAGTAAGAACAGATATTACTAATTACAGTATTAATGGAATTACAGGTAACAAAATATCGTATTTGGTTGTCTTCAGATTTCGCGGTATTTTCGAATTTTCCGGAAAATCCGCGATATGTATATATATATGGGTTATGGGAAAACCCCGCGAAGTGGTGAATCCGCGATTGTCGAACCGCGAAGTAGCGAGGGTTCACTGTAGATGGAAGGGAGTCCGGAGCCTTAGTCTAGCGATAATGGCTGCTCTGCTTCTACACATGGTAAACCCGAAAAATGTTCGGTCCTGGAGAAATTTTCTATTCTTGCAAGTTATTTTTATTGGCTGAGCGCCAGGTTAATAACATTACCCATCATTTGAATGCTCAAGCATTGTACTTAGGAGCTTGTTACACTTTTAATCTGATTTGAAGACAGCATTGGTTAATCACACTCGAAAGTAATTGGTAGAAAATTGAATTGAATATAAAATTTAGGTTTAAAAACTTAAGTTAAACACTGGGGAATCAAATGCCATTGTTTCCCACATGCATTTGAAACATGTTTCAATGAATACTCCAAGATGATAGTACCAATAAAGATGCTGAAGAGGCAAACTGATAGTTGTAAGTAGAGCTTGGGAATGCTACATTCAATAATTTGGAATTTCATTGATACACAAACGTGTCTAAAAAGGATATGGCAAATTTTTTGTTAAAATTTATACCCAGCCTTGAGCCAAATCTAAAGTTACTGAAATATAGAAAAAACACTACCTAACAATAGTAAAAATTGTCAAATTATGGGAGCAGAAATGAGATAAGTGTGTTTGCAAGCTATTGCACCTAACTAATTACAATACAAGTTTCCTGAATTACGTATTTTGGACTCTTTCAACTGCTTTATTTATCTACTGTAAATATTAAAACCAATGAGTGTTAGTTTACTTTATAAAGTTTTTATTCTAAGAATGTTAGATAAAAATATTTTGTACTACGGTATTTTAACCGTTTCATTACAATAAATACATTTATATATTATAATTTGTATTTGTGTAATTTTAATGAATAAAATATTTTGATTCATAGAATTTTTTGTTCTAAACCTCTTGTCTTTTAAATCATTACTTGTATTTTTTTATGCTTTAGGCACTGAAATAGCAGCGCTGAGTTAGTGATACTGAATTAGGCATTGCGCATAGTAGATGGTGATAAAATCACAAATTATTAGTAATTTGTATTTTTCTTAACATACTTACCGAGAAACACTTTCTTAGAAGTTACCTGGAACCTCCTCTCAAACGACCAGAGTTTTGTGTAGTTTACCCTACTCCCATTTTCTAGAATGGTAGGCCTCGCGGAGGAAAACGTGCCCTGAAGGCAAACCAAGGTAGGCCGCATGCTCTCTCGGGTCGTAAGCTTCAGTAAGTTCTATGAAAGTAATAATACTAAAGATCAGTGAGGCACCTGGGGGAAGGAAGGGAGGGCCATAACCCGAAAGTGTTTCTCGGTAAGTATGTTAGGAAAAATACAAATTACTAATAATTTGTGATTTGTTCCAACACAGAGACTTACCTCAAAACACTTTCTTAGGAGACTTACACTTTAGGAGGTGGGAGTGCCTCCATGACTGAGGGCCCAAACAACTGGAAAGTAGGATAAACTACACAAAGAGTTCATTAATTGTGCCTAAAGTACTCACCCTACATAATTCCTTAATGATATGCTTGATGTAATATGGATATACGGCATAGTGCGGGTCTACTGTGCAAGACTTCCCAAGACGATAAATAGTACGAGGAGAAGAAGGGGAAAAAATTGAAAAGATCACCTGTGTCTATAGATTTGAAACCGCGACTGACCCTGGGGCTTGGGCCGTTAAATCTGTTGGAGCGCTGAGATGACTGGCCCGATGGAAAAACCATCCAATGACTTCCTCGTACAATCTTTGAGATAGTGAGAAGTGAACGTAGACTGGCTAGACTAAGTACCTGCTCTAAGTACTTGTGCCACTGACATGTTCTTTTCAAAGGCTAGAGAGGTACTTAAACCTCTAACATCATGTGCCCTAGGCTTTCTTGGTACTGAAAGTCCAGCACTCGAATGAGCCTGAATGATAACTTGCTTGAGCCAAAAAGAAATGATGTTCTTGGAAATATTCTTTTTCGTCCTCCCCGTGGACACAAAAAGATTCTTCAAACCAGGGCGGAGATTTGCTGTCCTTTTAAGATATTTCCTAATAGCTCTGACAGGGCAGAGCTTTAAATCTTTTTGATTACCTGAGTTTGGAATCGCCGGAATCGAGAAACCCTCGAACCTAGGATCCCAAACGGATGGGTTCTGGGTCTTAGCAACAAACGAGGGAACAAACTTGAGGGATATTTCTCTCCAAACCCTTGAGTGTTCTATCTCATAAGACAACCCATGAAGTTCACCTATCCTCTTCGCCGAAGCCAAGGCTAACAAGAAGACCGCTTTAAGCGTAAGATTCCTGTCAACAATATCTTTTAAAGGTTCGAAGGGCGGCTTACTAAGCATGTCTAGAACTCTAGCCAGGTCCCATTTAGGAACCCTAGGAGACGAAGGTGGACAGGACTGTTCAAAACTCTTGATGAGTATAGAGATGTGTCTAGAAGAGCCCAAATCTATCCCTTTCAATAGAAAGACTTGTCCAAGGGCGGCTCGTACCCCCTTAATTGCTGGAACCGACATGCCCGGCACATCCCTGAGGTGGACGAGGAAATCTGCAATGTCGGGGACTGCAGCTTCTAAGGGCTCTATTTTCTTTGCAGCACACCATTTAATAAAAGTTGCCCATTTTGCTTGGTAGACAGCTGTAGAAGACTGTCTCAAGTAACGGGACATTCTCACAGCTGTCTTTGACGAATAGCCTTGTCTTTTCAGGAGCCACTGGATAACCTCCAGGCGTGAAGACGAAGGGACTGAGGGTTTTCGTGGAACCTCTGAAAGTGTGGCTGTCTCAGTAGGTCTGGTCTGTCCGGTAGAGGCCACGGACGAAGAACCGCCAGACCTTTTAGGTCTGGGAACCACTCTCTATCCGGCCACCAAGGCACTACCAAAGTCATCTTTAGGTTGTTGGCTGTCCTTACTCTGTTGAGGACTTGTCTTATCAGAGCAAAGGGAGGAAAGGCGTACACGTCCAGATTGTCCCACTTGTGTTGAAAGGCGTCCTCCAACGCCGCCTTTGGGTCTGGGACAGGAGAACAGAATACGGGGAGTTGCGCGTTCAACCTCGTCGCGAAGAGATCCATTACCGGAGAACCCCACATCTGAATGATGAATCTTACTACTTCTGGGTGAAGAGACCATTCTATCCCCACTACTTGGCCTACCCTGCTGAGGCCGTCTGCTAGAACGTTCTTCTTTCCCGGAATGAATCTCGCTGACAGCCTGACTTGTTCTTTTTCCGCCCACTCCAGGACTTGCAAGGCGAGAACGCACAACTTCTTCGACTTCAACCCTCCTTCCTTCTTTATGTACGCCACTACTGTGGCATTGTCTGACATTAAAGCCACCAAGTTTCTTTTCAGCTCCCGAGTGAAGTGTAGGCAGGCTTCCTGAACCGCTTTCATCTCCAGAACATTGATGTGGAGAGCCTTCTCTTCTACCGTCCATTTGCCTCTCGCTGTTTTTCTTAGAAGATGGGCTCCCCACCCTTCTTTTGATGCGTCCGTGAAGAGCAAATGTTCTGGGGGTCCGGAAGACAGAGGCACCCTATTTAGTGTGTTTGCTCGATTCCACCACCATTCTAGAGCCTGTTTGGTCTCTGGTAGAACTGGCACAATCCTGTCCGGGGAACTTCTCTGATCCCACAGATCTTTCAAGTTCCACTGGATGCACCTAAGGTTTTGCCTTCCTTGGGGAACTAACTTCTCTAATGACACCAGATGTCCTATTAACCTCTGCCAATCCTTTGCTCTTCTGGGTTGGCCCTCTAGGAAGGGACGGAGAACTTGGTTCAGGTTGCTGAGCCTGTCCATTGATGGAAATGCCTTTACTAGCAATGAATCCAGGACAATCCCCAAGTACGTCGCTTTGTTAGTTGGGATCAGATGAGATTTCTCCAGATTGACTGTGATGCCCAGAGTTTTGCATAGTTGCAGAAGGTCTGCCCCTTGTTGCTTCAAGACTTCCTTTGAGGAGGAAAGGAGTAACCAGTTGTCCAGGTACCGAATTAAACGGATCCCCCGTTCATGAGCCCAGACGGAAATTGTCGTGAAAATTCTTGTGAATACCTGGGGGGCTGTAGAAAGTCCGAAGCACAGGGCCTTGAATTGCAAAATCCGGGCACCCCATTTCACCCGGAGAAACTTTCTGCTTGCTGAATGAATTGGGATTTGGAAATAGGCATCCTTGAGGTCTAAGGACATCATGAAATCCCCTTCCCTCAAGGACTCCATGACCGTTCTTGGGGTGTCCATCTTGAAATGTGTCTTCCGTATGAATTTGTTGAGGGCTGACAGGTCTATCACAGGTCTCCATCCTCCCGTTGTTTTCTCAACAAGGAAGAGACGACTGTAGAACCCCGGTCCCGGAAGATGCACAGTCTCCATTGATCCCTTCTCCATCATTGTGGCGACTTCTTCGTCCAAAGCTGCTCTCTTCAACAGGTCTTTGGGAACCAACCACTCCGCCTGGCTTGCTGGAACCAAGGGAGGAGGACCTGTAGAAAGGGGATCCTGTAGCCCTCTTTCAAAACTGTTACTGTCCATGGTTCTGCTCCGTGGAGCTTCCATGCTTGCCTAAATTGTCTGAAGCATCCCCCTACCTGAGGCTTGGGCAGAGGAGGGGGGCCTCTCAAACTATCTCCTACGAGAGGATCGACCTGATCGACCTCTCCTGGAGGACGAGTAGGAACTCCTGTAGATGGAAGGGGCTGGCATAAACTACACAAAACTCTGGTCGTTTGAGAGGAGGTTCCAGGTAACTCCTAAGAAAGTGTTTCGAGGTAAGTCTCTGTGTTGGAACAAATGGCATTTAATAATATAATTTTCTATTTCTACACCCTCTTCCCTAATGCCTTGTGTTCTCAAGAGGATAATGATAATGTTGACTTCAAAACTAAGGTGACAAAGAGAATTGCTCGTTCGTTACCACTTGCCGCCAGAGTGGGAATGTTCTGCTCCGTTTCTGTCAGTGACAAAGATTATGATTATAGATAAAATGATAAGTAAGATAATACTTTACCTCATGCTCAGCATGTGCAGTTTGATAAGCTTGAGTTAATGGTCGCATACTGGCTTTAGGAGTCCCCGGTAAACTTGTAGTTTGCGGAGACATCATACTACTGATGTTATTTTCCTTGTCTACAAGTAAAGTCTGGAAAAATATGAATAAGTTTTAGAAACATTTAAATATTCATACTGCAAAATCATTTGCTAAAAAGTCCCACCCCTGCTAAAAAGTCCCACCCCTGTGGTAGCTCAAATCCCACTGATTACCGCCCAATTTCCATAACTCCCATATTATCTAAAGTTTTTGAACGTCTTCTGGCAAAATGTCTTGATAGGTTTGCTTAAGGTAATCATCTACTCCCTAGTTTGCAATTTGGTTTTCGTGAAGGCCTTGGAGCATGTGATGCCCTACTCACAATCTCCAATGCTGTACAGAAATCCCTTGATTGTGGTCGGGAAGTTCGTATGATTGGCCTTGATTTTAGTGCTGCCTTTGACCGTGTTAATCATGAGGCCCTTGTTTTCAAACTGAAACAGTTGGGAGTAGGTGGGTCGTTTCTTAGCATTATTATTGATTTTTTAAGTAATAGATCTCAAAGAGTTGTTGTTGATGGGCACCATAGTGATTATAGGAATGTGATATCCGGTGTTCCACAGGGTAGTGTTCTGGGCCAATTACTTTTCATACTATATACACATGACATGTGGTTTGGCCTAGAAAACAAGCTTGTTGCATATGCAGATGATGCTATTCTCTTTGCATCAATTCCATCCCCTGAATGTAGATCTAGGGTTGGTGAATCCCTTAATAGAGATTTAGCTAGATTTAGTGCATGGTGCAAATTATGGGGTATGAAGTTGAATCCTAACAAAACTCAAAGTATGATTGTAAGTAGGTCAAGGACGGTGGCTCCTCAACATCCGGATCTCAGTATTGATAATGTTTCTTTAAATATGTATGACTCTTTCAAAATTTTAGGTGTGATTCTTGACAGTAAATTTACTTTTGAGAAACATATAAGGTCTGTATCTTCTTCAATTGCACAAAAAATAGGCTTATTGAGAAAGTGTTTCAAGATTTTTGGTGATCAATCTATTCTGAAGAAGTGTTTTAATTCTTTCATTCTAGCTTGTTTTGAGTATTGTTCTCCTGTCTGGTCTTCAGCTGCTGATTCTCATCTTAATTTGTTGAACAGAAACTTTCGGTCTATTAAATTTCTTATTCCTGATCTAGATACTAATCTCTGGCACCGTCGTTCAAATAGTTCATTATGCATGTTGCACAAGATTTTTCATAACTCTGACCATCCTTTACATTCAGATCTCCCTGGACAATTCTATCCTGTTCGTAATACTAGGCAGGCAGTTAATTCTAATAGCCAGGCCTTCTCCATCACGAGGCTCAATACTACGCAGTACTCTAGAAGTTTTATTCCAGCTGTTACCAAGTTGTGGAATGATCTTCCTAATCAGGTGGTTGAATCAGTAGAACTTCAAAAGTTCAAAGTTGGAGCAAATGCTTTTTTGTTGACCAGGCGGACATGAGTCTTTTTATAGTTTATTTGTGACATATTTGTTTTTGATGTTGTTAATAGTTTATATATGACATGTCTGTTTTGATGTTGTTACTTATTTTAGAATGATTTATTGTTAATTTGTTCTCTTCATTTATTTATTTCCTTATTTCCTTTTCTCACTGGGCTATTTTTCCCTGTTGGAGCCCCTGGGCTTATAGCGTCTTGCTTTTCCAACTAGGGTTGTAGCTTGGATAGTAATAATAATAATAACAATAATAATAAAAGGAAACACCATTTCATTAGATGCAAAATTTTTTTTAAATAGACAGTGGAGACAAATTGTCGGCTGTCTATGTAAATTTAGGTTCACAATTAAACCACAAGCTGTTCTATAAACAAAATTATGCTTATAAATTACATTCTCTTACTGTGACTAATCTAAAAGGTATCATTGAAAGGAAATATTCTGCTTGCCATATACACATGTTCAAAAGTAAAATTACATTATGAATTGCTTGAGTGCTAATGGTTTTATCATCATTACTATCTAAGATGCAACCTTAGTTGAAAAAGCAGTATGCTCTAAGCCCTAGGGCTGTTGGAAAGTAGCCTAGTGAGGAAAAGAAATAAATAACCTATACTGTATATAAGAAGTAATGAATGAAAGATATAAAACATTTCAAAATCACTAACTAAACTATAAAGAGACTTGGATGTCACTGTTCAATAGAAAAGTATTTGAAATTTCCTAAGTTTCAATAATTCATTCCCAGATCAGAAAGATAATCCACAATCTGGTAACAGTTGGAATACGGGGTAGTACTGCGCATAATAATGAAGTAACGGTTAGAATTAACTGTATACCTAGTATTATGTACAGGATGATACAGTCTGGGAAGATCCGAATGGGAAGGATGGTCAGAAGTATGAAAAATCTTATGCAGCATACACAAACAAGTAACTGAATGACAGTGCCAGAGATTAATATCCAAGTCAGTTTTTTGTCTAATAGTCAAGATGAGAGTCAGTAGCTGAAGACCAGATGAGTAAATAATACTCAAAACATGAAAGAGTTGAAACATTTCCTTAAGATAGATTGATCTAAGTCTCAATATGCTAATTTTTTGTGCAATTGAAGAGTCAGACAGATTATGTCTTCCTAAAGTAAATTTACAAGCAAGGCTTACAAACTACCTAGTGATGACTTTGACCTCTGGAGATATTGCAAAGTAGACACCAGACACAGGTTACAACTAGGCTGTAAAGCAGAGACGTAAAGAGGTTTTCACCTCTATGGGGCTTTTAAAAAAAATACCATTCTAATTGCCTCTGGAATAAGAAAACCATTCCCCAGCCAATGTGTATTTATAAAGAAACCTCACGATAGCATTGCAATTCCATGAATTCTTGAAATCCCTTTGTGTAAAATCTAATAGGTTTACTTTTTTGAGGATGAAATCCCCTCTACAACATATCCCTCAATTCCACAGCCCTCTTGACCATTTTGGCCAGGAAGGGTGTCTTCTGACCTGGCACTGTTATCCTAACCACAGTGGTTTTAAAAAGACTTGGATAAAGAGAGAACAACCCTCCCAACATCTGAGACTGCTTCTGCTAGAGTGTTAAGAACTGTGTTATGTTTCATCAGTGACAACACTGGTTATGAGCTGGGGAGATGCTTTATGGGAGGATTCCTTTAACTAGTGCAAGAGAGCGAATGTATGAATGTCCTTCAATTCCACTTCACAGAGGGGAATGTGTACAGCCACTGGGCAACCCCTCCTAGCAGAGCCTAATACCCCTGACTCCTTCCCCATTACCAAACCCAGAGGAAACGACTGATGAGGCATCCCCCACTAGAGTTTTCCCATGATTATGAAGACCCAAGGGTCCAAGCACCACAAAATCATTATGTTGGCATGTGGAGGGAGTAGGAGGAACTATCAAGAATGACAGGTCCTTGGGAAAAAACCACAAGAGAGTAGGCTGACAGATGCCTCAACTACCTTGACAATAACTGCAAAAAGTAAAGTATAACCCCAGTCTCACCTTCTGATCGAATTAGAAGGTACCAATTAGTGGGAAAACTCTTGAACGAACCGAGAAATAAAAATCAATATCCTAAGCATCCACTAGGCTTAAGATCGCAAAATGACATCAAAAGTACCAGAGATGTACAAGTTCCGAATCACCTCAAGGAGAAACGTAATTCATACCCTTACTGGTCTACAACCAAGCTTATGATTGCTCAGCAACCCCAAAGGTACCAGTCATTATTGAGACTTGTAGAGAGAGACAAGCCAGGAACAAGGAACAATCTTCCTTTGACAAGACAGGAAATGGGAAAGATGAGTAAAAGACCCAGCTTTCCCAATGCCTCTATACTCACAATTTGCCTGACAGACCCCAAAGTTAGCAGTTTAGATTACCTTCATCCCTCAAAGGAGACGAGTGATCACTAAGTCCCACAGAACAAAGCCTATATTAATAATTGCTGAGTTGACAAAAAAAAATTGAATTTCATGTAACCACAGAATAATAAATATGTTGCCAATGAAACAAACTGTGCTTACATTAACAATGGAATTTCAAATACTGTGATATATGTACCATTTGAAATACATATCTTTTATAAAGAAATTTAGCAACTGAAGAAATATTACGAGAGAGACTTAAGAGTAACATGATATTCCTCATCAAAGACAGTATATGTGTACACTGTCTCACCTATATCAGTATGTGACAAAAGAGCAAACAATTAAACAATTCCTTGCACAACTCACCTTATCACTACAAGGGACAACACCAACCATAATATTTCCACTGAAGACTTTCCCATTTTTGCTTAAGGCCTTCCTAGCTTGCAACTTGGTCTGGAAAAAAAAAATTCATATAAAGTTCAGGTATTTCTGGAAAAGAACATAAAAATTATATTTTCATTATAAAATAAGTTTTTGAACATACTTACCTGGTAGTTATATATATAGCTTACGTCACTGATGTCACGGCAGAAAATTCAAAACTCACGCCACTCGCCGATTGGATAGCCAGGTGTACCACCTGCACGCCCTCCAGTGAGAAACCTGGAACCATTCCATGATTCCTCAGATCTTCCATGCCTCTAGTCTCTGGAGGGGAGGAGGGTGGGAATTAAATTATATATAACTACCGGGTAAGTATGTTCAAAAATTTATTTTATGATGAAAATATCATTTTTAAACATATAACTTACCTGGTAGTTATATATATAGCTGATTAACACCTTTGGTGGAGGGTCAGAGACAGCCAATATAGTTGGAATTCTGCTTAAGAGTTAATAAAACAAGCTTAAGGTTTCGTACCTGATAAGGAAGCAGACTTCAATGATTCTCTGCCTCATTATGTCCGCTTTCCTTATGAGATCCAGCGATCCTCCCAGGGAGCTGAAGACCTCTAGGAGCTGTCAAACCGGTGTACATACCTCTATGTGACAGAACCTCCTCCAATACCCAGTTCTGGGCACTCTCAAGGAACAAAATTGACCACCTGACTAAAATCAATGATTGTGGAAGACAATTGACCACCTGACTAAAATCAATGATTGTGGAAGACTGTCGCAATCTCCACAAACAACAATAAAAAAGAAATAAAATTTCCAAGAGAAGAAAAGGGTATTAGGATTATGGGTGTGTGGTGGTGGATCCTTCCCCCACTACTGCACTCACTGCTACGAATGGTCCCAGAGTGTAGCAGTCCTCTTAACGAGTCTGGACACTTTTCAAATAGTGTGAAGCGAACACAGATTTACTCCTCCAAAAGGTTGTCTCCATAATGCTCTGCAACGATCTATTCTGTTTGAAGGCCACTGACGTTGCTACAGCTCTAACTTCGTGCGTCTTGACCTTTAAAAGTCTGAGGTCTGTCTCACTACAATGTGCATGAGCCTCTCTTATTAAAAGTCTGATGAAGAATGAAAGGGCATTCTTTGACATCTGTAACGAGGGCTTCTTGACCGAGCACCACAGAATTTCCGACTTGCCTCGCAACTCTTTTGTTCTGTCCAGGTAGAACTTCAGAGCTCTTTTGGCATAGGACTCTCTCCAACTCCTCGCCAACTACATCCGAAAGATTCAGAATCTCAAAAGCCTTGGGCCAAGGTTGAGAAGGGCGTTCATTCTTGGCGAGAAAGCCTAACTGCAATGAGCAGATAGCCTTGTCATCTCGAAAACCAACGTTTTTACTAAACGCATGGATTTCACTAACTCTTTTGGCTGTTGCGAGACTAACCAAAAACCGAGTCTTCATCGTGAGGTCCTTAAAGGAAATTGAATGCAAGGGCTCAAACCTGTCACTCATAAGGAACTTCAGGACAATATCCAGATTCCAAGCTGGTGAATCCTGGTGCCGTTGCTTTGATGTATCAAAAGATTTTAGAAGTTCCTGTAGGTCTTTATCATTCAAAAGGTCCAAGTTTCTGTGCTTGAATACAGTTGTTAACATACTCCTGTATCCCTTGATGGTAGAGAATGAAAAACTGCGCTTCCTTTGAAGGTATAACAGGAAGTCAGCAATCTGAGCTACAGAGGTACTGGATGAGGAAACAGAGTTGACTCTGCACCATTCTCTAAAAACCTCCCACTTGGATTGATAAACCCTGATGGTTGAAGTCCTTCTTGCTCTTGCAATAGCCCTAGTTGCCTCCTTCGAAAAACCTCTAGCTCTTGTGAGTTTTTCGATAGTCTGAAGGCAGTTAGCTGAAGATTTTGGAGACTTTGATGGTACCTTTCCAAGTGGGGTTGTTTGAGTAAATCTACTCTTAATGGAAGGCTTCTTGGGGTGTCCACCATCCATTCCAGTACCTCTGTGAACCAATCTCTTGAGGGCCAAAAGGGGGCCACTAGAGTCATTCTGGTCCCTTCGTGTGACACAAACTATTGTAACACTTTGTAAAGGATCTTGAACAGTGGAAAAGCGTACACGTCTAGATTGGTCCAATCTAACAGGAAAGCATCTATGTGGACTGCTTCGAGATCTGGCACTGGGGAGCAATGTCTCTAGCCTCTTTGTCTTCGAAGTCGCAAATAGGTCTATGCACGGGGGACCCCAAAGTCGCCACAGATTCTTGCAGACTTCTTGATGGAGTGTCCATTCTGTGGACAGAATTTGACATCTCCTGCTGCTAAGGCTGTCTGCCATCACGTTCTTCTCCCCTTGAATGAACCTTGTAATCAGGACTACATTCCTTTCCTTTGCCCAGAAGAGGAGATTCCTCGCAGTTTCGTAAAGGGACATCGAGTGGGTTCCGCCTTGCTTGGCAATGCAAGCCAATGCTGTGGTGTTGTCGGCATTGACCTGCACCACTTTGTTCAAAACTGACCCTTCGAAGCTTCTGAGGGCCAACAGGACTGCTAACAGTTCCTTTTGGTTGATGTGGAAGTTCTTCTGAACCTCTGTCCACAACCCCGAAACTTCCAACTTGCCCAGTGTTGCTCCCCACCCCGAGTCCGAGGCGTCGGAACACAACACAAGGTCTGGGTTCTTCTGTTCGAAGGGGTGACCTTCTTGGAACCTGCCCAGATCATTCCACCACTGAAGGCAACTTCTTATGGATTCCATAATCGGAATGCACATCATCTCTAGATCCTTCTCCTAATTTCAATGATGATTGAGGTGGAATTGGAGAGGACGAAGATTCAGCCTTCCTAGAGAGACATACTGTTCCAACGAGGAGAGGGTTCCCAACAGACTCATCCACTTCCTCGTAGAACACTTCTTCTTCTTTAGAAAAGATTGCAGTTTCAAGATGGCTTGCTCCGTCCTCAAGGGAGACGGAAAAGCCCGAAAAACCCGACTCTAAATCACCATCCCCAAATAAAGTATCTCTTGTGATGGTGTCAGAAGAGACTTGTCCTTGTTGACAAGAAGACCCAATTCTTCTGTTAGTCTCAAAGTTGTCTGGAGATCCTTCAGGCAGTGATCGTATGAGTGAGCTCTGAGAAGCCAATCGTCGAGATACATGGAGGCTCTGATGCCTCTCGAGTGGAGTATTCTTGCTACATTGAGCTTTAGTTTCGTAAATATTTGAGGGGCGGTGCTGAGGCCGAAACACAGAGCTCGAAATTGAAACACTTCCCCCTTGAAGACGAACCTCAGATAATGCTTGAAGCTCGGATGAATGGGGATGTGAAGGTAAGCATCCTGGATGTCTAATGAGACCATCCAGTCGCCCTTTCTTACTGCTACAAGGACTGACTTTGAAGTCTCCATAGTGAACTTCGTCTTCTGGACAAACGTGTTTAGTGCACTTATGTCCAGGACTGGACGCCATACCCCCCGAGTTCTTGGGAACCAGGAACAGGCGGTTGTAAAAGCCTGGTGATTGCAAGTCCCGCACCCTCTCTATGGCCCCCTTCACCAACAAGAGAGACACTTTAAAGTTGTAACGCTTGCCTCTTTGACTCCTCTCTGTATCTGGGAGAGAGATCTACTGGAGCTAAAACCAAAGGAGGTTTCCCTATAAAAGGGATTTTGTAACCCTCCTTCAGAAATTGTACTGACCAAAGGTCTGCTCCGCTCTCCTCCCACGCTCGCCAGAAGTTGTGTAGTCTGGCTCCTACTGCTTGAAGGCGAAAGCAGTCAGACTCTGCTTCGCCCTGTTCTGAATCCTCTCCTCTTTGCTCTCCTTCCATCGGGCCTGGAGCTACCCCTGCTGGAAGTCTTCCCTCGAAAGGGCTGAGAGAACTTAGGAAATGGTGTTTCTTACTTTGGCTTGTGGCTAGAGAAGGAAGTTGGTAGGACCTTTCTTGCCGTCTTTGAGACCAGATCTTGGGTGGCCTTCTGAGTTAATGCGGATGAAATCTCTCTAATGAGTTCTTGTGGAAAAAGAGAGGAAGACAGAGGAGCATATAACAATTCCGATTTCTGAAAGGGAGTAACCCCAAGAGACAGAAACGAACACATCTGAGCTCTTTTCTTAAGGATCCCTACTGAAAAAAGCACTGCCAACTCATTAGATCCATCCCGTAACGCCTTATCCATACAGGACCTGATGTATCTTAAACTAGTAGTATCACTCTCTTTAAGGGCAGAAACCTTCTTGCCCAAGGCTCCCAGAGTCCAATCGAGGAAATTGAAAACCTCGAAGGCTCTAAAGACGCCTTTGAGAAGATGATCTAACTCCGAAGTAGACCAGAGAATCTTGGTCTTCCTCATGGCCGACCGACGGGGAGCGTCTACTAGACTCGAGAAATCTCCCTGGGCAGAGGCAGGAACTCCCAAGTCGAGAACTTCTCCCGTCTCTTACCAGATACTAGATCTAGATGCTAGTTTAGGCGGAGGAAACGCGAAGGCCGCCTTTCCTTGGTCCTTTTGGACTCCATCCAGTCTCCCATCATCTTTAGAGCTCTCTTTGATGACTGTGACAGAACCATTTTGGTAAAAAGAGACTTCTTCGACGTCTTCCCAAGCGTGAATTCTGAGGGTGACGAACATGGAGCAACGGGCACAAAAGATTCTGGAAACTCATCGTTAAAACTTTCATTAGTTTCTTAAGATCCACTGAAGGACGAAACGACTTAGAATCTTCTCCTTCTGATAACTCCTCAAATAATTCAACAGGGGAAAGGTGATCGTCGATGTTTTCCTCTGACAAAGCCCCGACGGGAGTAACGACGATGTGCTTATCAGGATCCATTTCATGAAGGTCCTGACTTCTGGCGTCAAGAGACCCCAGATCATCATGTCTGTCGCCTTGTTGATCTAACGCTTGACGCTCGGTGAAACGCTCGGGATCAAAGCGATTGGAAATAAAGTGTTCTAGATCACGACATCTGATATGACTTGTGTCATCATGAAGTCTGAGGCTCTCATCCTCAAAGTCATGCCTCACTTCTTGACTACCGGCAACACGAAAAGATGTTCGCCGCTCGGTGTCACATTCTGTTTAATGCTCGACGTTGTGTCCTGTCTAACGCTCGACGCCGCGCACCGCTTGACGCTCGACGTTGCATCACGTCTTGCTGGACGTTCGACGTCACGTCTAGCTGGACAATCGACGTCACGTTTTGCCGGACGCTCAAGATCACGTCCTGTATGACGTTCAACGTCACGCTTAGTAGGACGCTCGACACCTCGCTCTGTAGGACGCTCGACACCTCGCTCTGTAGGACGCTCGACATCACGTCTAGCTGGACACTCGACGTCGCGCTTTGCTGGACGCTCGAGATCACGTCCTGAAGGACCTTCAACGCCACGTCTAGTAGGACGCTCGGCACCTCGCTCCGTAGACGCTCGACGTCATGTATGGCTTTACACTCGACGTCACGTTGAGAAGAACGCTCGGCGCCTCTCTCTGTTAGACGCTCGACGTCACGTTTGGTCGCTTGGCGCTCAATGTCACGTCTGGCTGCTTGACGCCTGGCGTCACGTTTGGTTGCCTGACGTTCGAGATTAAGTTAATGTTCACTTTCCTTATGAGGATCAGTATCACAACATTTAACGGGGGAGATGTAAAGATGTTCGTCGTCAAGAACCTCTTAACTAATAGCCTTACGCCACTTGGCTTCCAGAAGAGAAGCTTCCTGACGTTCAGGATCCAGGCCTGCTACTCTTTTATTGTCTGTAGCTTGGTAACTGCATGAATGAAGAGAGCCTCTGTTGCATCTATGGAAGCATATTAAAGTTCGGGTCAAATAGTGATACAGTACAGGGGACGTCACGTCTATCACAAGATCGCTCTCCACGCCGCTCAAAGAGCACTCAGAGCGTCCAGAGGGCGATAACCAGTCTGACGGCGGAGGGGGAGCATGAACCGAGGTCATGCCCAGTTCAGACAACTGACCAGCAACTGCAAGATTCTTGACAGAATCCGACGTCCTTGCAGGACATTTAGCAGGCGAGCTCTCAACGGAAGGAAACCACTCCGGACTGCTCCAATGGCTACAACCAGGAGCTTGCGGTGTCATAGTATGACGCTGGTTAACTTTATCCATTTTCCTCTTAGGAGGTCTGGAAACTTGACGCCACCCTCTTTTAGGTACTGCGTCTTCCAAGGATGATGAAAACACCTTAACCTCACCTTTCCTATGGTGAGGGCGAATGTCCTGTGAAACGTCAACAGGTATGCTCGAGGGGACGTCTGCTCGGGAGCTAAAGCCTCTCGTTTCCTTTCGTCGTTCGACATTCCTTCTCCCAGGGGTTGGGGAGCTTGGAAGAGGTCTAAGACTAGGAGAATGACAGGCCCGAGCAGGCGCACCCTCCACTGCACTAAATAAATTCACTGCACTTTTCGCACTGTCACATTTTAACTGCTTCACATCGGACATTAATTGCGTTCTGTCCGCCGCGAGCGATTCAAACTTAGCGCCCAGAGCTTGAATAGCCACCATCATATCCTTAAGCGTAGGCTCATTAGCAGTAACAATAGTGGGATCAGAAACTACCACTACAGGGGAAGGATTAGGTTCGGTGACACGAGAAGAGGAAAAGTCTCTGGAAGAACGAGAACTTCGTCTCAACCTATCTCTTTCTAGTTTATACGTATAGCGATCAAACTCTAGCCACTCACTCTCAGATAAAAGAAAGCATTCGTCACAACGATCACCCAACTCACATACTTTACCTCTGCATTTAACGCAGAGCGAATGGGGATCAATAGAAGCTTTAGCCAACCGGGTCTTACACCCACTCACACACATTCTAAAAGTTACAGGGGGGTTGGCCATTTTGAATATTTATTAAGAGAAATCAACAAGCAAGGGTCAAAATATCAAAATCCAAAAGTAATTCAAGAATATCCAAAAGAAAATCTAAACAAGCGAGAATCAAAACCAAATTATTGTACATCATCAAAGTAAACTGCAATAAATCAGGTAAATAGCGAGTAGAAAATCCAACGATGTTGCCGTTAGCGGCGGCAGGGAAGATCTGAGGAATCATAGAATGGTTCCAGGTACCTCACTAGAGGGCACGCATTTGGTACACCTGGCTATCCAATCGGCGAGTGGCGCGAGTTTGGAATTTTCTGCCGTGACATCAGGGACGAAAGCTATATGTTTAACTACCGGGTAAGTTATATGTTTAAAAATATTATGTATGTTGCCACCTAAAACATAACATTATCAATTACTGAACAATAACACAAAGTATGATGGAACAATTTCTGTCATGATGACATATCAATTTATGCCGATGTTCGTTTCAAGTTAGTTAAGTATCATTTAAGCAATATTGCTGTATCACAGACAAAAAACACAACAATACTCTAAAAGTATTTAGAAAAAAAAAAAAGAACTCCATACTAACCAATATGCTATTAATAAGATTTTTTCCTATTCATAGGTAACAGTGAGCCAAAAGCATAATTCAGATTCAATAACCCTTAGACACTATGGGACTTAGAATCATTAAAAAAAATTCTAAATAAGATTTATCTCACAACATAGTACAGTATTTAATTTACCCTATCCACAAGTATTTATTACTTATCATGAGCGGGCCAGTTTAAACTCTTCCTTGGAAAAATTAATTATAACGTGACTCTTTCAATAACCATCTAACTGATCTTGTAAGTACTATAGTCTTTAAAATCTGACACAAGATTAAAATTCTAAAACACTTGGAATCTCACAATTGTTAATTTGACAAGAAATACGTTTCTCCGCATTCATGCAATCCACGGTGTAATCTGCTGATAATCTATCTCACTTTATCTAAATCTCATAATCATTTGGCATGGGACTATCCAGTCAGTTGTCATTATGTATTCTGTTAGACAATGTTCTGCATAAGATTTTCCCAACCAAACTCCTTAGTCACTTACTAATCCTTCTCTTAATGAATGCTGTAATCGATGGCGCTACATCTCATATCTATATCTTTAGACGTTTCTTTAGGACCTATTCTTTAATCAATCCTTTTCCTTTGGTTCATACATAATTTTCAAACTACTAAAGTCGACTATCCTACACATACTAACTTGATTCTTCCTCGGCTATCTCAAGACATTTCTTGTCATTCCAGTTTTAGGTTAAAAAACTGGCATATTTGGATAGTATTTCAGGCCTAGATGAAACTAGAAGAGTTTGAAGACCCAGGCCTACATGGCTGAGGACTATGAAACGTCCACTTGATGATGAATGAAGAAATATTGTTTTAAAAGATCTAACTGGGACCCTTTGCGTCGATAAGCGTAGGAGATGATGATGATGAGATGAAACTTCCCTTCACTCTTTCAACCCTAATTGCTCTCATATCTTTTTTTCTTTCAACACGCACACCCTTCAAATAAAATGATATTTTAATTATAAAATAAATTTTTGAATATACTTACCCGGTGAATATATAATAGCTGCAACTCTGTTGCTCGACAGACACATACAGTAAAAACTCGCCAGCGATCGCTATACAGGTTGCGGGTGTGCCCACCAGCGCCAACTGTTGGCCAGATACCACTCTCGATGTAAACAAAGACTCAATTTCTTCTCATCCCACTGCGTCTCTATTGGGGAGGAAGGGAGGGTCGTTTAATTTATATATTCAAAAATTTATTTTATAATTAAAATATCATTTTTAAATATTTAACTTAGCCGGTGAATATATAATACAGTGATACCTCGGTACTCGACCATAATCCGTTCGAGATCCGTGTTCGACCTCCGATTTGTTCGAGTACCGAATTTTTTTTCCCCATAAGAAATAATGGTATATATTCTATTCCGTTCCCAAGCACTCGAACAGGCCCAAAATATTAATAAAACGTGTACCTAAACAACAATAATTATCTAAATGTGTATGAAATTGGTCAGAAAATCCTATAAAACAATTTTAAACCATTTACTGTACTAAAATAAAACAATTTTAAACCATTTTCTGTACTGTAGTGAACATACCTTTGAGCAGCGGTTCGATGGCATACAGGGATGGATGTGGAGAGGATGGAAGGGGGAGGTTACTGCTTGGAAGGAGAGTCCCCTTCCATGATGTGGCGGGGTAGTTCTCCTTCAGGAGTTGTTTCTCTCTCCAATGAAAGGGTGGGCAGATCTATTTCAGGGGTTTCTTCTCTTCTTTGTCTCTTCTTTGGAGGAGAAACAGGCTTTGATGTAGCAGCTTTCTTTTCTTTTGTGAAAAACTGGTCTATTGTTAATTGTTTCTTCCTCCTCTGCAGTATTCTTCGAAAATGATGAATACCTGTTCTATTACGAATACCTGTTCTATTACGAAACTTTTCAAACCAACCCCTGCTCGCTTTAAATGTAAATGAATCACTTTCACTGGTACTCGGACTTTTCTTCACTAATTCTTCATAGATATGCAACGCTTTTTCACAAATGAACGCTTCACTAACACTTTCCCCGGCCAACTGTTTTTCTTTAATAAATATTAAAAGCAACTTTTCCATCTCCTCAATCACTTGTGGCCTTTGCTTAGTTACCGCCGTAACTCCCGTTGCAACATTCGCCTTCTTAATCATTTCTTTATGCTTTAAAAACGTAGAAATGGTCGACTTCGCCATTCCGTATTCTACCGCTAAATCGGACACTCGTACACCATTCTCATATTTCGCTATAATTTCCTTCTTCAACTCGATCGTTGTTCGCACTGTTTTCCTCTTCTCCTTCCCCTTAACACTCATTACTTTCTTGGGACTCATTATGAAAGCTAAAAAAGCAATTAAAAGCACTGAAAATCACTAAATCACAACGAATGCTGATCGCGCGTTGTCTGAGTGACGCTCTCGAGAGAACTGATGCTTCCCGAACAAGCGAGTGGCCGAGATGGCGCGATCATCACAAAGCCCATGCGGTCGTCACGTGTTCGGCTGGTCGAGTACCGAATTTTTGGTCGAGCACCGCAGCAAAAATTTCTCGAAAATTTTGGTCGAACTCCGAATTGTTCGAGTATAGAGTCGTTCGACTACCGAGGTATCACTGTAGCTGATTCACACCCAAGGAGGTGGGTAGAGACCAGTTAAATATGTTTACATCGTATAAGCTAAGAGTTTTTTATTTCATTTTGACAGTTATCAATATAACAAAACCAAAATAAATAGGTACCTGGTAAGGAAGTCGACTTAGACGATTACTCTGCCTTGTAAGTACGTCTTCCTTACGGAGCCCAGCGATCCTCTTAGGATGCTGACAGACCCCCAGGAGCTGAAGTATCAAGGGCTGCAACCCATACAACAGGACCTCATCAAACCCCTAATCTGGGCACTCTCAAGAAATGACTTTGACCACCCGCCAAATCAACCAGGATGCGAAAGGCTTCTTAGCCTTCCGGACAACCCATAAAAACAACATTAAAACATTTCAAGAGACAGATTAAAAGGATACGGAATTAGGGAATTGTAGTGGTTGAGCCCTCACCCACTACTGCACTCGCTGCTACGAATGGTCCCAGTGTGTAGCAGTTCTCGTAAAGAGACTGGACATCTTTCAAGTAAAATGACGCGAACACTGACTTGCTTCTCCATGATACTTTGCAGAGATCTATTTTGCTTAAAGGCCACGGAAGTTGCTACAGCTCTAACCTCGTGCGTCTTAACCTTAAGCAAAGATTGGTCTTCCTCACTCAGGTGTGAATGAGCTTCTCGTATTAACAATCTGATAAAGTATGACAAAGCATTCTTTGACATAGGCAAGGATGGTTTCTTAACCGAACACCATAAAGCTTCAGAATGGCCTCGTAAAGGTTTAGTACGAGCTAAGTAGAACTTAAGAGCTCTAACAGCGCATAAGACTCTTTCTAGTTCATTGCCTACGATCTCCGATAAGCTGGGAATATCGAAAGATTTAGGCCAAGGACGAGAAGGTAGCTCATTTTTGGCTAGAAAACCAAGTTGCAGAGAACATGTAGCTTTTTCTGACGAAAATCCGATGTTCTTGCTGAAGGCATGAATCTCACTGACTCTTTTAGCCGAGGCTAAGCATACCAGGAAAAGAGTCTTAAGAGTGAGATTTTTCAGGGAGGCTGACTGTAAAGGCTCAAACCTGTTTGACATGAGGAATCTTAGGACCACGTCTAAATTCCACCCAGGAGTAGCCAAACGACGCTCTTTAGTGGTCTCGAAAGACTTAAGGAGGTCTTGCAGATCTTTATTGTTGGAAAGATCTAAGCCTCTATGCCGGAAGACCGATGCCAACATGCTTCTGTAACCCTTGATAGTGGGAGCTGAAAGGGATCGTCCTTTTCTCAGGTATAAGAGAAAATCAGCTATTTGGGCTACAGAGGTACTGGTCGAGGATACAGAAACTGACTTGCACCAGTCTCGGAAGACTTCCCACTTCGATTGGTAGACTCTAATGGTAGACGCTCTCCTTGCTCTAGCAATCGCACTGGCTGCCTCCTTCGAAAAGCCTCTAGCTCTCGAGAGTCTTTCGATAGTCTGAAGGCAGTCAGACGAAGAGCGGGGAGGCTTTGGTGTACCTTCTTTACGTGTGGCTGACGTAGAAGGTCTACTCTTAGAGGAAGACTTCTGGGAACGTCTACTAACCAT
Source organism: Palaemon carinicauda (assembly GCF_036898095.1). Taxonomy (NCBI): domain Eukaryota; kingdom Metazoa; phylum Arthropoda; class Malacostraca; order Decapoda; family Palaemonidae; genus Palaemon; species Palaemon carinicauda. The sequence continues at coordinate 60,181,444 of NC_090754.1, forward strand.
CGAAGTACCTCGGTGAACCATTCTCTCGCGGGCCAGAGGGGAGCAACTAACGTCAACCTTGTCCCTTCGTGAGAGGCGAACTTCTGCAGTACCTTGTTGACAATCTTGAATGGTGGGAATGCGTAAAGATCCAGATGTGACCAATCTAGGAGGAAGGCATCTATATGTATTGCTGCTGGGTCCGGGACTGGAGAGCAATAGATTGGAAGCCTCTTGGTCAGCGAGGTTGCAAAGAGATCTATGGTGGGTTGACCCCAAGTCGCCCAAAGTCTCTTGCACAAATCCTTGTGGAGGGTCCATTCGGTTGGAATTACTTGACCTTTCCGACTGAGACAATCTGCTAGGACGTTCAAGTCGCCCTGGATGAACCTCGTTACTAGGGAGATGCCTCGATCTTTTGACCAGATGAGCAGGTCCCTTGCGATCTCGTACAACGTCAGTGAGTGGGTACCTCCCTGTTTGGAAATGTACGCCAAGGCCGTGGTGTTGTCCGAGTTTACTTCCACCACTTTGCCTCGAAGGAGATACTCGAAGCTTATCAAGGCCAGATGAACCGCCAAAAGCTCCTTGCTGTTGATATGCATGCTCCTCTGACTCGAGTTCCACAGACCTGAGCATTCCCGACCGTCCAGCGTCGCGCCCCAGCCCAAGTCCGATGCGTCCGAGAAGAGAACGTGGTTGGGTATCTGAACTGCCAGGGGAAGACCCTCTCGTAGGCTGATATTGTCCTTCCACCAAGTCAGACAAGACTTTATCTTTTCGGAAATCGGGATCGAGACCGCCTCTAGCGTCTTGTCCTTTTTCCAGTGAAAAGCCAGATGGAATTGAAGAGGACGGAGGTGTAGCCTTCCTAGTGAGACAAATTGCTCCAGGGATGACAGCGTCCCTACCAGACTCATCCACAGCCTGACTGAGCAGCGTTCTTTCTTCAGCATCTTCTGGATGGAGAGCAGGGCTTGATCTATTCTGGGGGCCGACGGAAAAGCCCGAAAAGCTTGACTGTGAATCTCCATCCCTAAATACAGAATAGTTTGGGATGGGACCAGCTGCGACTTTTCCAAATTGACTAGGAGTCCCAATTCCTTGGTCAGATCTAGAGTCCAATTGAGATCCTTCAGACAGCGACGACTGGAAGAGGCTCTGAGAAGCCAGTCGTCCAAATAAAGGGAGGCTCGGATGTCCGATAAGTGGAGGAATTTCGCCACATTCCTCATCAGCCTCGTAAACACGAGAGGAGCTGTGCTTAGGCCAAAGCACAGGGCCCGAAACTGGTAAACCACATCTTCGAAGACGAATCTCAGAAAGGGTTGGGAGTCTGAGTGAATGGGGATGTGGAAGTAGGCGTCCCTTAGGTCTAGAGAGACCATCCAGTCTTCCTTTCTGACCGCTGCTAAGACTGACTTTGTGGTCTCCATGGAAAACTTCGTCTTTGTGACAAAGACATTCAGAGCACTGACGTCTAGCACCGGTCTCCAACCTCCTGTCTTCTTTGATACTAGGAAGAGACGGTTGTAAAACCCCGGTGATTGAAGGTCCGAGACTTTGACCACCGCTCCCTTCTCTAGCAAAAGAGACACTTCCAGTTTCAGGGCTTGTCTCTTTTCTTCCTCTCTGTACCTGGGAGAGAGATCGATGGGGGACGTCGCTAGAGGGGGTTTGCGTACAAAAGGGATTTTGTACCCCTCTCTGAGCAACCTCACAGATTGTTGATCTGCGCCTCTCTTCTCCCAGGCTTGCCAGAAGTTCTTGAGTCTGGCTCCTACTGATGTCTGAAGTTGCGGGCAGTCAGAATCTGCCCTTAGAGGACTTGGATCCTTTCCTCTTCCCTCGCTTCCCTTCGGCACGAGCACCTCCCCTGCTGGAGGCTCTGCCACGAAAGGGCGGGATAAACCGAGACGCTGGAGTGTCTATCCTAGGTCTAGCAGACAATGTAGGCAAAGGGGGAGCTTTGCGAGCCGAGGACGCAACTAGATCGTGGGTGTCCTTCTGTACTAAAGACAAGGCAATTTCCTTAACCAAAACTTCAGGAAACAGGCACTTGGACAAGGGCGCAAAGAGTAGCTCAGATCTTTGGCAAGGCGTCACTCCAGCAGACAGGAAAGAACATAGAGACACTCGTTTCTTCAGGACTCCGGACGTGAATGAAGCGGCAAGTTCGTTGGACCCATCACGGACGGCCTTATCCATGCAGGACATAATAATGAGTAAGGAAACATCCTTATCAGCAGAAGAGATTTTCCTACTCAGGGCTCCTAAACACCAGTCTAGGAAGTTAAAGACTTCGAACGCCCTAAATATACCTTTAAGAAGGTGGTCCAGGTCCGATGGAGACCAACAAATCTTCGAGCGTCTCATGGCAAGGCGGCGGGGAGAGTCTACAAGACTTGAGAAGTCGCCCTGGGCAGAGGCAGGAATTCCCAAGCCGAGAACTTCTCCCGTGGCATACCAGACGCTCGATCTAGACGAGAGTTTAGATGGGGGGAAGGCAAATGCTGTCTTCCCTAAACTCTTCTTGGTCTCTAACCAATCGCCCAACAGCCGCAAAGCTCTCTTGGATGAGCGAGAGAGAACGAGTTTAGTAAAGGCAGGCACGGTAGCAGGAACGCCTAAGACAAACTCCGACGGCGGCGAACGAGGAGCCACAGAAACAAAGTGGTCAGGGAACAACTCCTTAAACACAGCCATGACTTTTCTAAAGTCCAAGGATGGTTGAGCTGCCTTAGGCTCATCAAGTTCTGAAGGTTGATCCTCTTGTGGTTCAGCAACGTCCTCATCTGACAGTTCCTCATCCGATAACTGATGAGAAAACGGCAAAGGAGTGGGCAACGTTTGACTCGCCGAGTCCGGTCGCACTGGTGCATGCGTGACGGAGCCGGACGCAGCGTCATGGAACTGCTGAACAGTCTGGGAACTGTCAACAACCATAGGTGCGCGAGGATGCACAGCGTCCACCCGAGACTGTTTAGACCGTCTGGGTTGTGCAGTCAACACCATACCGGGTTGCGGAGGTTGACGCACCGCGTCAAAACAAGTCACCTCTGATGGTTGATGAACGTCCTGAACGTCAACAACCACCTCCGTGCGTTGCCTAACGTCAACGTGCGGCTGGAAACCCACACTGGGTCACATCGGTGGAGGTACTACCCCAACTGGTTGACGCGAGAAAGCTACCTCAACGTCAACAGGACGCACAACAGACCGCTTGGATGGTTGTTGGCCAGAAGGTTCAGCGGCAACCTTCTCCGCATTGAAGTCCTCCATCAAGGACGCAAGCTTGGACTGCATGTCCTGCAGTAACACCCATTTAGGGTCTACGGAAGCAGGTGCGGTAACAGACGGGGTGAGCGACTGAGACGGCACAACTTTGCCTCTCTTAGGCGGCGAGCAGTCATCAGATGACGGCAACGAGTCCGAACTGTCCCAGTGGCTACAACCGGGACGTTGGACTTGTCCTGAAGGGACCGACTTACGTTTCAAAGGTCTGGAGACCTTGGTCCAAGGTTTCTTACGAGAAACACCTTCGGACGACGAGGTAAAAATGGGCTCTCTCGTCTTACGTTGGTAGGGGCAATCTTGGAGAGATACGCCTGATACCATAGAGGGAACGTCTGTTCGCTGATCAAGGCCTCTCGAACCCATGAGTCGTACGACATTGCTTCTCCCCTGGGCTTGGGAGCTTGCAAGAGGTCCCGGACTAGGAGGACGACAGGCACGAACAGACGAACCCTCAAGCGCAACACTGTTCACAACACTTTGAGAAACACTAGGCACTTTAACACTTCCGCCGTGGCACTTTGGCACTTTAGTTCCTTTACGTCCGCCATGAGTTGATTTCGGTCACTTGCTAAGGTCTCAACTCTCTCCCCCAAGGCATGGATAGCACACATCATGTCTTGCATCGACGGTTCCTGAGTGCTAGGAGGGGGGTTAGGAACAACCACTACAGGGGAAGGATTAGGTTCAGGGGCATGTGGAGAGGAAAAATCTACCGACCTAGAAGAACTTCTCCTTACCCTATCTCTCTCTAGTCTGCGTGTATATTTCTCAAATTCGATAAAATCGAATTCCGAAAGGCCCACGCATTCCTCACACCGATCTTCCAATTGACAGGTTTTACCCCGACAATTGGAACAAAGTGTGAGGGTCGAGAGAAGCCTTTGGAAGACGCCTATGACAGTCCCTAGCATTACATTTTCTGAACTTGGGAACTTGTGAAAGGTCAGCCATTTTGAATTAGTCAAGGGAAAATTCCAAAAAACGATCTAAGTCATCAACAATTAATCCGATCCAAAAGAGTTCAAGGATTTATTTGAAGAAAAACACCTGTACTGCGAAAGCTCAAACCAAATTAAAGTACTTCACCAAATATGATGTGAAAAAACTCCAGGTTCAACAGCGAGTAAAGTACGTCTTGTCGACACGTCGACAGAGAAGAAATTGAGTCTTTGTTTACATCGAGAGTGGTATCTGGCCGACAGTTGGCGCTGGTGGGCACACCCGCAACCTGTATAGCGATCGCTGGCGAGTTTTTACTGTATGTGTCTGTCGAGCAACAGAGTTGCAGCTATTATATATTCACCGGCTAAGTTAAATATTTAAAAATAAGAATTTGAAAATGAAACTATGATAGCTAGTTATATAACTTATAAATAAATCATATTTTATCCATACCTGATACTTAAGATGCATCCAGTTGCCAGTGCCTGGCATCTGATGTTCCGTTATTGTGCCAAACTGGGCAAACTGAGTTAAAATATATGATGCAGCTGGAACTGGGAATCCAAAGACAGTCACCCAGGTATCTTCTAACACCTCATGTGACCTATTCAAGAACGACATGTTCGAGTCACTGATGGAATATAAAATAAAAGCACCACAAGATACAGTGGCAAAGTATGTGATGCTTTCCCAAATAAAAGGAAGCCATTTTCCTCACTAGTCATGATTTTGAGATTGACTTATAATCTGCAACTTTTAAAGAATTAAAACACAACCCTTCATCAAAGAGTGGCACACAAGTCAAAATGATTCCTAATAAATACTATATACCATAATAGATACCTAGTAAATTGCCATAAAATTGTCCTATTGAAACTTTAGTGTCCTGTTAGCTTATACAGTATATTTAACACAGTATAAAATGATACAGTAATAAGAATTAAGTATATATCAACACAAAATAATGTAGTTACATTCCAAAAGCTGACAAACCTAATGTAAATATTGACACTAGAATTACCTTTATAATCAAAGCTAATAAGAATGTGATTTGATGCAAGTAGGTCAAAATTAATGACAAATTTGGAAGTAGTTTTTATTTTTCCTAACTATACAAACTTTGAGCTCTTTAGGGTGGATATATTACTTTGGCGAAGTTGAAACAAGCCATAAACTTTTTAGCAAGGTAAAACAACCCACCGCTAGTTAGCAGGGGGTTAGACCAGCCACTGATTGCAGGCAGGACTTACAGGTTGTAAGGTGCTGGCAGGTCAAGTATGAGTAAAGCGGTGGATGGCAGTCAAACCCAATAGGCTGGGAATTTAACCTAGGGTGCGAATCTAAGCTTAGTGCAAGCGTAATAGAGGCACCATGCCACCTTGCATACTCTCAAATATGTGTGAGAGAGCCAACAGCCTGGGCAATTATTGTGAATGTGTGAGAACTAAGCAATGTGACGACCAGGTTAGGATTTTTGGAGTGGTACACTCCACTTACTTAACCTAGTGATTACCCTACTCCCCCTTGATAGAAGGTTGGAGACATAAATATATTTCATATTTCAGGCTACAAGGGATGTTGGTTCTTACCTGCAGATGGAGGAGGCCAGCTTACAGAGCTCAACAGGAGCTGTGCCTCAAGAGAGGCTACTTGTCCCGCAAGGGAACTGAGGTTTCTTAAACCACATGTTGTGCAGCTACCACAGGGCCTATGGAGAAGGCATCCAGGCTGCTGTGGGTTATATCTTGCATGTAGTGGGCTGTAAAGGTGGTCTGACACTTCCAAACACCTACTTGAAGTACCTACACCACAGAGCTTTTTTTTTTTCTTTTTTTAATGCTAGGGATGTACTTATGGCCCTAACATCATGAGCTCTGGGTCTCTGACCTTGTGAAGGACAGTCTGAATTCAAGGTTGATCTAAATCTTGGTGAATCCAGGAAGAGATCATGTTCTTGGCGACTCTCCTCTTGACCCTGCCCGTGCTCACGAAAATCTTGTTTATGTGCAGGATAGCTCCTGCTGTTTGTTTAAGATAACACCTTAGCAATCTTACAGTACGTAGTAACAATTGACCTGGGTCACTGGGTGCAGTACGCAGACTCTCTAAGTCTGGAACAATCCAACCACAGGGTACGCTACAGCTGGATTCTGAGTCTTGGCAACAAACTTAGGGACGAAGTCAAGTGTTGCCTGATTTCCATCCCCTTCGCTGGACCATGAGGGAGAGCAAGGTAGAATTTTTTTTACGATGTTGAGAAGCCGGTGGCTTCGATAAAGCATGATAACTACCAGTTTATTTAGAAAATAATGTCATCAAAAGATTAGGATTTGATTCAGCAATCTCATCCTAATGCCTCTTCTATAGTTGGTGTCATATTCTGTTGACCTAGTATAATGAATTTAAGGCAAAAATTACTTTGTCATAATCAAGGAAAACACAATGTAGCGAATGGAAATGTAATAATAAGAGTCTCAGCACAGAAAATACACCGAGTAATGGCAGACTGTGTCCGAAAGACGAAAATATCTGTCTGAACTCAAGACTAAACCTGTGTAAACAATCAATGGAGACATGGCTGTGTAAGGCTGAAGAATATATTTACATTGGGAAAATCTGAAAAATGCTTTCACTGCTAATATGAACCACATTTATGGTCTGGACATAGTAGGTGGGAGGCAGAATAGAGGTTACTTGGAAGGGGGTGCTTGGCTGGGAGATTAGAAAATTTATTATTATTTTCATTTCGTGAAGTAAGAACTTTTGAATCAATAGCATTTTACTATTCAAAGTTAGGATTCCTGGAAATAACATATGTAAAAGTACTTCACTACTCACGGTGTGACATCTAAGCCTAGAAGACTCGTATGATCCCTGGATGGCGTGAAGGCTGAAGTATATCCCAGCTGTGAAGGTGGACCTAACGGAGTGCTGTACCCAGTACCCGAAGTTCCCTGACTTGCATAACCCATAACAGGGGTCCCTGTTCATAAAACCAATGCTTCATGAAGTATTCGTATTCAAACAATACTTTTGCAAAAACAGTGTACTTATCTCATGTTAGAAAAAGCAACAAAAAATTTTTAAAAATATGTGCTACCTGAAAATCAAGAAAAAGTATTCGTGTTAAATTGTTCACTGTAAGAAATTAAAAAACCACTATTACAACTATGCATTAATATAGTATACTGTATAGTTGTTCTTCCATTCATTTACTTAAGATACACAATTTTACAAAGAATATAAACTATAGTCCATTTCTTTTAGTAAGTCATATTTGCACCGACTCGCAGCGGTGCCCTTTTAGCCCGGAAAAGTTTCCTGATCGCTGATTGGTTGGACAAGATAATTCTAACCAATCAGCGACCAGGAAACTTTTCTGAGCTAAAAGGGCACCATTGCAAGTCAGTGCAAATATGACTCGCTAAAAGAAAGGGACTATACTTCATATTGCTAAATGACCTTTGGGTGCCAGCTGTAGTATAGGGTGAAAACATAAAATCCTGAAAAAATTCATGGAGCTTTGTATGGCAATGGAGAATACTTACATAAAATATTTCGTAAAATTTCCTCTTACTCTCATAGTTACAGGGTAATTAGGAAAAGTAACTCAATAAGCAAAAAAAAATTGATTTCTTACAAGGAAATCCAGTAATTTTTCTACCATAAATTTTGATAATTACTACGTTCTAATATCAAACAAATTTTGAGCAATGATATCTACAGAGATCCCTTGAGCCACAAGACGTGAAACTCTGAGCTTACACCCTTCAGTACGAGCAGAAACCTCAGACAGAGTGAGTACACATATGAGTTTGACCTCTGATATTTTCTTACTTTTATGTTCGTTATTCTTTGTTTCTGCAAAAATTTCATCATGCCAAAGAGAAAATGACAATCAAAACACCTTGCTAACATACAGAACAAGAAAATTTGCTCTAATAAGAGTTCAGAACACAATATTGGTGAGAGAGAGAGAGAGAGAGAGAGAGAGAGAGAGAGAGAGAGAGAGAGAGAGAGAGAGAGAGAGAGAGAGAGAGAGAGAGAGTAAACTCTATCACAAGAAAAGTCAGGGGCAACCAGGAGCCTAAAATAGCAAGCTATTAAGCAAAGGATTCTTCATTAATGATTAAACTATAATAAATAACATAGGTTTTGTATACTAATACCCCAAAAAAAAGGAATATAAAATTCATAATAACCATGATTTATCAATACTGCTTTTGTAAAAATATATAGAAAAACTAAATGCTAATTGACCTTCAAATTTTATCTCATCCCATATTTTTAGAGCAATAGTATTAAAATCTGGTATGTAACTAGTAATTGCCTTATAGAACAATAAAATAGAGCCTTTTTTAAATTTTTTATACTTATTTTCTTGATTTATAAGGTTTATTTTTACCATAAAAAATCATATATAGCATAAAACTACTTAGAAAAAAAAAACTCCATTTCATTGGGTGTCTACACCACGTCTACTGTATATATGGTAGTGATTTCAGGTCTTAATATTAAGTATCAAGGGAGGAGATAGAATTTGAAAAAAATTTGCTTTCAGGATAAATCGCACTGCCGTTACAAAACTAAAGGTCAGAGGCAGAAATCATATGCGGTTTGAAGATATCTCAAGTCACCCTATTAAGTGGTATGAATGGCAATCCTGTCCTTAAAAAGACGACATTGGCTTGCCGACCCCCTTTAGTAAATATATTTTCACAAAAAAATCAATTACCAAACAAAAACAGTATAAAAGGTTCCATGCTAAAATGGTATTTTCATTATAAAATAAATTTTTGAACATACTTACCCGGTAGTTAAATACATAGCTTACGTCCCTGATGTCACGGCAGAAAATTCAAAACTTGCGCCAATCGCCAACTGGATTGCCAGGTGTACCACCCCTGCGCCTTAGCGAGGTACCTAGGAACTATTCCAGGATTCCTCATATTTTCCATGCCTCTAGTCTCTAGAGGGGAGGAGGGTGGGAATTTAATTACATATAACTACCGGGTAAGTATGTTCAAAAATATATTTTATAATGAAAATACCATTTTTAAACATAAGACTTACCCAGTAATTATATATATAGCTGAAACACCTTTGGTGGAGGGTTAGAGACAGCCAATATAGTTGGAATTTTGCTTAAGAGTTAATCAAAACAAGCTTAAGAGTTCGTACCTGATAAGGAAGCTGACTTCAATGATTCTCTGCCTCATTATGTCCGCTATCCTTATGAGATCCAGCGATCCTCCCAGGGGGCTGAAGATCTCTTAGGAGCTGTCAAACCGGTGTATATACCTCTTATGCAACAGAACCTCCTCCAATACCCAGTTCCGGGTGCTCTCGAGGAACAAAATTGACCACCTGACTAAAATCAATGATTGTGGAAGACTGTCACAATCTCCACAACCATAAAAACAAATAAAAGTTCAAAGAGAAAAAAACGGGTATTAGGATTATGAGAATGTAGTGGTGAATCCTTCTGCCACTACAGTACTGCACTCACTGCTACAAATGGACCCAGAGTGTAGCAGTCCTCATAACGAATCTGAACACATTTCAGATAATGTGAAGCGAACACAGATTTCCTCCTCCAAAAGGTTGTGTCCATTATGCTTTGCAACGATCTATTCTGTCTGAATGCTACTGACATTGTTACGGCTCTAACCTCATGTGTTTTGACCTTAAGTAGTCTAAGGTCTGCCTCATTGCAATGTGCATGAGCCTCTTTAATTAAAAGTCTGATGAAAAAAGACAGGGCATTCTTAGACACCTGCAACTTGGGCTTTTTGACCGAGCACCACAAAGCTTCTGACTTGCCTCGCAAATCTTTTGTTCTGTCCAGATAGAACCTCAGAGCTCTTACAGGGCATAGGACTCTTTTCAGCTCCTCACCAACAATATCCGAAAGATTCGGAATTTCAAAAGACTTGGGCCAAGGTTGAGAAGGGCGCTCATTCTTGGCGAGAAAGCCTAACTGCAAGGAACAGACAGCCTTACTGTCTCGAAAACCAACGTTTTTGTTAAACGTATGGACTTCGCTAACTCTTTTGGCTGTTGCAAGACTAACCAAAAACAGAGTCTTCATTGTAAGGTCCTTCAAGGAAATCGAATGTAAGGGCTCAAATCTGTCACTCATAAGGAACTTCAAAACAATATCCAGATTCCAAGCTGGGGAATCTTGGTGCCGTTGTTTTGTCGTATCAAAGGATTCAAGTAGTTCCTGCAAGTTCCTATTATTTGAAAGGTCCAGGTTTCTGTGTCTGAATACAGTCGCTAACATACTCCTGTATCCCTTAATAGTTGAGGTTGAAAAGTTGCACTTCTTCCGAAGGTGTAACAGGAAGTCAGCAATTTGAGTTACAGAGGTACTGGAAGAGGAAACAGAGTTGACCCTACACCACTCTCTAAACACTTCCCACTTGGATTGATAAACCTTGATGGTTGACATCCTCCTCGCTCTTGCTATAGCTTTAGCTGCCTCCTCCTAGTTCTTGTGAGTCTTTCGATAGTCTGAAGGCAGTCAGCTGAAGACTTTGGAGACTTTGATGGTACCTTTCCAAGTGGGGTTGTTTGAGTAAATCTACTCTTAATGGAAGACTTCTTTGTGTGTCTACCATCCATTCTAGTACCTCTGTGAACCATTCCCTTGAGGGCCAAAAGGGGGCCACTAGGGTCATTCTGGTCCCCTTGTGGGACACAAACTTTTGTACCACCTTGTACAGGATCTTAAATGATGGAAAAGCGTACGTGTCTAGATTGGTCCAATCCAACAGAAAAGCATCTATGTGGACTGCTTCTAGATCTGGTACCGGGGAGAAATACATCTCTACCCTCTTCGTTTTGGAAGTCGCGAAGAGGTCTATGCACGGTCGGGCCGAAAGTTACCACAGGCTCTTGCAGACTTGTTGATTTAGCATCCACTCTGTGGACAGAGTCTGACCTCTCTGTCTGCCATTACGTTCCTTTCCCCTTGAATGGACCTTGTCATCAGTACCACATTCTTTTCTTTTGCCCATAAAAGGAGACTCCTTGCGGTTTCGTAAAGGGACATCGAGTGAGTTCCTCCTTGCTTGGCAATGTAAGCCAATGCTGTGATGTTGTCAGCATTGACTTGCACTACTTTGTTTAGGACTAACTCCTCCAAACTTCTGAGGGTCAACAGGACTGCCAACAATTCTTTCTGGTTGATATGGAAGTTCCGCTGAGTCTCTGACCAAAACCCCGAGACTTCCAATTTGTCCAGTGTTGCTTCCCACCCTGAGTCTGAGGTGTTGGAACACAACACAAGGTCTGTGTTCTTTGGAGCTAAGTGGTAACTCTCTTGGAATCTGTCTGGTTCGTTCCACCACCGAAGGCAGCTTTTGATGGATTCTGTAATTGGAATGATCATTGTCTCTAGGTCCTTCTCCTTGTCCCAATGGTAATTGAGGTGGAATTGGAGAGGATGAAGGTTCAGCCTTTCTATAGGGATAAATTGTTCCAACGAGGAGAGGGTTCCTATTAGACTCATCCACTTCCTTGTCGAACACTTCCTTTTCTCTAGAAAAGATGGGAGTTTCAAATTGGCTTGTTCCGTCCTTAATGGAGACAGAAAAGCCCGAAAAACCTGACTCCGAATCATCATTACCAAATAAAGAATCTCTTGTGATGGTATCAATAGAGACTTCTCCTTGTTGACAAGGAGACCCAATTCTTTTGTAAGACTCAAAGTTGTTTGGAGATCCTTCAGGCAGTGATCGTATGAGTGAGCTCTGAGAAGCCAATCGTCGAGATACAGAAAGGCTCTTATGCCTCCTGAATGGAGAATCTTTGCTACATTGAGCATCAGTTTCGTAAATATTTGCGGGGCAGTGCTTAGGCCGAAACATAGGGCTCGAAATTGAAAAACGTCTCCCTTGAATACGAACCTTAGATAGTGCATGAAGCTCGGATGAATTGGGATGTGAAAATAGGCGTCCTGGAGTTCTAATGAGACCATCCAGTCGCCTTTCCTTACTGCTGCCAGGACTGATTTCGAAGTCTCCATCGAGAACTTGGTCTTCTGGACATACTTGTTTAACGCACTCACGTCCAGGACTGGACGCCATCCCCCCCGAGTTCTTGGGTACCAGGAACAGGCGGGTGTAAAAGCCTGGAGAATGTAAGTCCTGCATCTTTTCTATGGCCCCCTTCTCCAACATTAAAGACACTTGAGTTGTTAATACTTGTCTCTTTGCCTCCTCTCTGTATCTGGGAGAGAGATCCACTGGAGCTAAAACCAAAGGTGGTTTCCCCATAAAGGGGATTTTGTAACCCTCCTTTAGAAGAAGTACCGACCAAGGGTCTGCTCCCCTTCTCTCCCACACTTGCCAGAAGTTGAGTAGTCTGGCTCCTACTGCCTGAAGGCGAAAGCAGTCAGACTCTGCTCCGCCCTGTCCTAACACATCTCCTCTTAGTTCTTCTTCCATAGGGCCTGGAGCTACCCCTGTTGGAAGACCTCCCTCGAAAGGGCTGAGAGAACTTAGGAAAAGTATTCTCTTCCTTAGGTTTGCGGCTGGAAAAAGAAGTTGAAAGGACTTTTCTAGCTGTCTTAGAGACCAGATCCTGTGTGGCCTTTTGCGTTAAGGCGGAAGATTTCCCTTATGAGCTCTTGTGGGAAAAGCGAGGAAGACAGAGGAGCGAATAATAACTCTGACTTCTGGAAAGGAGTAACTCCCAGTGACAGGAAGGAGCACATCTGAGCCCTCTTTTTAAGAATCCCTGCTGAAAAGAGTGCAGCCAACTCATTAGAACCGTCCCTCAATGCTTTGTCCATACAGGACATTAAATGGACTAAGGTAGAAGTATTACCTTCTTTAAAAGCAGAAACTTTCTTACCTAGGGCTCCTAGAGTCCAGTCAAGGAAGTTAAAAACTTCAAAGGCTCTAAATACACCTTTGAGCAGATGATCCAGTTCGGAAGTACACCAGAAAACCTTGGTCTTCCTCATGGCCGACCTACGAGGAGCGTCTACAAGACTCGAGAAATCTCCCTGGGCAGAGGCAGGTACTCCCAAGCCAAGAACTTCTCCTGTCTCGTACCATATACTAGACCTAGATGCTAGTCTAGCTGGAGGAAAAGCGAAGGCCGCTTTTCCCTGGTCTTTTTTGGACTTCATCCAGTCTCCCATCAGTCTAAGAGCCCTCTTAGATGATCGTGACAAGACCATCTTGGTAAACCGAGACTTCCTTGAGGCCTTCCCAAGAGTGAACTCTGAAGGTGGAGAGCGTGGGGCAACGGGGACAAAGAATTCTGGGAATTCCTCATTAAAAACCTTTGTAAGTTTTTTCAAATCTACTGAAGGGCGAAATGATTTCGAGTCTTCATCCTCTGACACCTCCTCAAATGGTTCAACAGAAGAAAGGTGATCATCAGAGTCCTCTTTTGAGCAAGCCCCAACTGGAGCAACAACATTGGGTTCAAGATCAGCAACAGAAACTGGAACCTCATGCCTGTCATTAAGCAGCTCTACCGCTTGACGCTCAGCCAACCGCTCGCGATCAAAGCGATCAGAACTAGCGTGTTCCTGATCATGGCCTCTGACAAAACCAGTGTCATCGTGAAGTGCGTGGTCCTCCTCCTCATCATCAAGTCTCACTACTTGACTACCAGCAGCACGAGAAGAAGTTGGTTGCTTGGTGTCACGTTCTGAAAAACGCTTGACGTCGCGTCCTGACTGGCGTTCAACGCCGCGTACCACTTAACGCTCGACATCCTGCCTGACTGCCTGCCGCTCGGTGAAGTGTCCTGGAGGACGCTCGCTATCGCGTTTAGTAGGACGGTTGACGTCCTGTTTAGTAAGACGTTCAACGTCCTGAACAGCAGGACGCTCGATGTCACGCTTATCTGGACGTTCGAGTTCAAGTCCTGACAGTCGGTCACCTTTGCGCTTACAAGGACGTTCGGCGCCTCGATCTAAAGAACACTCAACGTCACTCTTTGTTGATCACTTAAGATCACGTCCTAAAGGACATTCAACACAATGACTATGAGGATGCTTGGCGCCTCGTAAAGAAGGACGTTTGACATCACGAACCACTGCACACTTATCATCACGTTTGGGAGGTCGATTGGGAACACGTCCTGGTAGACGTTTCAAGGCGCGTTGAGAAGGCCACTCGCTGTCTTGAGCTTGATAATCAATGTCACATTTGGTTGTTTGACATTTGATGCCATGATGGTTGATTGATTGATTGATTGAAAGTTTTCTGGTATCCTGACATACGCCATGATGGGTTGCTTGACGTTTGCGAACAGGATCATGTCCAATTTCCTTAGAAACAGTGTCATGACATTTCAAGGGCGAGACGAAAAGAAGATCGTCACCCAAAGCCTCTTGACTGACAGTTTTATGCGGCCTGGCGTCCAGATGAGAAGCTTCCTGACATTCAGGATCCAGGACTGCTGCTCTCTTACTGTCTGGGGCTTGGTAATGCTGCATGAAAGAAGAGAGCCTTGTGGCATCTCTTGTAGCATGGACAAAATCGGAACCGCTACGACTAACGCCACATTGCTCTCCTCACCGCTCATAGAGCGTTCAAATCGTCCAGATGGTGATAACCAGTCCGACGGGTGCTGGGGAGCATGAACTGAGGTCATACCCGGTTCTGACAATTGATCAGCAAGCAAAAGATTCTTGGTAGAGACCGACGTCCTAGCAGGACGTTAAGCAGGAGAGCTCTCAACTGAAGATGGAAATCGCTCCGGGCTGCTCCAATGGCTACAGCCAGGAGCCGCTGTACTAGTAGGACGCTGGTTGGCCTTATCAAAGCTTCTTGAGAGGTCTAGAAGCTAGACGCCAGCCTCTTTTCGGAGCCGCGTCATCCGAAGACGACGAAAATAACAACCTCACCTTTCCTATGGTGAGGGTGAACGTCCTGGGAAATGTCAGCAGGTACGTTCGAGGGGACGTCTGCTCGTGTGTTAAAACCTCTGGTCTCCTTTTGCCGGTCGACATTCCTTCTTCCAGGGGTTGGGGAGCTTGGAAGAGGTCTAAGACTAGGAGAACGACAGACTCGAGCAGACGCACCCTCCACAGCACTAAAACACTTCACTACACTTCTGGCACTTTCACCCTTCAACTGCTTTACATCGGACATAAGCTGAGTCCTGTCAGCCGCTAGCGATTCAAACTTAGTGCCTAGCGCTTGAATCGCCACCAACATGTCTTTAAGCGTAGGCTCATTCCCAGATACAGCAGCAGGATCAGAATCTACCACTACAGGGGAAGGATTAGGTTCAGTGACACGGGAAGAGGAAAAGTCTTTTGAAGAACGAGAAGAACTTCGTCTCAATCTATCTCTTTGAAGTTTACGCCTATAGCGATCAAACTCAAGCCATTCATTCTCTGACAAAAGAACACACTCATCACACCGATCACCCAATTCCCATTCTTTACCTCTGCATTTAGCGCACAGCGAATGGGGATCAAGAGAGGCCTTTGCCATTCGGGTCTTACACCCACTAACACACATCCTGAAAGTTATAGGGGGGATGGCCATTTTGAAAATTTTATGAGAGAAATCAACAAGCAAGGGTCAAAAATTTTAAATCCAAACGTAATCCAAGAATATCCAAGAGAAAAATCAAACAAGCGTGAGTCAAAACCAAAGTGTTGTACATCACCAAATTAAATCAGCAAAAATCAGTAACTATCGAGCAGAATTCTAACGATGTCGTCGCTAACGACGGCACGGAAGATATGAGGAATCCTGGAATAGTTCCTAGGTACCTCGCTAGGGCGCAAGGGTGGTACACCTGGCTATTCGATCGGCGATTGGTGCAAGTTTTGAATTTTCTGCCGTGACGTCAGGGACGTAAGCCATGTATATAACTACTGGGTAAGTCTTACATTTAAAAATAAAGAGAAGGACATACTTTTTCAAGGCAGTATATATTCTCATTCATTCTGTCCAATCAAGATTTGTCATGAAAAAACAGTACAGTATCTATTTAAATGTAAATCTTATTATTGTCTATAGATCAGGCCCTAGTTTGTATTTGGATCTTTCCTTCATAACTTATCAAAAAATCAAAATCTATTACAAGATGCTATATACAAAATCACGTTTTTTTCTTTCAACTCAATGAGATCTTCTATTATTCTAATGTCAGACATATAACTTTTTTTTAATTATAAAATCTATTATTCCCACACTTACCACCAAAACATACCTACTCAAAAAACCTGGATAAAAGAACCAGGAATTAACCTTGAACCAATTTGTATATAGTGCTAGAACAACTATACAGTGGAACCTCTACATACGATTGTCCTGACATACGAATTTTCCAACATCCGAAGTAAAATTCAACCAAATTTCTGTCTTGACACCCAAAGTAATGCTCCAACATCCGATGTAGATCTTGTTTACGCCGGTAGATGGCAGCACGTAAGAGGGATGCCATTGAGCGTTGAGTGCTCTGTTCTCTGTTCTTGTGTATATCGTGTGGTTGTCCTCTGTTTGGTCTGTTATCAACAGTGCTTATTTTCTTCCTTTTCTCACATTTCTTTTTTTATTTTACCTATAATCATGGTACCTAAGAAGCTAAGTTTCAGTACAGGTAGTTGTGACAAAAGGAAGAAGGCAATTCTTTCATTAGAATTGAAGAAAGAAATTATAGAAAAACATGAGAGCAATGTGCATGTGAGTGATATGGCTAAACAATATGGCCGGAATAGGCCTATGATCTCGACGATCATCAAGCAGAAGGCAGCCATTAAAGCAGATAAACCATCGAAGGGGATCACCATTATTACAAGACATCGTAGCAGTACCCTGGAAGAGATAGAACGCCTTTTGTTGATAGGGATAAAGGACAAAGAGATTGTTGGCAATGATCATTTGTGAGAAGGGCCAGCGTGATGAACAGAAAGAAAGAAAGAAGTGAAGCAAAGAAAACCAAGATAGCATTAACAAGCTCTTTTAAAATAGTCTTCTCTCTTTTTCTGTTTCTCTCTAAACATAGCATTAACATGTTCTTTAAAGAAAATCTCTCTCTCTCTCTTGTTCTTCTTCGCTGTTATAATGTTAGAGACGTCTATTATTTTTTTTTCCGAGAGAGAGAGATTAAACAAAAATGTGTTTAGAGTACATATGATTTTTAACAGCGTCAACGAGTTGAAAAACAATTAAATGTAGCTAAGAAAGTAATAACAGCTAATCTGAATTCCTTTATTAACTAAAACAAATATTGATACAAACACACTCGTGTGCATATGCACAAACACACACACACAGGTGCAAGAACTGCTATGCAGTAAGAGACAGACAGTCGGGGAGGAGGTAGAGATGGTGACTGCGATAACGTAACGTAACTCGTCACTGAAAGTGATGAAAATTTAAAATAAAAAGAAAAAAATATGACAAATTCGGAGATAATTTGTATTTTTCCTAACCATACAAACCTTAGCTATTTACACGGGGTATTACTTTCGGCGTAGCTGAAATGACGAGCCATTAGATTTTTAACAAGGGTTAACTACCCTCTCGCTAGCTAGCGAGGGGGTAGGGGAGAGGTAGCTAGCTACCCCTCCCCCCTCACACACCGGTGAACTGATTCACTTCGCTTAGAGGTAGGACTTGCCTTGGGGGACAGGGCTGGCGGGCAAATATGTGTAAATAGCTAAGGTTTGTATGGTTAGGAAAAATACAAATTATCTCCGAATCTGTCATTTGTTCCGTAACCAAAATACAAACCACGCTATTTACATGGAATGACTTACCCCTTAGAAAGGGTGGAAAGTCCCAGCCTTACTGGCTTTGGCTTTGCCTGGGGGCTCAGAATCCGAGTGAGCAGCACTCGAGAAAAAGAGTCCCTGCACCTTGCAAGTTCCTTGCTCCGCAAGGAACCTGCGGCCTACATAAGCTCGTGTGTGGAGGGATGAAGTGTGACTTGTCCTAGGAAGTTGACCTGAAGTCCTTTAGATGGAATTCTAGGCTAGGATGTTCCCAATACCACCCCGTCAGGGTATGGGGGACGCGACAGTATTATCTTAATACTAGGAACACAAGGAAGCATGGTTTACCTGCAGAGGTTTGAGGTCAGCTATGCAGAGAACCCAGGATGCTGCTTTCCCCCAAGAGAGAGGAGGATGAAGAAAGAAGTAAGGGCCAGATATACTTCTTTCATTCATGCAGTCTAAAGCAAGGTAACAATGCCCTCAACCTTCTACTACCTGTCCATTAAGGAGCCTGAGGTTAGACCTGCTGTTGTGTAGCCACCACAGGGCCGATAGAAAACGTATCAAGCTCCTGTGGGTCACGTCCTGCAGGTAGTGGGCTGTGAAGGTCGTTTGACGCTTCCAGACTCCAGCTTGTAGCACCTGCGTCACAGAGTAGTTCCTCTTGAAGGCCAGGGACGTTGCGATGCCTCTGACATCGTGTGCTCTAAGGCGACGTGACGAAGGAGGGTCTGGATTCAGGGTGTGATGGATGACCCTTCGAATCCAGGCTGAAAAGGTATTCTTGGTGACCCTCCTCTCCGTCCTTCCTATACTCCCAAACAGGGCTTGCACGTGAGGATGAACTGCCGCTGTTCTTTAAGATAACACCTCCGACTCCTTCCTGGGCATAGTAGGAGATGGTCTGGGTCATCTGTTACAGAACGGAGACTTGAAATCCTGAAGGAGTCGAACCGAGGCTCCGGGCTCCAAGATTTTGAGTCTTAGTGACCAACTCAGGGACGAACCTGAACATTACCTCCCCCTCTCCTCTTGAATGGGCGACAACGTACGAGAGACCCTGAAGTTCGCTGGCACACTTGGTCGAGGCCAGAGCGAGCAGGAGCACCGTCTTCCAACTCAGGTGACGATCAGAAGCCTGGCGTAATGGTTCGCAAGGAGGTCTCTTGAGAGCCCTCAGAACCCGAACCATGTTCCATGGAGGAGGTCTCACTTCCGACTAGTGGCAGGTAAGTTCGTAGCTTCATATGAGCGAAGAAAGATCCAGCGAGGAGGAAATGTCTATTCCTTTCAGCCTACAGGCCAGGCTTAAGGCTGAGCGATAGGCTTTCACCGCCGAGAGCGAAAGGCGCATTTCCTCCCACAGGTATGTAATAATTCCGCTATTGCTGGAATAGTGGCATCAAGGGGAGAGATACCTCTCCCACCACACCAACCACAGAAGACTCTCTACTTCGCCTAGTAGACCCCTGCGGATGACTTTCGCAGGTGTCGAGACATCTGCTCCGCAACTTGTTGCAGAACGCCTCTTTCTGTGAGGGAATGCTGGATAGTCTCCAGGCGTGAAGCCGAAGCGATGCTACGGCTTTGTGGCAGATGTTGCAGTGTGGTTGCTTGAGTAGCTCGTGTCGTGGGGGAAGCTCTCTCGGGAGTTCCGTCAGGGGATGCAGAAGGTCCGGGAACCACACTGCATGATGCCGTAGCGGAGCTATCAGAGTCATCGACAGGTTGACCGATAGTCTGGCCTTGTTGAGCACGCTTCTCACCAGACAGAATGGTGGGAAGGCGTAGACGTCGATGTTGTCCCACCGTTGTAGGAAGGCATCTTGCCAGGCTGTCGTGAACAAGACCACAAAGTCAGGACTTTGTTGGCTACTAGAGGGTCCAAAGACCACTCGGCACTCACTATCTGCGAGGCTCTGCTCAGACTGTCGGAGAGCACATTCCTTTGCCCGGAATGAAGTGAGCCGATAGTGGTATTGAGTGGAAACGGTTCATCTCAGTATCTCTACTGCAAGATGGGAAAGCTGTTATGAAAAGGTACCTCTCTGCTTGTTGAAATAAGCCACTACCGTGGTGTTGTCGCTCACGGAGTGACCCGCCAGGGTTTGTTGAAACTGTTGAAGGACCAGATATACGGCCTTCATTCCTAGCAGATTGATGTGGAGGTACCTTTCTGATTCTGACCATAGTCCTGAGATCCTTTGGTTCAGAACGTGCCCGCCCCCCCTTCTTTTGAAGGCTCTGCTCAGACTGTCGGAGAGCACATTCCTTTGCCCGGAATGAAGTGAGCCGATAGTGGTATTGAGTGGAAACGGTTCATCTCAGTATCTCTACTGCAAAATGGGAAAGCTGTTATGAAAAGGTACCTCTCTGCTTGTTGAAATAAGCCACTACCGTGGTGTTGTCGCTCACGGAGTGACCCGACAGGGTTTGTTGGAACTGTTGAAGGACCAGATATACGGCCTTCATTCCTAGCAGATTGATGTGGAGGTACCTTTCTGATTCTGACCATAGTCCTGAGATCCTTTGGTTCAGAACGTGCCCGCCCCCCCTTCTTTTGACGTGTCCGAGAACAGTATCAAATGCGGGGGAAGGACGCAAAGATCCACTCCCTTTCAAAGGTTCCCGTAGGACAACCACCACTGCGGGTCCATTTGTTCCGCAGGTCCCATAGGGACCAGAGTGTCCGGGGAATCGTTGCCTTGGTTCCACCGGGACTTGAGCCGTCGTTGCAGGGATCTCATCCTGAGGCGGCCGTTTGGAACTAGATGGGTCAGGGAGGAAAGGTGACCTAGGAGACGTAACCAAGATTGGGCTGGAAGCTCTTCTCATCTGAGGAAAAGTTCTGTGACTCTCCTCAGCCTTGCTATCCTGTTGTCTGATGGGAAGGCTTTGTGGAGATTGGTGTCTAATATCATGCCTAAATATCCCAGTTGTTGGGATGGAAGTAGAGAAGACTTCTCGAGATTTACCATGATCCCTAGATCTTGGCAAAATACCAGAGGCTTGTCTCGGTGTCGAAGAAGGGTCGATTCCGAGACTGCCGGGGTTAGCCAGTCATCCAGATAGCGAAGGGGACGGATGCCGATCCTTTGTGGCCACGAAGATATCAGGGTGAACATTCTGGTGAACACCTGCAGTGCTGTGGAGAGATCGAAACACAGCACCTTGAACTGGTAAACCTTGTTGTCTAGGCTGAATTTCAAGTACTTCCTGAAAGACGGATGGATTGGGATCTGGAGGTACTCGTCCTTCAGATCCAGTGTGCAGCTGGAGACTTGTGGTCTCACTGCAAGTCTGAACGACTCTGCTGTTCCACGCTGAACGGAGTTGAACGGAGTTGGTTCGACAAACTTGTTTAGAGCTGATGACGGGTCTCCAGCCTTCAGATGCCTTCTTTACAAGAAAGAGTCGACTGAAGAAGCTGGGGGGAGCCGTCGATGACCTTATGGAGAGCATCTTTCTAGAGCATGGTCTCGAATTCTGCCCGAAGGGCTAGCCCCTTTATTTCGATCCCATGGCATAGGAGCTCAGCGACACTGGATTCGCTGTCAGGGGAGGTAGAGATGTTATGAACGGGACGCGATAGCTTTGGCTGATCACGGAGATCGTGCAGGAATCGGCCCCGAGTTGCTGCCACCTGAACGCGCAACTTTAAGCATCCCCCACTGGGGGGGAGGGGGGTTGACAATCCTAGCGTTTGTGGCCTCGGCCACTCCCTCTAGGATTATTGCCTCCCCAGGAGGACTTCCCGTCCTTCTTGTCCCTGACAGGAAGGGGCTGCTGTTTAGACACCTTTGTCTTAGCCGCCGGAGCCGGTTCAGATGTCCTAGGCTGACGAGGGTGTTGCTGTTGAGGCGCTGGAGGCTTGAAGGGTCTAGATGTAAGCGCCTTTTGGAGGAGCGAATCGTGATTCAATTTCCTCTACCTCTCAGCTGTCCATCCCATGTCCTTGGGCTCAAACAAGCTCTTTCCAAGGATGGAAGAGTGTCTGAGCTTGCCGACATCCACGGTTGGGACTTTCGAGAGGAACCTCTCGGTCACTGCATATCAATGCTTCAATATCGAGTTTGCCCACAAGTTCGAAACTTAGTGAGCCGGAAATCGATGGAGCTTGTGCCCGAGAGGAGGAAAGCTTCCATGGTCTTCCTGGTGCTCTCCTTGGACAAGTCCTCGGATAGCAACAGGATGCCCAGAGATCCAAGCCAGATGACCAGCCACGAAGTGGCCTGCATGGCACACTTTGCGGCCTTCACCTGGCTCAAGATCTCCGAAGCTGAGAATGTCCCCTGCCGGGCGGAGAGTTCCTCGAGAGAAATTTCCCTGGTAAGTCCTTCCACGGAATAGTGGAGAGGCAGAGCTAAACCAGGCTTCCCCATTATCTCGAAGTACCTCCTCTGCTGACGGCTGACAGACGCAGTGTCAGCGACCCCGCTGGAGGGAAGGGGATCGGGTGATCCTGAGGAGTAGAGATGATGGGGCCTGCCTAAAAGAAGGAGAAGAATGTTGCCCAGACCTCTCTGAAGCTTTTTCCTACTCCTGCACGTGTGCTGCTCTGCGTTTACAGTGAAGATCGTGACGACGATGATCTGGAAGTACGCGCTCCAGAAGACTCGCCAGGTTGCCCATGTTGCGAAACCCGACGGGAGTCGTGGACAAAATCGCGCTGGGGCTCACGCGATGGTAAAATCGTTGGTTCCCGAGCGGGCGAACGTGGGCGTGCGGTTGTAAGGGCGAGCGCTGGAGGCCGGGAGACCGATGGCGCGTAAGCGAGTGATGGCGCGTTGACGGGCGATGGCGCGTTGACGAGCGATGGCGCGTTTTGGCGAGCGATGGCTCGTTGGCGGGCGGTAGCGCGTTGGCGAGCGATGGCGCGTAGCGACCGATCCCGTACAGGAGAGTTAACGCGTGGGCGAGTAGGAGATCTACGGCGATTTGAAGCGTGGGAACGTTGGCGCGTTGAAAAACGCTTGCGCGCAGGTGAAGAATCGCGCGGGCGCTTAGGAGATCGCTGGCGTGCAAGGAGAGCCCTGGGGTGCCTGTGAGCGCGTGAGCGCTGGGACTGGAACTGCGCGCGGGCGCGCTTCGCGCGAAACTCCAGAAGGGCGCTGCGAGTCCAGAAGAACCTGTGAGCGCCTGTGCGCTAGCGTAGGAACCTCTTGAACTGCGCGCGACGAGGCAGGAACCGGGGATATCGTTGGCGCGTAGTTGCGCGGCCAGAAGATATCAGCGAGGGTGTAGAACCAGAGAGATCGTTGGCGAGGAGGCGAAGGAATAATCTCCTTGCCTGGGCCCAGATCCGGAGATCGTGGGTGAACGTTGGCGCGCATTGCGCACATCAGGAAAGGCCCCGCAGATGTGCGCTGGCGAGCAGGCGAACGTGGGAGTTCAGCGAAGAAATAATCTCCCTGCCTGCGCCCAGATCCGGAGATCGTGGGCGCGAGGGCGAACGATGGTGCGCATTGCGCACATCAGAAATGGGCGAGCAGATGTGGGCTGGCGAGCAGGCGATCGTGGGCGTTCAGGAGACCGTTGGTGCACATGGCGCATAGTCGCACAGAAGGTCTCAGAAGCGTTGTCGATCAGGAGATCTACGGCGAGACTCAGCTACAGGAGATCGCTGGAGTGTTGATTCCGCAGAAGTCTGGTCCACAGCAGGAGAGCATTTGTGAACTACAGTACTGCATGTGAGCACGCAGGAGAACGAGGTTGCACAGGTAAAAACCTGGCAATAAAGGGACTTACTCACATTGTGAGATAAGCCCTTTGCCCCGAAGGGACCGGTGCCCGTTGGAAAACGGGGAGGAGTGGCGCCCACTGCGCATCTGCGTCCAGGAACAGAGATGGAAGACAAGAAGGTCTGGCAGGTGTCGGAGATCGCGAACAATCTGCCGAAAGGTCTAGCGAAGCAGCTGCAACGGTCTGTTCTCGTCGAGGAGGATCCTCTGCGGCTGAAGATGAAGACGACCACGGACAGGAGCACCATCATCAGTCCTCCGAAGAGGAGTCTCTGTTAGTGAACTCCCCCGAGGGGGAGAGACACTCGCAGGAGAGACCGTTGGACTCAGCTGCCACCTCGAAGGATGTTTGGAGGGGGAAACTGAGCCTTCAGCAACATCAACAACAACAGCAGGAGGAGTCCTCCGAAGAGGAGTCTCTATGAGTGTCCTCTCTCTCGCGAACGAGAAAGGTGAACACTTTGGGCAAAGACAAGAAGAACTGAAGAAGGCACCCCTTAGGGCCGTTGGATCAGCAAGCTGACCTATAAAGAGCAACCCTCCGAAGAAGAGCTCCTGCAGCTGCTCAGTTCCTTGAGCGTAGCTGCAGGTGCGACCACTCAGCACCAAGAGCATAGTCGCACGAATTCCATGGTCCGGCCTTGCAACCGCTCAGCCCCTTGAGCATGGTTACAAAAGCGGTCGCTCAGCACCAAGAGCATAACCGCCCGAGGACCAGGAAAAAACTAACCAGGAATCATTAAGGTAAGAGAAGTTCCCCCCCTGAAGGAGAAAACACTCATACCTGGGAAGGGAACCTCCCTCGGAAGGGAAGTTACCCACCCAAGGAGGCGAACCTCCTGAGCGTTCTAAATGAACTAAGGAGCTGACAGTTGTCACGGGAGAACTTCTAGGAGAAGGGAACATGCCCATGACGAAGTCCTAGAGAGGAGGCGGCAACAGCAGACTCCCCAGGCCTAAACAGGACAGCTCTGCTTTGTTGGCACATTAAGCAAACAAAAAACTAGATAGTTAACTGTGAAAATAAAATAAATAATTAGTTAACATTCATTCCCCCGGGAGAACTCCGAAGAGGAACCCCGAGGGAAAAGAACATAAGAATTACACACAAGGTATGTGCCCTCCTCCCCCACTGACACTCACGGGAAGGGGGGGAAGGTGGAGAACTGTAATAAAAAAACAGAATTATAACAATTATAATTATGTAATTCATCTAAGAATGTTCACTAATAGAAGAACGAATGAACCCCGAAGGGAAGCGTTCTACACAGAGGCTGAAAAGTTAACAAATATAATTAGATTTCATTAAAATAATTGAGACCAAATAAGCGGAGAAGCAACTCAACCCGCAACGGGAAGGAAGCTACCGTAATACGTAGTAGTAATAAAAGGGTGAACGACCTCGAGAAAGAGAGAGAGAGACCGTAGTCAAACTAAACTCCCATGTTCCCTACGCTGATAGTCCAAGTTCCCCGTAGGGAAGGAGGAACAGCGGAGAAAACAGATTAATAAATAAAGTCCAGCGATGACGATTCCCCACGGCGCCCGAGAATTGGAAGCCGAAGGGAGGACCGAAGGACCAAGGGAGAGATCGCGACCCATGAAATGTCACCGTGGAGGCCTGGAACCACACGGAGATGTTGTCGTACACTACACACACACAGCACAAACACTGAAAAGTAAACTTACTGTATTTCTATATTCAAATATATACATAAACATAAGAATGTTTATGTATATATTAAGTATAGGAAAAGTAAGTAATTAAGTAAAGACAAAACATTAATGGCTGCCATGTGAGGACGGGAACAGACGCGTCTGCCCATCGTCCGAGCCAAAAGCGAAGTGAATCAGTTCACCGGTGTGTGAGGGGGGAGGGGTAGCTAGCTACCTCTCCCCTACCCCCTCGCTAGCTAACGAGAGGGTAGTTAACCCTCGTTAAAAATCTAATGGCTCGTCATTTCAGCTACGCCAAAAGTAATACCCCATGTATATAGCGTGGTTTGTGGTTACGGAACAATTAAAAAATATGAAATATAAAAATAAAAAAAAAATAAATAAGCTAAGTTACATTAAAGTTTCCGTAGTGTAAGTTACGGTACGTTATCACAGTCACCATCTCTGCCTCCTCGCCGATCGTATCTCCTCCTGCGTGTGTGTGTTTGCGCATACGCACACGGGTGTGTTTGTATCAATATTTGTTTTAGTTAATAAAGGAATTCAGATTCGCTGATATTGTTTTTTTAGTTACATTTAATTGTCTTTCAACTCGTTGACACTTAAAAATCATATGTACACAACACATTTTTGTTTAATCTCTCTCTCTCTCTCTCTCTCTCTCTCTCTCTCTCTCTCTCTCTCTCTCTCTCTCTCTCTCTCTCTCTCAGAAAAAATTAATAGACGTCTCTAACACTAACAGTGAAGAAGAGAGAGAGAGAGAGAGTATTTATTTAAAGAACATGTTAACACCATGTCTACCTTCTCGCCGATCGTCCGTCTCCTCCTGGCGTAGCAAATCCTACACCTGCGTTGGCCTGTCTCTATGGTAAAGTCACAATAAAACACATTTTTTATTTATTATTTCTTTGTAATTATCTTTTTTACATGCGTCTTTCATATTATGCAGTTATGTTATTATGTGTAATTATATGTAGTAATTTATTAAGGAGTTAATATAGGTTTTTGAGGTGTGGAACGAATTATACAAATTACAGTGTATTCTTATGGGAATATTTGCTCCAACATACGATTGTTTTAACATACGAAGCAGTTTCTGGAACGAATTAAGATCGTATGTAGAGGTACCACTGTATATTCTTTCATTTGCACTATACTTTCCCCAGGTACTAAGCAGCTAAAAGATTCAGTTCACAACTGAGTATCTTCCACTACTCTATCCAAGGATAATTTTTCATAAAGTTGAGGGTTGTCGGCAAGTTCCCTAGTATTATACGCTTCGAGATTAGCTACTGTGGTCTCTCCAGGTACCATGGCTTAGTATCTTGGGGGCTGGTCTAGGAGGATAAACAGTTATGAGATAAATCTAAATCTATCTATTTCAAGTGTGAGAAGCTGAAGCTCCTAAATCAAGAACTTATGATTTCAATGACATACCTTGTGTAGTATTATCAATGAAAGGACTACCAATGTGTGACGGGATAGGAGACTGTGGTAAAGCTGGTGGTGCCCGTATTCCCATCAGGCTTTGTGTAGGAGGTCCACCCGGCTTATCTTGTCCTAGCCTAAAAAAGAAAGAGAGAACACAATTATCAACATAAAAATTAATATAAAAAATATATATACTGTATACTTATACAGTATACAGAAGGCCCTCAACTTGAAAACATTCAGATACAAACAAAAATCCAACTAAAACTAACAAAGATAAGATAAAGAAATTCCTGTGATAAAACAATAGCATATCTTTTAATAAAGTAAGCAAAACTAACCTGATATATATTTCATATGAAACGGGACTATTTGTTGACTTGTATAGCTGGAAATCATGGGCATGGGATTCATGTTAGGCCTACCCTAAGAAAAAATTTAACAAAATTCGACTTACAAAAAGCATTTCGGAACCGATTAAGTTTGTAAGTTGAGGACCTTCTGTGGTACAAAACATACTGTATAAAAAGAAATAACTGATAAGTTTGGATTTAATGTAAAGCACAAATAACATTTTTGGGCTCAAGCCATGGCGTCCTGATAGAAGGTTCCTTTTTGGTAGCTTCCTTGGGTAAATAACTACTAAGATATTCCCAGAGAATTTAACCACAGGTTATCACAGAATTCTAACTTCTGGAGCGAGTATCCTAAAGGTTTCCCTTTTAAGACATCGTATATCAACAGGGGACGCATGTATTAACGCGCCACATAGCTATCTACACCCCGAACAGAGTTAATGCTTCGGTGTGTAAGGGCTGAGAATAGCTGGGAGCCGTTCCATAGCTAATCTCATCCGTGGCTACTTTTGGTACTCGAGACGTAAACAAACGGGCGCCATTGCTTAAATGACGTCACGACCGTCTTCATCCTTTGTTCAGTAGCTCGCCCTACTTAGACGGATTTTCCCTGTGCCTTACTTATCGCTTTGCATCTACGTTATGTCGCTACCTTCGGCCTCGCCTTCTTCTGGAAAGTTGAGTACAAGGTTCCAGTATTGTTTAGTTAAGCTCTGACCGTAAAGTAAATATTACTTTCCGAAATATTTGTTGTTTTGTGGCAGAGCTGTGCCTCTACCGGACCCGCCATTTTATGGCGTCGTTGTTGTTATGCATGCCTTATTTAGTTAGCCACAACAACGCTTCCGGCCTCATTTACTAATCGATAACATTAGTTTATTTAGTCTTCATAGCTAGGAACTTTTATATCGTGTTTTGACGCTTTTATCGGTCATCGATTGACCTCATACCAGTCGGCTACTATAGCCCCCAGGCCAGAGCGCCTATATATCAGTGTTCATGCATGATTTTATTAGTGATCCTAGGCTAAGTTATGAAGATAGTGGCATTATTTTACAATACTTTCGACTGTGATGCAAGTGTTTTTCGCCTTCAGGAACCATAACCTAACCTAACCTACTTGTAGGACCCCTATATGCTTCCTTCATCCCCCTGCCCTTGGCATTCCCTCTGTTTAGCCTTGATTCCCTTACTAAGTAAAGGGATCAAGCGCCTAACGGAGTATATTATCGCCTCTCAGTCCTCCCTAAGGGAATGAACCCCCCTTAGGGTTGCGTCCGAGAGTGAGGAACGGCTAGCCCTTCCTCTATGGCTAGGACTAGTCTATGACTGTCCTGCGATAGCGATATGTCTTCTATCTTTCCTAGTTCAGGGCTCTTAGCCCTGCTCTAGGTTAGGTTTTGGAAAGGTTATTCTGTCCCCTGCTGAAACTGTACCCATGCACCGTTTCAGCCAGGCTGCCTTATCTTAGGTTAGGGAGTGTCCTCCCTTTCCCTAGTGGCCGCTCTGGTACAGAACCCCTTCCATGGAAGACTCTTCTCTTCTCCCCTCCCCACCTATCTCTTGTATAGCCTAGCCTACACTTAGGTTAGTCTATACCCATCTGTCCCCTGTCCTACAACTCCTCCTTAGGGTGGAGTGATAGGGCTACCTTGAGCTTCTATGTGCAGTCCGCTCTGGTACATATACCCTTCATAGTG
This sequence comes from Palaemon carinicauda, assembly GCF_036898095.1. Lineage (NCBI taxonomy): Eukaryota > Metazoa > Arthropoda > Malacostraca > Decapoda > Palaemonidae > Palaemon > Palaemon carinicauda. Next base: position 60,210,275 of record NC_090754.1, read on the forward strand.
TCCTATGGGGTTAGCCACTGGATGTGTTCTGTATGTAGAGGTCTCCCCCTCTTTGGGTGTCCCCTAGCCCTCCCTTGGGCTACCCTAGCTCCCGGTCCTCTGAGACCCCTGCTTCTGGGTGATAGAGCCAGCCTCTATCATGGGTACACCCTCTCAGGGGGGGATGTCTGGGAGTCCATGACTGGACTTCTTACATCCCTCCCCCTGTCTCTCTCACTATCCGGGTGCCGGTCCCTTGCCGCCTCCACTGTCGGCGATACCCGCCTCCTACCTTGGTGACTCTCCCCTTACCCTCATGGCCGCCAGCCCCCCGCGTGCCGGGGGACTGCCGACCGCCGCCGGCTTCCTGCCGATGGCTCTCCTCCTTCCTCATAGCTTCGCCGTCCGCCTGCCGGTCGGCCACCGGAGTGCCGGCATCCACTATAACCATCCTTGTCCCAGTCACCAATCCGGCATCCTCCGACTGCCGGAGCCGCCACTCCTCTGCCGGCGTGCCGCCGTTGTGGCGGCGGCCGCCACCCTGGTATTACTCTTGACTTATATATTGTCTGTTCTAATTCCAGAAACTCTGCTGGAGCGGCCTCCGCCGTGCCGGAGGTTTGCCGGAACCCCCCGGAGGCGTCAAGACTACTTGCACCCCCTTCTACTAGCTATCATATGAATACTGATAGCCCTACACTGCAAACAGATGGCCTGTTTACGCTATTAGATCAGTGCCTTGGTACTGTTCTATTAGTAATCATGCTGTCTCTTTGCATTCTTCAAAATTCCAGCATGCTGCGTGTATCTTAGCGCGGCTGGTTGCCGGAAGCAGTTACCCTAAGGGACCTGTTAGCCCCCTAATTTGGGACTGAATGGCCTCGGTCCCAAACTTATCCTTGGCATTTTCCATGGAATTCCATTGCCCTATGGACTTCTAAGGAATACTATCCTGTGCCTTCGGCCATCTCGGATTATCCAAGGATAAAGCTTGCGGTAGCCAGCCGGGCATGATGCATGGAGTATGTTTTCTTTACTACTTCAATCACTATGCATCACACCCTTCATTAAGTTAAAATTATTGATTAATATTAACTTAGCTTAAGAGCCATTCTTATGACTCCCCCCATACTCATTTTCTCTTTCTTCCACAGGAGGAGCAGATGAAGTGTGACTTCGACTTCTGCGCTGTGAAACGCCCACACTTCTACGGGCATACGGCTTGCAGGACTCACGCCCCTTGTGCTAACAAGAAAGGGGATTTGAAATTCTGGGACCCGCTGAACTGTACGGTCTGCCAGGCTCACATAGCTGATGGCTTCCATAACTCTCCCTCAGCGGAGATCAGGGACATTGCTCGAGAGAAGCTACGCAAATGGGTGCGTGGCTTCCAGAAGAATGCCACCGGACCGTACCTGGCCACTGAAGAATTGAGGTCACTTCTGTTCCCAAAGGCCTCCCCTGATTCTGTGGTGCCCAAGGATTTGATCCCCACTGTCCAAATTACGGTGGAACCTGATGTAGTCATGGCCCAGTCCATGCACGATTGCCGCCTAGATTCCGATGATGACGAACACATGTCGGATGTCTCGGAGGGTACGGAGAAGACCCTCATGGCTCAAGGAGCTGAAGATGATGAAGACCAGGTGGAATACGCCGAGTCGGAGCAAGAGGTCGCTCCTCCTTCCATCTCCGCCCCTACTCCTACACCGACGGAAGTGTCTCTCCCGTCTACCTCCACGACCCCGGAACCCTCATCATCCACTCAGGAAATGCTCCGGTTGATTAAAGCCGTCATGGACGACAAGTTAAAGGAGAATCAGGAGTTCATCAGGTCCATGATAGGATCCAAAGAACCGAAGAAAATCTCGGTTAAGGATCTCCCCGCTTGCTCTCATGCCAACCCATGAGGTATGCTGAGCATATGGTGATAGCGACCGGCAGAATCTTTGTCAGCGACAAGATCGGCTCGGTCCCCCTGGAAGATGTGGAATTCTTCCCAAATTTTGAGGCCTACCCGGACTGTTACGTCCGACTTCGCTCTGAACCTGCCTCTAAAGAAGAGACCGAACCGAAAGAAGAGATAGTGTTCGATCTCGCGAAGGCCCAGGCTATGCTAGCCAACACGTTCAAGAGTAGGGGTTTTACCTGCTCTAAGCTTCCGGCCCTGAGCAAGAAGCACCCTACCTACGTCGCACCTGAAGATGCAGTACTTCCATTCATGGAAAAGGCCTTCGCTGCGTGCCTTAAAGCTGTGGAAGAGGGGAAAGCCTGCCCTGCACTGGAGGAGTGCAGACCCTTCTCCATAGTTACTCCCCCTGACGCTCGACACTGGAAGGACATCCAGCATACTTTCGTCGTGGGAAAGCTAGATCCTGACGTCGCCGGACGTCAGTTTAATGAAGACCTCCCGAAGCTCAACGATCACCTCCTTCGTCGGGAACAAGATACGAAGGAGAGGCTCGCAGCATCCATGTCCCACCAAGTCCAACTTGAAATTATGGCCTGTGACACCAGAGTACCAGACCACTACATGGTACTTGCCAAATCCCATATGGCAACCCTGATGAAGGACTTGTACCACTTCATGAAGGCTCGGAGAGCCTGTCGTGAATTCGTGTTCGCAGGTGCCACTGAGAAACACGAACCCCGGAGGCTGATTTCCTCCAACATCTGGGGCAAACACCTCTTTCCTTCTGACCTTGTGAAGGAGATCACTGACAAAGCCGCCACGGAGAATAGGAACCTTCTCCACAAATGGGGCATGTCAAAGAAGAGAAAACCCTCTCAGGACGACGGACCTCAACCTAAGAGGAAAGCCTCAAAACAGAAACCCCAGCAACGTCAACCAAGACGTCAGTTTCCGGGACCCGCTACCTCCCAAGTGGCAGCTCAGCCACAACAGACCTTTCAACTGGTCACCCAACCGGTGTTGTCACAGTCACCGGTATTCACCCCTGCTTTCGAGCAACAGACGACTACCTTTCGTCCCAAAGGTAGAGGCTCAAACAGAGGTGCAGGCAGAGATGCGTCTCGCCGTCCCTCCAGAGGCAGAGGAGGAAAGGGAGCTAGCGGCCGAGGCAGCAAGCCCTCGGGACACCAGAAGCAATGAAGTGCTTCCGGTGGGAGGAAGACTCCGCCAATTCCAGGATCGTTGGACCTTCGATCCCTGGGCACACAGCATCGTCAAGAAGGGTCTAGGCTGGAGTTGGACTCAACCACCCCCAACATTCCAGCAGTTCTTCCAACAATCAACCCCCCTTCTGGAAGAATATGTCCTGGACCTCTTGAACAAGAAGGTGATAAGGAAGGTAAATGTGGCCCCTCGGATCTTCACAAAGCTGGCGGACGCCATAGTACAACAGCTCCGCCTCCGAAACGTCCAGGTGATGGCCTACCTCGACGACTGGCTAGTTTGGGCTCCATCGCCCGAGGATTGTGTAAAATCCTGCAACAAAGTCACCCAGTACCTAGAACACCTGGGATTCAAGATAAACGAGAAGAAATCTCGCCTCTCTCCAGCTCAGAAGTTCCAGTGGTTAGGAATCCAATGGAACCTTCAGTCACACCGCCTTTCCATCCCCCAGAAGAAAAGGAAGGAAATAGCAGGGTCTGTCAAGCGACTACTGAAATCCAAACGGATTTCAAGACGCCAGCAGGAACGAGTTCTAGGCTCTCTACAGTTCGCCTCAGTAACAAACCCAGTGCTTCGTGCACAGCTAAAGGATGCCGCGGGAGTCTGGAGACGTTCTGCATCCATCGCTCGAAGAGACCTCAAGAGACGGCTCCCAAACAGACTTCGACTTCTCCTCAAGCCGTGGTCGGAAGCAAAGGCCCTGAAAAGGTCCATTCCTCTTCAACACCCACCTCCATCACTCAACATCCACACGGACGCTTCGCTGGAGGGTTGGGGAGGTCACTCCCACCAAAAACAGGCTCAAGGCACCTGGTCTCCCCTGTTCAAGACGTTCCACATCAACATCTTGGAGGCCATGGCGGTCCTTCTAACTCTGAAGAAACTATCCCCGCCTCCCTCGATCCACATCCGTCTAACCCTAGACAACTCGGTGGTAGTTCGATGTCTCAATCGCCAAGGCTCAAGATCGCCCCAGATAAATCAGGTGCTTCTCCCAATATTCCGTCTGGCAGAGAAGAAGAAGTGGCACCTGTCTGCAGTTCACCTACAAGGATTCCGCAACGTGACAGTGGATGCTCTATCTCGAACAAACCCGATAGAGTCGGAATGGTCTCTAGACGCAAGATCATTCTCCTTCATCTCTCACCAAGTCCCAGAACTTCAGATAGATCTCTTCGCAACGAGCGACAACAATCAACTTCCTCGGTATGTGGCCCCGTACTAGGACCCCAAGGCAGAAGCAGTGGATGCCATGTCACTGGACTGGAACAGATGGTCCAAGATCTACCTGTTCCCTCCCACCAACCTTCTGCTGAAAGTCCTCTCCAAACTGAGAACCTTCAAAGGGACAGCGGCCCTAGTGGCTCCCAAGTGGCCCCGGAGCAACTGGTACCCCCTGGTCCTGGAGCTGCAGCCCAAGCTGATCCCTCTCCCGGGCCCAGTTCTCTCCCAACAAGTACAGAAGTCGACTGTCTTCGCTTCATCATCGAAAATCAAGGACCTTCATCTCATGATTTTCTCTCCTTAGCCGCAAAGAAGAGGTTTGGGATCTCGAAGAAAAGTCTAGACTTCCTCGAGGAATACAAGACCGAATCCACAAGACGGCAATACGAATCATCCTGGAGAAAATGGGTCTCTTTCGTCAAGACAAAAAATCCTAAAGAAATCACAATTGATTTCTGCATGTCCTTCTTCATTCACCTTCATGGACAAGGATTAGCAGCCAATACGATTTCAACCTGCAAATCGGCCTTGACCAGACCAATTCTGTATGCCTTCCAAATTGATCTGTCCAGCGACATCTTCAATAAACTACCGAAAGCATGTGCTCGTCTACGCCCAGCACCCCCACCGAAACCGATCTCCTGGTCATTAGACAAGGGGCTCCATTTCGCCTCCAACTTGGATAATGATTCATGCCCTCTCAAGGATCTGACTCAGAAAGTTATATTTCTCTTTGCTCTTGCTTCGGGAGCCCGAGTCAGCGAAATAGTGGCATTATCAAGAGAAGAGGGTCACATCCTGTTTACTGATACAGGAGACATTACCCTCTCCCCTGATCCGACGTTTCTCGCCAAAAATGAATTACCCACCAAAAGATGGGGCCCCTGGAGAATATGCCCCCTGAAGGAAGATGTCTCTTTATGCCCAGTAGAGAGCCTCAAGGTCTATCTTCGCAGAACTTCGAACTTTGGTGGAGGCCAACTCTTCAAAGGAGAAACATCGGGCAGCGACCTGTCACTGAAAAAATTAAGAGCGAAAATCACCTACTTCATTCGCAGAGCGGATCCTGACAGTACACCCGCCGGTCATGATCCTAGGAAAGTTGCATCATCTCTGAATTTCTTTCAGAGTATGGACTTTGAAAGCCTTAAAAGCTTCACAGGCTGGAAGTCCTCGCGCGTTTTCTTTAAACATTATGCGAAACAAGTGCACGAAGTCAAACATTTTGTGGTAGCCGCAGGTAGTGTTATGAAACCTGCACCTAACTCTGCATAGAACAGTGAGTTACTTGGGACTCTAACTCTTCGGGTGCCTATGTTGACCCTCGAGCGATACATAGTGATGTCGAAAACACTTAGTGCTTTTATAACTGTTCTTATCCCAGGTGAAATGTCATAGTTGTCACACAAGTGCCGCATGCCCTGAGCATGATGTGTTTTAATCAAAGACTAACGTTCCTCGAGAACGAGTGCCTACTAATAAATTTGAAATTCCTTTTCAGATTCAAGAGCAAGTCTTTATTACTATGTACATTATAATTACTGTAAATGAACTTTACTTATTGCTGCAATTCATTTAATTTCTGCATTTGTGAAATAAAATTTCTATTTTATTACCTGTGTGTCTCAATCAGCTCCTACTTACTATGAAATACATGCCTGTCATAGTTTTATTATCCCCTTTTCCTTATGGTTCATGGAGAAATTAAGATACTAACTCTTAATTTATATTCACTCTGACTATGTAATGTTCCAATACGAATACTTACTCTTCATACCCTGGAGATGAAACCAACCTTCTCAGCACACCGTGTCCAACCACCACTGGTCTGCTTTTCAGAATGTTCCTATACGAATGCCAAACATTCAGCTTCGTCTCCAAGTTCTTCTATCAGGGTGAATAGCCCTTCAATACCACTTTGACGTCGGCATGGCCCGTGGGAACTTCACTGCCAAGGGGGGCAGGAAGATTCTTCCCTACGGTTCTTTACTAAGATTACTATGCTATTTTGTCAAAGCCCTTGGCACTTACTAATAGGGGAAAATCTACCACGATACATTGATTCTCTGGTATTCTTCCATCAGGACGCCATGGCGTCCTGATGGACCCTCCCTGCTACTTCGTCCAGTTTTTAGGTCCCACCCTGCTCTGCTGTATCATGGTGATCGGCAAGCAACTGGCTTCAGGATGAAGACGGTCGTGACGTCATTTAAGCAATGGCGCCCGTTTGTTTACGTCTCGAGTACCAAAAGTAGCCACGGATGAGATTAGCTATGGAACGGCTCCCAGCTATTCTCAGCCCTTACACACCGAAGCATTAACTCTGTTCGGGGTGTAGATAGCTATGTGGCGCGTTAATACATGCGTCCCCTGTTGATATACGATGTCTTAAAAGGGAAACCTTTAGGATACTCGCTCCAGAAATTAGAATTCTGTGATAACCTGTGGTTAAATTCTCTGGGAATATCTTAGTAGTTATTTACCCAAGGAAGCTACCAAAAAGGAACCTTCCATCAGGACGCCATGGCTATCTCACCCAAAAATAGATTTTTCGCTTCGCTCAAAATCCGTTTTTTGGGCTTAGGCCATGTCGTGCTGATGGAAGTTCCTTCATTAGTAGCTTCCTAAGTATATGTGACTACAGTGATATATCCCAGAGAATTTACCGAAGGTATCCAGAATTCTAACTCCTGGAGCGAGTATCCCTTAAATTTCTTCAAGGGATATCGCGTAAGGACGTAACTTGACACATCTCATAGCTATTTACACCCCAAATAGCCTTTCACTTCAAGAGGAAAAAGTGGCAAGAAAATAAGAGAGTCGTTCAAGAGGTAAAACTGTTCGACTCTCCTAAAGTACTGTCAATAGTTCGGCCATCCGCCGCATCACGGAGCCACCAAACCATTCTTTCGTTCGTAGCTTTGCTGACCAGTTTTTCCCTGTGTTATCTCGCTATTTTCGAAGCTTTTCTGCTTGAATTATGGATTCCCTAGCTTCATTAGCTTCTGGAAAGTTAAGTAATATCTTTGAATTGTGTAAATGTAAGCTCTTGCCAGTTTTACTTTTCGATTGATATCGTAATTAACGTAACAAGAGCTACTGCCAGCCGGATGGGGTCATGATGCGATCGTTCTCTTGTTCATTTAGGTAGCAAGAATGATATTCCCGGCATCCTTGCTTTAATAACTTTAGCTATTTAGTATTTTAGCTAGGGATTTTTATATTATGTCATTGTTGTCGTGAATTTGGCGATAATTTCAAGCCTCACGAGTGCTAGGCTTCTAGCCTAGGCACTTTCACACCTCATGCATGATATAACCTTCCTGGTAAAGTTGTATTGAAGCTCAGGCAATATTTTAAACAATTAAGATATTACTATTTTCTTTTCCTCTTCCATTATAGTATACCAGAGTTACGTAGAACGTTTCTCTAAGCTCTCTAGCTTAATAGCTTTAGTGCTTTAGTATACTTTATATGTCCCCATTACTCTTGTATTGTCTTTAGGGGTAAGATAGATATCATTGCCCCTTTAAGTCAATACTATCTCTATGAGTTATAAGAGTAATTCCCTTTCCCTCTGATTAGCCTAGGCTATCCTCTGTTAATTTACTGTAACCTATGGTTGGGTAAATTTTCTGGGGCGTTTCGTTTCCCTCTCCTTTTCTCTGAGCTGGCAACTGAGTAGCTTGTCAGCATTGAGTTTGGAGTTGCGGACGGGACATCAGAGTAAGTCTGTGTTGGCATCTAGCTACCTGGATTTATACCCGCAACTGAGTAGCTTGTCGGTATTCCAGTAGGGCTAGTTGCTGTTCAGGAAGCTTGCCTCCCTAGATCTTGTAGAGGTTATTGTTGCACAATTTCCTCTTTATGGTCTAGCAGACAGTCCTGTATCAGGGGTGTTTAAAGGGAGGATAGGTTTCTTCCCGGTTTAGACTCCTGGTACGAGATTCTGTTCTCTTGAGTTCGTTTTCGGACGTTCTCTCATTGCCTAACCCAACCTGGGGAATTGACTTCCCCTAGTTGAGGCTTTTACGAGGACAGAATCCTTCAAGTTAAGTAATACCTTGGGTATATCTTTAACTTTGGACTTTTCACCCCTTCCCCGCTATCTCTTTCGTGTTGAATGATCCAACACCCTTATGGCCGTGGTTCTACATAGGCTCCTCTGGACGTCTGTAGACCTGGCATGAGTTTTTCTGTCAGTGCCTGGTTAGGTTACTGACAGATAACCTCATATCTTTGAGTGTTCCTTAGAGTCCTCCCTCAGACTGCCTTCCATATCCCTTAAGATGGGATATGGTTGAGTGGAAGCCCGAATTGATTTCCCTCTTCCACTGGCACACTCTTTCAGGATGTAGACGTCATAGCTGATTCTTTGCCGTCTTCTATCCTTATCTTTCTCTCTTTCTTTCTATCATGGGCTGTAGTCGGCAGTTATTCTGCCGACAATTTGGGTTGGCTAGGCTAACAGTTCGCTGTTTCTCTTACCTCGGACATCGTTGTTCGATGCCGTTGGTGAGTGGGTAGGCCTGCCTGCCGGCAACTGAGTAGCTTGTCGGCAACTGACCAATGCCTTCCACCCATAGTGTAGCCAGCAGTGGCTAGCAGGCCAGGCAGTTGCCGGCCTGCTGGCATATGCTGACTAGCCCATCATGCCGACAATGTCGGCAGGTCGACACTATATTTTTATTTACGGTAGTTTCCGGCAGGCTCGGCAGACGCCTGCCTGCCGGCATTTACCGACTGGCCCTACATACCGACGACGTCGGTGGGGCCGGCAGCGTCGGCGGGATCTGCAGTGTCGGCGGCATACTGCCGCCAGCAACTGCTGTATCCAGAAAAATATGATAAAATTTTTCCAACCTACAAGTGGTTCTTGTGTAGCCATTTGTGAGACCATCATAGAGAGATGATTTTCTCTTATTTTAATGGTTACAGTATATCCATTAAAATTATCCACTGTTTTGAACATTATAAGTGGTTGTGTCAAGTAGACACTATATATCTTGGATATTCCCTCTGTTATTTAATTCCTTGTGAATTTCATGGTTCAATACAGGAAGGGGTCATGGCAAATGGCTGGATGGGAAACACATGTGGGTGTCTTTCCTACTATAGCTTACCCTATCCAAGCTAAATATAAATGTATTATGTTGAAATTTGGGAATTTCACAGAAAACTCATTTGCTTTTCTTTTCTTTACAGGAGGAGCATCCCGAGTGCGGGAACAACTTTTGTAGGGTCCGCAGCAAGGACTTCTACGGACATGGCGTGTGTAGGTCTCACGCTCGCTGTTCTGTCACCAAAGGGGCCCTCAAGTACTGGGACCCAGAGGCTTGTACTGTGTGTGACAAGTTGGTTAAGGAGGCTTTTGATGATCAAAAGTCTGCGGAGTCTAGGGATGCAGCTAGGATTACGCTGCGGAAATGGGTTAGAGGTTTTCAAAAGAATACCTCAGGCCCATACCTTCCTAATGCTAGGATGAGGGACTGTCTCTTCCCTGGAGCTCGTGACGAGGCCGTCATTCCCCAGACTAAACCTGCGATCCCCTTGGTGCAACTCCCGGTTCAGATACCTGGAGACCCTGACGTGGCGGATGCTTTGGAGAGCGTCCACCTGGACGACAATATGTCTGTCGTTTCCGAGGAGACTGGGAAGAATCTCCTCGTAGAAGAGTTAGAACAGGAGGCAGTTGTTCCTCCTTCTAACGAGGTTGAGAATGCTGAAGCGGTATCGGTTTCTTCAGCGGCTGTGGTGGAACCAGCTCCATCAACCTCTTCGCAACCGCCTCATCTGGAGGCACTTACGACCACCTTGCAATCTCTGATGTCGATGGTGTACGACTTGCAGAAGAAGTCGTCAGAGAAAGAGACTACTTTCCGATCAGAGATCGAGCAATTGGTTTCCTCGCGCTTAGCCCTGAAGAAACTAAATGTGAAGGACCTCCCTGTGTTCTCCGATGTTAACCCGTGGAGGTACGCGGAGCACATGCCTATGTCAGCAGGCAAAATTTTCCTTTCGGAGAAACTGGGTACCGTCCCAGTGGAGGAAGTAGAGTTCTGGCCCAGCAGGGCATCCTACTCGGATTGCTATGTCCGGCTCAGAACTGAACCGGCATTCAAAGAAGAGATGGAGCCCAAGGAAGTAATTGTCCTTGAGCTCGCTAAAGCACAGGCTTTGTTTTCCACAAAGCTAAAGGAGAGGGCATTCACTTGCTCAAAGGTGCCGGCATTAAGCAAGAAACATCCATCGTTTATTGCTGACCCTCAACGTGCTTTTCCCTTTATGGATATAGGGTTTAAAGCAGCTCTGAAGACTGTGAGGGCAGGAAAGCCCTGCCCCACACTGGAAGAAAGCAAGCCTTTCTCCCTCGCTTTTCCTTCAGATGATAAGGAAGCCTTTCTCCCTCGCTTTTCCTTCAGATGATAAGGACTGGAAGGACGTTCATGTTACCTCCTCAGTCGGGAAGCTGGAGGCCGATATCGCTGGACGTCAGTTCAACGAGGACCTCCCAAAGCTGTCAGAGTTTCTCTTGAAGAGAGAACATAAGACAAAGGAGCGCTTGGCAGCGTCCATGTCTTTACAAACAGGGCTAGAAACGATGGCTAGCATCCCAGATTCTCCAGATATGTATATGGTCTTTGCCAAGGCACACTTGGCTACGGTTACAAAAGACCTATACAACTTTATCAGAGCCAGGACGGCTTGTCGGGAGTTCGTGTTTGCTTCTGCCTCTGTAAAACACGAACCAAAGAAGCTGATAGCTTCTAATATCTGGGGAAAAGACCTCTTTCCTAGTGATGTGGTGAAGGAGGTCGTCGACAAGGCTGCTTCGGAGAATAGGAATCTCCTCTCTAAATGGGGCTTGTCCTCCAAGAAAAAGTCTTCCGCTGACAGGGGTCCCCAGCCGAAGAACAAGTCGAAGCAGCCTCGCATGTCCTCTCAGCCAAGACAGCAACAGCTTCCCATGGGTGCCCCAGACGGTGGCACAACCTACCATCACCTTTCAACTGGTGCCCCAAAGACTGGCTACTCAGTCTCCAGTTTTCACCCCAGCTTATGAAAGGCAGTCGGCTTCTTCTAAGCCAAAGTTTAGGGGATCCTTTCGAGGCTCCTCTAGACGCCCCTTCAGAGGAAGAGGCAACAAAGGTGGTTGTGGCCAAAGTGTAAAGTCTTCCACCCAGCACTCAAAGTGAGATGCTGCCGGTTGGAGGGAGACTGCTACATTTTCAGGATCGGTGGACCTTCGATCCTTGGGCCCACAGCCTGATCAAGATAGGACTGTGATGGGGTTGGACCTCATCTTTACCAAGCTTTCCTCAATTCTTCCAGCCTTCAACCCCAGTTCTGGAAGAATACGTTCAGGAACTATTAAACAAGAGGGTAATAAAGAAAGCAAAGTCCATCAAATTCCAAGGAAGGCTATTCTGTGTTCCGAAGAAGGATTCGGAAAAGCTCAGGGTCATTCAGGACTTATCACCACTCAACAGGTTCATTGTGAACTACAAGTTCAGAATGCTGACGCTTCAGCACATAAGGACCCTTCTGCCCAAAAGGGCATTCACAGTCTCCATAGACATGACGGACTCATACTGGCATGTGCCAATCAACCGCCAAGTTTCCCCCTACCTGGGATTCAAGCTCCAGAAAAGAAAATTCGTTTTCAGAGCCATGCCTTTCGGTTTGAATATTGCCCCAAGAATATTCACAAAGCTTGCAAATGCAGTTGTTCGACAACTACGCCTAAAAGGGGTTCAGGTGATGGCCTACCTGGACGACTGGCTGGTGTGGGCAGCATCCAAAGAAGAATGCTTGCATGCCTCCAGAAAAGTGATCCAATTCCTAGAGTACCTAGGGTTCAAGATCAACTTGAAAAAGTCTCGGCTGTCTCCAGCTCAAAAGTTCCAGTGGTTGGGAATCCACTGGGACTTATAGTCACATTGCCTCTCCTTGCCAAAGGCAAAGAGAAAGGAGATTGCAGGGGCCATCAAAAATCTGCTTCGGTCACTTAAGATTTCAAGAAGACAACAGGAGAGAGTGTTGGGGTCTCTCCAGTTTGCCTCTTTGACGGACGCACTTTTGAGAGCACAATTAAAAGATGCCTCAGGGATCTGGAGAAAATACGCTTACAACGATCGAAGAGATCTACTAAGACCGTTACCAAATCGTCTGCGATCGATTCTCGAGCCATGGTCGGAGACAAAGAACTTAAGAAGAAAAGTATCCTTGCAACCACCTCCTCCTACAGTCACCGTCCACACGGATGCTTTGAAGGAAGGATGGGGGGGTCATTCTCATCTTCGGAAAGTGCAAGGAACGTGGTCTCCCCTGTTCAAGACCTTCCACATCAACTATCTAGAAGCCATGGCAGTGTTTCTTTCTCTGAAGAAACTGAAACTTCACCAATCAATCCACATTCGCCTGGTCCTAGACAGCGAAGTAGTGATGAGATGCATAAATCGTCAAGGTTCAAGATCTCCTCAGTTGAATCAGGTGATAATAGCCATTCTTCATCTGTCCAAGAAGATAAGATGGCACTTATCAGCAGTCCACCTTCAAGGATTCCGCAATGTGACGGCGGACGCTCTATCCAGGTTCGACCCGATATTATTATTATTATTATTACTATCCAAGCTACAACCCTAATTGGAAAAGCAAGATGCTATAAGCCCAGGGGCTCCAATAGGGAAAAATAGCCCAGTGAGGAAAGGAAATAAGGAAATAAATAACTGAAGAGAACAAATTAACAATAAATCATTCTAAAAAAAGTAATGTCAAAAGAGATATATCATATGTAAACTATTAACAACGTCAACAACAAATATGTCATATATAAACTATAAAAAGACTCATGTCCGCCTGGTCAACAAAAAAGCATTTGCTCCAACTTTGAACTTTTGAAGTTCAACTGATTCAACAACCCGATTAGGAAGATCATTCCACAACTTGGTAACAGCTGGAATAAAACTTCTAGAGTACTGCGTAGTATTGAGTCTTATGATGGAGAAGGCCTGGCTATTAGAATTAACTGCCTGCCTAGGAGTCTGAATGGTCCCTAGACGCAGGATCATTCTCCTTCATATTGAGCAAAGTCCCAGGATTGCAAGTAGATCTCTTCGCAACGAGCGACAACAAGAAGTTAGCCCGGTACATAGCCCCGTACGAGGATCCTCTAGCGGAAGCGACGGACGCGATGTCTCTAGATTGGAACAGATGGTCCAGGATTTACCTGTTCCCACCAACCAACCTGTTGTTGAAAGCCCTCGACAAATTGAGATCCTTTCGCAGGAGGGCAGCGATAGTGGCCCACAAGTGGCCAGGCAGTGTCTGGTTTCCATTGATAACAGAACTACGCCTGAAGCTGATCCCGTTGCCGGAACCAGTTCTGACTCAGCTAGTACAGAAATCTACTGTCTACGCTTCATCAGAGAAAACCCAGAACCTTCATCTCATGATTTTCTCGCCTTAGCGGTCAAGAAGAGGTTTGGGATTTCCGAAGACAGCATTAATTTCTTAGAAGAATATAAGTCAAAGTCAACAAGAAGACAATACGAATCTTCCTGGAAGAAATGGGTGGCCTTTGTTAAGGCGAAGAAACCTCAAGAGATTTCTACGGATTTCTGCCTGTCCTTTTTCATCCATCTTCACGGACAAGGACTAGCAGCTAATACGATCACTACGTGTAAATCTGCCTTAGCTAGACCGATTCTATATGCCTTCCAAGTGGATTTTTCAAGCGAAATCTTCAACAAGATTCTGAAAGCCTGCGCAAAACTTTGGCCTGCAGCTCCTCCAAAGCCTAATTCATGGTCTTTGGATAAGGTTCTTCATCTGGCCTCTACCTTGAACAATGAAGATTGCTCGCTGAAAGACTTGACTCAGAAAGTGATTTTTCTATTTGCACTAGCCTCAGGAGCCAGAGTCAGTGAAATAGTGGCCCTCTCGAGGGATGAGGGTCACATTCAGTTTACACCGAACGGAGAACTAAATCTCTTTCCGGATCCGACTTTTCTCGCCAAGAATGAGCTACCCACTAAAAGATGGGGTCCCTGGAGAATCTGCCCTCTGAAGGAAGAAGCATCCCTCTGTCCAGTGGAATGCCTAAAGGTCTATCTTCATAGAACTTCAGACTTTGGGGGAGGCCAGCTTTTTAGGGGAGAAACTTCGGGTTCAACGTTATCCTTGAAACAGATAAGGGCGAAAATCACTTACCCGCAGGTGCTGATCCGAGGATGGTTGCCTCGTCTCTTAACTTCTTTCAAACTATGTCGTTTGATAACCTACGTGCTTATACTGGTTGGAAGTCTTCCAGAGTCTTTTTTAAGCACTATGCAAAGCAATTGCAAGAAATTAAATTTCATGTGGTGGCTGCAGGCAGTGTAATAGAGCCTGTAGTTTGATTACTGTGAAGGACAGTGCACTAATTGGGACTGTTAGTGAAGGGTGTGCATGATAGACTTAGGTATATCATGATGATTTTTAGTGTTGACATAAAACATTATAAACTGTCTTCCATAGTTAAGTGAACTTAGAAGAATAATTCTTTGACACGTGTGCCAGCATATTTATGCTTAATGTCTTTTAGTAATAACATATATATTGAAATTTCCTAATTTCACGGAGTGGCATTGTTTTCTCTTTCAGATAAAACTTTTTACCTTGTTATTACTGTTATGCTTGTTATGTCTATGTTTAGCATAAACATTTTGCTTAATCATGACTTCTGTGTTTCTTGTAAATAAACTATAGAAGGAATCTTTGCGTCTCTCTCGCCTTAAGATTATACATTATATTCAGAGTATTTTTGATGCTCTTATGGACTATGTGGGACAGAGTTTCCCTTACCATGCAATCAGGTAAGTTTGGTTGTGCTATGTTTGTCTACTGTATTACGTTTCCTACGTGAACATAAACTCGTCTGTCTGATCCAGATCTGGGAGGAACAGTACTCTATTCAGAACTCGAGTACAAACTACGCTTTACGTATATACGACACGATATACTTTCTGCTTGCTTGTTGTTCTTTGAACTCACCATCTCGGGTTTTTTCCTAGAGTCTATACAGACTCTTCCCTGTAGGGGACAGGAAGGGCTGGCATACGGTATGCTCAGTTAATTGATGTATTACGGTAACATCAAGTGTCTTTGGTCGTGGCGACCGGTTAGGAAATAGTCAATTCGAGATAACGGCACTATTAAATCCACAGATACATTATTGCTCTGGTAAACTTCCATCAGCACGACATGGCCTAAGCCCAAAAAACGGATTTTGAGCGAAGCGAAAAATCTATTTTTGGGTGAAAGAGCCATGTCGTCCTGATGGACACACCCTCCTTTAGTAAAAGGATGTTAATCCCTCCCTTTTGGTACTGTATCTGTAAAACTTACAAAGCTACGGAGAATGGTTTGGTGGCGCCGTGATGCGGCGGATGGCCAAACTATTGACAGTACTTTAGGAGAGTCGAACAGTTTTACCTCTTGAACGACTCTTATTTTCTTGCCACTTTTTCCTCTCGAAGTGAAAGGCTATTTGGGGTGTAAATAGCTATGAGATGTGTCAAGTTACGTCCTTACGCGATATCCCTTGAAGAAATTTAAGGGATACTCGCTCCAGGAGTTAGAATTCTGGATACCTTCGGTAAATTCTCTGGGATATATCACTGTAGTCACATATACTTAGGAAGCTACTAATGAAGGAACTTCCATCAGGACGACATGGCTCTTTCACCCAAAAATAGATTTTTCGCTTCGCTCAAAATCCATTTATCATGTCAAAAACATAATGGTGAGAAATAACACTAAATACTGCAGTATTTTAAAAGCATAACTTCAAAAGATGTAATTTGCTACCTATAGTTGACAGATCATGCAATGGTATGATAAGAAACGACAATTCCCAAGGTACCAAGTTTTTGCTCATTATTTCTTCACTCTAACATTGAAGCCTTGTATGTGTAATCAGGGATCAGAGTTTCCATAGTTGACTGCCTCAATGTTCATGCATCAGCTCTGTGATTTCTCAAGGTTTTGCCATTTTCAAGGATCTCTCAGGATGGGTTAAAAATATTTTTGACTAGAGGAGCAGGAGCAACAATCTGTTCTGGATACCTAGGGGATAATCTACAAATGGACTCAGTAGAGAGAAGAAGTCTAATCTTTAAGGTATTCCGAAGTTTACACAATGTTCAGTGTGTCTAATCTGATAAGCAGCAGAATATCACAAATTTTAAGTAATTTGTATTTTTCCTAACAGTACTTACCTCAAACTACTTTCCTAGGAGTATCTGGGATCTCCTCCCAACCAACCAGAGTTTTGTGTAGTTTACCCTACTCCCGTTTTCTATGAGGGGCAACCTCAGGTGGTGTGATACGCGCCCTGAGGCGACCCCGGGTCAGAGAGCATGCTTCCTCAGGTCTCGATCCCCATTAAGTTCTTGATAGCTTAGGTTTCTATGAGGTCCAGCAAGGCACTCGGGGAAGGATGGGTGGGCCATTACCCGAAAGTAGTTCGAGGTAAGTACTGTTAGGAAAAATACAAATTACTTAAAATTTGTGATTTGTTCCAACACCAAGTACTTACCTCGAACTACTTTCTTAGGAGACTTATACCTTGGGAGGTGGGAGTGTCCTTCATGACCTAGAGACCATGAGAAGTATATAAGAGGAACCTAGATAGGAGACTAGGTTCTGCTGACCCCAAGGAAAACAGGAGAGAATAAGGAAAACTACGCACAAACCCATCTTAGTGTCTAAGTAACTCACCTCTGCAAGAAATCCTAGGAGACATGTCCTTCCAATGATAGTGTATCCCATGGCAGTTTCAGGGGACTACTGGAGTCATTTCGGTAAGGGAGCAGGGGAAGGAAGAACAAGGAAGGAACCTGTGTCTCTTGGACTTACTACCCACGGTTGTCACTGGGGCTACACCTTTAAACCATTTGGAGCGCGGAAATGACAGGACGTATCGAGAACCCGTCTAGGGACTTCCTCGAGTAGTCCTTCAAGTAGTGAGCTGTGAATGTCGACTGGTTAGACCAAGTACCTGCCCTCAGGATCTGGCCCACTGCCATATTTTTCTCAAATGCCAATGAAGTACTTAGACCCCTAATGTCATGGGGTCTGGGCTTTCTTGGAAGGGGGACCCCTGCACTACTGTAGGCCCTGACGACAGTGTTGCCAAACCCGCGGTTTACCCGCCCAATTGGGCTACTTTTGAACACCTTGCCGCGGGTTATAAAAGGGTGCCGCTACTTGCCTGAAATTGGACTACTCTGGAAGAAATAAACCGCAGCGCCAATAAATTGTTTAAATGGTCTTTACAAATGCAATTTTTTTATAATTTTAAAGTGGAAATGTAGATCGAATATTCTATTTCAAATTTCAATAATTCACAGATAGTTTAAACCATCAAAGTAGATTACTTGGACCTATGAGTTTCAACTTGTCACCGCGTGGTTGAAAACAAAAAGAGCGAAGGAAGCAATTTAGAGAGATTATCATATTAAAGGATTATATTCTTAAACCGCTCAAATCCTGGTGAACGACTTCTTAGCTGACCCTTTTCTTGGCTCGCCCATAGATTAAAGCGGTTAAGCATGATGTGCTTTAATATGACCCGAAGAGAAATGGCACCGTTTTCACTAGTTAGACATCAGTTTTATCTTGACCACTCAGTGAGAACGGTCGACTTAGTTCAAAAGGCCAAAGAAGTGCAATTGGAGTGTATATGAAAAACATTACAGTATAACCCAAAATGGGAGAGCGAGGAACTTTTGAAAGATTGGATTAGAATGTTCCTGGAGATGAAACAAAAGCTAGGTGTCGGTTTTGCAATACGGTTATAAGAGCCCACCATTCAGATTTAATCAAACATTCTAATACTGGTACACATAAAGCATATATAAAAGCAAGAGAAAGTAGTGTTACCAGATTTTTTGCTAGTACATCTCAGCAAATCAAGCAGACAAATCACAATCAAAAAGTTACAGATTTGAAACTTTCACTATGCATTGCTTGTCATACATCAATCAATTCTATTGATCATATTGGTGAAGTAATGAAGGACTGTGCAAAAGGCTGTACTTGTAATAAAAACAATACGCGATCTCCAACTTCACCGCACAAAATGTACCAACTTAATAAAAAATGTTTTAGGTCCCGAAATGAAAAACCAGCTAATTACAGATATTGGATGCAATGCATACTCTTTGATTATTGACGAGGCCACCGATATAACTACAAATAAACAATTGTGCATTGTGGTTAGATACTATAGTGAAACAAGCAAACATATGGTATCTACATTTCTAGGACTTGTTGTGATCGAAGACATTTCTGCAAATGCCCAGGTAAAATAAATCTATATTATGAAATTCGTTTGAGTGCCTAAAGCAAAGGGGACTATATACTTAGGTTTTGGTGATCCAGAGATTGCATATATCCGCCATCTTTTATTGTCCCTTTATTATACTGTACAATTGGTTTATATCTAGAATGGACATATAGCCCTTAGGTATATTTCACAAATATGTTTAAAAAATTGATCTTATGAACCATATTAGTCAGAAATAATTATATATAAATTTGAATGAAATAATATTAATTACAGGTTTTAAATGATGCAATTTGCAAGTTTTTGGGTGAAGTTGGATTAAGTATTGAGCAATGTCTTGGACTTGGGACAGATGGTGCAAGAGTATTATGTGGTACTAACAATTCCGTATTAACAACTTCAGGAAAAAAATCTGTCAATCATTGGTGTGAGGTACGAAAATGTTGTATTTATAGAATTAACTTGTTATAAATATGTAGGAATTAATGTTATAATATGAATGAAAATAATCTATCTCTCTCTCTCTCTCTCTCTCTCTCTCTCAAATAAAATATGTTTTATTTTTTACAGATGTGTGTGCCATAGCTTGCAATTAGCTTCCAGTAAGGCTGTTGAGACTATGCCCAGAAACGTGGACTTTCTTGTTCACCAAACCTACAATTGGTTTAGTTTCTCTAGCTCTCGCTAGACAGCATATAAAGATTTATTTAAAACAATAAATGATGGCACGACTCCGTTAAAAATAATATCACCCTCAGGAACACGATGGCTGTCCATTTTTCAATGTGTGGATCGAATCCTATCCCAGTGGGAAGAACTGAAATTGCACTTTCAGCTGGCAAAATCAAACGAAAAATGTTATACAGCAGAAATGCTGTATAAGATGTATGCTGATCCAGTTATAAAAATTTATGTGGAATTTTAAAAGCCTATTTTGGGAGAGTTTAATATAGAGTCAACAAATTATTTCAAGGCAAAAATGTTTCTTGCTTGAAGCTCTTTGCAGATTTGGAATATTTTTTCAGGTATCTGATACAACGTACCATTAAACCAAGTGTACTGAAGAATACAGAAAATTTGATTAATTTGAATTTCGAAGATGAAACTATATTTCTAACTTTTATGGCGACAGATCTGGGAGCACTCTTTTTTTATTCAGTTAGACAAGTCCGGAATTGATTTTAATGCAAAAAATGAAGTACGACGGAGATGCACAACCTTTTTAAGGGAAGCTTGCAAGCAGGTAGCAAAGCGCCTTCCAAACAATTTAAGCATGCTTAAAAATATGACTTTGCTCAGTCCCAAAATTGCAACAAGCGCAGTTATGCCAAAAGTGAAAGAATTGCCATTCATTTACACACAGTTTAAAGGTGATCTGTCAAGTTTTGAGACCGAATGGAAACAGGTAATTGAATATTGCCTCTATACTTTTTCTAAAATCTTAATGCACAAAATACTTGTTACTATCCTGACAGACTAACGTAGATGCATTTTTCAGTCTTTAAATTCAAGAAATTTCATTCAATTAAAGTAGGGAAGTCAATATTTCTTGATTACCTCAAGACTTATGGAATACTAAATCGCTTCTTCTATTTTAACACTTTTCCATATTTTTAAACTGCAGGTAAATCTTGTGGATTGGGGTGAAGCAGTCCATAAAGATCCTGTTGAATTCTGGGGTAAGGTGTTGGAGTATGAAGATGCAGGCAGAGAACGGGCATTTGAAAATGTGGCCAAGTTTGCATTGAAGATATTATGTCTTCCTATCAGCAATGCTGATGAGGAGCTAGTTTTCAGCCAGGTCAATTTAATCAAAACGGACCTCAGGAACAGAATGGGACACGACCTCCTAACGGCAATTTTGTATATTAGAAGTGCCATGCATACTCAAGAGGGGGAGGAGGACAAAAAATGCCAATGTACAAATTTTGAGCCAAATGAAACAATGATTCAAGCAGTAATATCTAGTTCATTTTATGATGATGTTGAATGAACGACAAATCACGTTATATCTTTTTATTTTGCTTATTTAAATTTTGTTAAATGTCATTCATCTAGTATTTAAGTTTGCAACAAAAATATACGGCTTTATTTTCTGTATTTTTGAATAAAAATTATATAAATTTTTCGTTATTATACTCTTCTACAAAAGCTTAGTTGATTGATTTCGATCCCTGTCACCCTGATTTATTTTTATAGAATATCATATCAATAGTTTTTAGTACCAATTCAATGATAGCTAAGTTGCTATAATTGGGCAACTTTTGAAGCAACTGCCGCTACTTTTGAGGCTTTGCACCGCGGTTTGGATGTCAAGTTATTTGGCAACCCTGCCCGACGATCACCTGCCGTAGCCAGAAGGAGATAGTATTCTTGGAGACTGGCTTCTTCACTAGTCCCGAAGAGATGAACAGACTCTTGATCTCAGGTCGAAGTCTGGCTGTCCTCTCTAAGTATTTTCGTACTGCCCTGACAGGGCACAGCAGCAAGTCCCTCGAGTTGTCCGAACGAGGAATTGCCGGCACTGAGAACCCTTCAAACTTGGGATCCCAAACGGCTGGATTCTGAGTCTTTACCACGAAGGATGGGACAAACCTGAAGGTAGCCTCACGCCGACCCCTCGAGTGGGATACCTCGTACGACAGTCCGTGCAACTCCCCTACCCGTTTTGCTGATGCCAGAGCTAACAGAAAAACTGTCTTGAGGGTGAGTTCCTTGTCCAAGATGTCCTTTAGGGGTTCGAAGGGAGGTTCTGACAGCATCTTCAGGACTCTGGCCACATCCCACAGGGGCACCCTACTGGCTTGAGGGGGGCACAATTGTTCGAAGCTCCTGATGAGCATCGAGATATGTCTGGAGGCACCCAGGTCGATGCCCTTCAGGAGGAAGACTTGACCCAGAGCAGCCCGGACTCCTTCGATAGCTGGGATGGACATGTTTACCTCGTCCCTGAGATAGACTAGGAAGTCCGCTATCTCTGGAACGGAGGCCCTCAATGGTTTGATGTTCCTCGAGATGCACCACTTAGTGAATCTGGCCCACTTTGCCTGGTATACTGCCGCTGATGAACGCCTCAGATATCCTGACATCCTTGCTGCCGTTCTCGAAGAATATCCTTCCTTCCTCAGCATAACCTCCACGCGTGAAGGTGGAGGGACCGAGGGTTCTCGTGGAACCTTTGAAAGTGGGGCTGCCGTAGAAGGTCTGGCCTGTCCGGAAGGGGCCAAGGTGGAAGGCGCGCCAGTTCCTTTAGATTTGCGAACCACTCTCTCTCCGGCCACCAGGGTGCTACCAAAGTCATCCACAGGTTGTCCGCTCGCCTCACCCTATTGAGGACCTATCTGAGCATCCCGAAGGGAGGGAAGGCGTAAACGTCGAGGTTGTCCCAAGGGTGCTGGAAGGCGTTCTCGAACGCCGCTTCTGGATCTGGCACAGGAGAACAAAACACGGGGAGCTGTGCGTTCAGTCTCGTTGCGAACAGGTCCAACATTGGTGATCCCCATTTCTGAATGAGGGTCTTGGCCACTTCCGGGTGCAAGGTCCACTCGGATCCTACCACTTGACCCATTCTGCTCAGGCCGTCGGCAAGGACGTCTCTCTTCCCTGGAATGAACCTTGCTGAGATCTTGATCTGTTCCCCTTCGGCCCATTCCAGCAGTCTCAATGTGAGGACGTACAACTCCTTCGATTTTAGTCCTCCTTGTTTCTTTATGTAGGCCACCACCGTGGCGTTGTTGCACATCAGTGCCACAGTGTTTCCCCAGAGCTGATGGAAGAACTCTAGGCACACTCTTCCCGCTGCCATCATCTCTAGTACGTTTATGTGCTGGTTTTTCTCTACATCCGTCCAACTTCCTCTTGCTGTCCTGCCGAGGAGATGGGCACCCCACCCGTCCTTGGATGCGTCCGTGAACAGAAGCATCTCCGGAGGGTCGACTGCCAAGGACATTCCTTTGAGGTTGTTCGATCTGGCGATTCACCACTCTATGACCTCCTTCGTCTCCGGGAACACCGGGACCACCTTGTGGGGGTAGTCTCTCTGGTTCCAGGTCTCCTTAAGGTTCCATTGGAATCCCCTGAGTTTGAGTCTCCCCTGGGGGACTAGTTTCTCCAACGACACGAGATGGCCTATCAGTCTTTGCCAGTCCTTGGCTCTCCTGGGCTGGTCCGACAGGAAGGGCCGGAGGATCTGGTCCAAGTTGACCAGTCTCTCCTCGGAAGGGAAAGCTCTCGCCAACCGGGAGTCCAGGACCATTCCGAGGTAGGTCATCCTGGTGGAGGGTATCAGTTGGGACTTCTCTAGGTTGATGATGATACCCAGGACATTGCAGAACCGCAGGAGCTTCGTGCTTTTCTCCCTCGTACTTCCCCTGAGGCTGAAAGCAACATCCAGTCGTCCAGGTACCGAATCAGGTGGATGCCCTGTTCGTGTGCCCAGGCTGAGACTGTTGTGAAGACCCTCGTGAAGACCTGAGGGGCTGTGGACAGACCGAAGCAGAGGGTCTTGAACTGCAACCCTTGGGTACCCCATTTCACCCTTAGGTACTTCCTGCTGGAGGGGTGAACAGGGATTTGGAAGTACGCATCCTTGAGGTCTATGGACATCATGAAGTCCCCCTCCCTCAAGGCCGCTAGGACCGACTTCGGGGTGTCCATCTTGAAGTCGGTCTTGCACACGAACTTGTTGAGGGCTGAGAGGTCTATGACTGGTCTCCAGCCCCCTGTCGCTTTCTCCACCAGGAAGAGTCTGCTGTAGAACCCTGAGCCCGGGTTCTTGACTGGTTCTATCACCCCTTTCGCCAGCATGGCAGAGACCTCCTCTTGTAGGGCCGTCCTTCTCAAGGGGTCCTACGGTGCCAACCACTCTGTCTGTTGATCTGGCATTAGAGGTGGGGGGTCCACCAGGAAGGGCAACCTGTACCCTTCTCTCAGGACTGCTACGGTCCACGGATCTGCTCCGTGGTCTCTCCATGCTTGCCAAGAATGTTTGAGGCATCCCCCCACCTGAGGCTTCGGCAGGAGTAGGGGGCCTCTCTCCTTATCTCCTTCTAGAGGCGCGACCTGAACGACCTCTCCTGGCTGCTGCATAGGAAGGTCTGAAGGATGATTGCGTTGAAGACGTTCCTCTACGGGAGGGCTGAGAAGACTGAGAACAGGCCGTAGTAGGGGCGTCTCTCCTGGGTTGACTAGGTGAGGCGCGAGGAGGATGGGAGGCGTCGGAGGGCGCCCTTCTATGGGTAGGTCTTCTCGCTGGAGGGGGTCTGGAGTCTCCCGTATCCTTCAGCTTCCTGACCCTCTCTACCGTCTCTTCCACTGCCTTCAGGGGGAAAACTGAGTCATCCCACAGGGGTAGGCTCCTCAGGGACCTCGCTTCTCTGTCGGGGAGCCTCCTTACGAGCTTGTTGAGCACCGTATCCCTTTTTCGCAGAACCCAATTGGCGGCCTGCGCGATGGATTGATACGAGAGAAACTTAAGGGCCTTACCTCCCGAGCTAATCAGCTCCTTCAGTAAGGCCTGGTTCTCCGGGATAGTGAGGTCGTAGGAGGACTGGAAGCCTACCAGCGTGGAGGCCCACCAATCCAGCCAGGAGGAAACGTTAACCAGGTCCTTGGCTATCTCCTCCAGAATGGCAGCATCTGAAGGGGAGAAACAGATTGGGGCGGTAGTAGCCCTCTCTTCAGCTGCTCCTTGCCCCAGGATGGCGATTGCAGGTTCCACAGTACAGGGATCCGCGCAATGCCCTTCAGGAAGGTAAAACCGGCTCTGAGATTTTAGGCCTTGAAGAAGCTTGGAGGAACTCTGGGTCTTGGGGGCTTCTGCATGGTTGGCCACGATCTTGTCCACGTGAGCCCTACCCAGCCTAACATCCCTAGCCAAAGGCAGGGCTCGCGAGGGTCTCTGCTGCACCAGGGCATCAACCAGCCTGCTGAGGCTCGAGAGCCAGACTTCGTCGGAGGAGGGCTCGGGTTTGTCCAGTCTGTGATGCCTGCGAATGAGTCCTATTAACCTCCTGTAGGGTGAAACTTCTGCTGCTGAACCTTCTCCGTTGTCGTTCATTTCCTCCGTAGGACGTTCCGCTGCCTGTGATGGAGGTCCTCCGACGGAGGTCGCCGCACGGGGGGGAGGAAACATCTTGGACTGGTCCAACTCCGGCGGCTCAGGGCGTAGGACGGGCATCGCCGTCGGGACGGAGGCCTCCGTCCTGGACTTATCCCTGCTTACGGAGGTCCAGCTAGATGCAGGCTTGCTCGTCGAAGGGAGTTGCTTGTCTCGTTCCAGTCGACTCGACGTTGACTTGGAGGTCGGGACGTGGTTGCCAGACCGAAGGGGTGACTCTCTCCGCTGGGCGGATGGAGTCGGAACCTTCACGGACTTATGCTTGTCCACTGGGATTTGAATAGACGACTCCCTCCGTCGATCGTATCTGCCGCTGGATATGTACCTTACTGGTGAGCGAGCCCTTGATAGCCAGTTCAAGGGGCCCGGAACTGCTGACATCTCTATAAGTTTGCTACGAGGGATGACGACCCATTCTTCCCCCGGGGAGTCACTTCTCCTAAACTTCCTCCTGGGGGACCTAGAGCGCCTAACCCCGTGGCGGGATCTGGAGCGGGAGCGAGAACGAGAACGTCTCCAACGGGACCTCTCAGGACGTCTCCTATGGTCCCTCGGGGCTCCGTCTTCCGAGGAGCAAGAGTAGGCTTCGACCGAGGAGCCCGACGACTTGCATGTTCTCACCGGCGGGCCCGACTCGTGCCGCGTTGTAGATGGGTCCACACGTCGCTTGATGGAAGAAGAGGGCTGTAGGAAGATGGACGGAATCGTAGCTGGAGGGGAGCGTGGGAGTTCCTCGATGGGGTACCAGGTTTCAAAACCTTCTTTCATCCTCAACGAAGACCAGAAGGGCGTCTTCGGCGCTGCCCACGCGAGGGAGTCCGACGGCGGCGAGTCTTCCTTCTCGGCGGAACCCTCGGCTGCGGAAGCACCTGAAAAACACGCCCACAAGGCGGGAGAAGAGGTAGGCACAGTTTTTCCCCACATAGGATCATCTGAGGAGACAGGCCCTGCTTGCACCAGAGTTCCGTCCCTGAACACACTCCCGTCCCTCCCTCAGGCCCCTCACTTGCATGGAATGATCCCACAACACCACTATCCCGCAAATCAGACTCTGGGGAAGGGCCACAGGCCTCTTCCCCGCAACCAACTTACCTCGTCCCCTACTCTGGGTAGGGGAAGGCAGCAGCGAGGCTCTGTCTGACGAAACGCCCGGCGAAGCAAGAGGAGAAGAGATGTTCAGCTTCTTAGGTGACCTCTTCAACGCCGCCTTCTTTTTGGTGCCGTAACGCACACACTGCACCTCGTTCTAGGACTCGCACTCCAGACACGTGGCTGTAGGGGAACACACACTGCCCCTACACGAAGAATACAAGGAGTGCGGTTCAACTTCAGATTTCGACAGGAATGCACCACACAATTTACCGGCCATAGGCCCAGGACAACGGCAGGGATGCTTCATTACGCACTAGTAAAGCACCGCGAGACACAGGAACACGAGGGAAAGGATAAGGGGGAACACAAAGGTACCACGTGGGAACCGCGTGAGGCACAAAGGGGGTCGGGGACACAAAGGGTCGCACTGGATAAGGAGAGCGTCGTGAAGTTATCGCGACGCGACCAGAGAACTTACTGGGGATCGAGACCTGAGCAAGCATGCTCTCTGACCCGGGGTCGCCTCAGGGTGCGTATCACACCACCTGAGGTTGCCCCTCATAGAAAACGGGAGTAGGGTAAACTACACAAAACTCTGGTCGGTTAAGAGGAGACCCCAGATACTCCTAAGAAAGTAGTTCGAGGTAAGTACTCGGTGTTGGAACAACTTATGTTTAGCCTATCTTTGAACATTCAAGATATAAAACCCACTTATTATCCAATCTAAATTATTTACATGCAAATTTCAAACTTTAGATAAAAAGCCTTAATTAATAACGTATATTAGAACCTTTTAATTTCATTGTCTCTTATGCACAACAGAATGAGCATCTAACTTCCCATTCTTTATATTTTCGATTTCTTCTAGATTTATATTATGACTTGACACGTACATGTAAATTGATTTCATTATCTGAAGTAACTAGAGAAAACTTATTCTGTGCTTCTTAAGGATTCTCAAAGAATCAGACAGTGTTGAAGTATAATTTGGATTTGGTTTTATAAAGTTGTACATGAATAAGATATTGTTATATAGTTTACATGGGATGGCTCTATTTTAACGTCAAAATATCACATATTTTTTATTCATTACTCATACTGTATATAGTTTTTTGCTATTCCTTACTTCCCTTCCTCATTAAGCTACTTTCCCTATAAGAGCCCTTGGGTTTGTAGCATTCTGCTTTTCCAAATGAGGTTGTAGCTTGCCTAATAATAATAATAATAATAATAATAACTAGAGGGGCACTCAGTAGGGCACAGACCTGCGCTGTGGCAGCTCATTTTTCGACCTTGACCTTTGATCTTAACATGTATCAATTGGTGTGGATTTTCATACACTTAAATATAAACCAAGTTTGAAGTCTCTGTGACAACGATATACAAACTTATGGCTGACTACAAGAATTGGACATTTTTACATAACAGTTAATCCCTGCAAGTTTCATTACAATTAAAATTGTGGCCAGGAGGCAGTAATAATAAAAGAACCTTTATACAATGAAAATAAAAACTTTGATAAATAACTAAATACAGGTGGATAATTCAGTTACATTCTTATTTCATGGCAACCTAAGACAGTGACTTGTCTATATCTATTAAGCAGCTCATGTTTCATATTATCCTTGCTAAGTACTCTTACGGCACCTTAAAATCAAGTACGGGTATGTCTTATTTCAATGCAAGAACAGTCCAGCGACACATGTCTAGTTTTGAAGGCTTTTTCAATAGAGGTAACATTGATATACTGTATCAATCAAGTACTGCTATAGACCACTTACAAACAAAAACAGATGTTTTGCACTTCCTCTCTCTGCACAGGGTAATTTCAATACAGTATTCAAGTTTTGTATAAAGTACATGAAATAATTTTGCTTGGAAATAAAATTCAACTAGTTAGAAATATCACACTACTCTGGAAAGACAATTGAAAATTTACCTCTGAAAAATACTCTTTTCTTATAAACCCATTACTGTACCATACTTGTAACCAATTCCTTTCAAAATCCTTAAATAGGAAATATTCATTCTAATGTTGTTAATCTTCATAAAAAAAAAAAATTCCATGTTTCCTTTCCTCATTGGGCAATTTTCCCTGTTGGAGCCCCTGGGCTAATAGCATCCTGCTTTTCCGACTAGGGTTCTAGCTTAACAAGTAATAATTATAATAATAATTATAATAATTATAATAATAATGATAATAATAATAATAGTAATAATAATAATAATAATAATAATAATAAAAGGGATTTACTGTTAAATAATTCTACAGTATTCTCTATATGATACCAATCAACTCAACAATCTGTATTAATTTCATATCTTTACCTTGATGAGAAAAATGGATCTTTACAGGGCTGTGGGGAACCAGGAGTTGATACCGTTGCTGATGATGAAAACTGGCGGGTAGTTTTGTTTGGACTGGTGCTTCCACTGCCAACAACCCTGCTACTCTGGAAAGAGAAATAAACTTTTATAATATGAAGTTTTTATGATAAAACAAAGTTTTATGAATACTTACCTGGCAGTTTTATATATATATAGCTTAGTCTCTCTGACGTTCGGCAGAATTTTTAAAAAATCGAGGCAACAGCCTTGTGGTGATTGTGCGGTTAGGGGGTTAACAACCCTTAAAGGGTGCTACTTGGAATCATTCCTGTTTTCTGTTCCTCAGATCATCTTTGCCCGACCTGTCTCCTGAGGGGAGGTGGGTGGGCCTTAAAATATATATATAACTGCCAGGTAAGTATTCATAAAACTTTGTTTTATCATAAAACCTCCATTTTTATGAATAGAACTTACCTGGCAGTTACATATATATATAGCTGATTCACACATTTGGAGGAGGGTGACAGACAGTAAACATCGTTGGGGAAACAACAAAAAGTTGTAGGAGAAAAAACACCTTGATTCCTTACCTGCTAAGGTAGCTGACTTCAAAGGTTCCTGCCTCTTGAGTCGCTTTCCCTTAGGAGTGTCAGCCAGGAGTGGACCTGTCATGCTGAAAACAACTCAATCGAGTCTGTCAACGGGGTGAGACCAACAACTTGACTAGACTTCAGAACTACCTTCGTCCCTTATATTGAAAACTGCAACCTTACTAAAACTAACCACCTAACTTTGCAGAATAGATATAAACTATCTATCTAAACTGAGGGTACTGTACCACAAGTCGACGTCCTCAGACAACCATAAAAAACACCAACCCACACACAGGTATACAAAAACTAAGGTTGAGGGGAGGTAGTAACTCCTTTGCCTAATACAGAAGCCGTAGCTACGTATGGGCCCAAGGTATAACATCTTTCATAATCCACTCTTACCTCTCTGAGGTAATGAGAGGCGAACACAGAGTTGCTTCTCCAGAATGTTGCATCCATAATTTGCCTAACTGACATATTCTTACGATATGCCAGCAAAGTAGCAATGACTCTCACTTCGTGAGCCCGCACTTTCAAAAGGCCAAAGTGCTCTTCCTCACACAAGAGGTGAGCTTCTTTTATAGTCTCCCTCAGGAAAAAGGACAAAGCGTTCTCAGAAAGGGGTTTTAGGGGATCTTTCACTGAGTACCATTTGGAGCTAGATGCGCCTCTCACATTCTTAGTGTGAGACAAATAAACTTTAAGGGCTCTAACTGGACAGAGGAGCCTCTCCTGCTCTTGACCCACTAGATTAGTGAGGTTAGGGACCTCAAAAGTCCTTGGCCAGGATTTTGATGGATTCTCGTTCTTGGCGAGGAAGTCAATCTTTAAAGCACAAACCGCTCCATTCTGATTGAAGCCCACTTGTTTTTCAATAGTATGAACTTCGCTGACCCTTTTAGCTGTGGCTAGAGCTATCAGGAAGAGGGTTTTCTTCGTTACATCTCTAAGAGAAGCTTGTGAGATGGGTTCGAACTTCTTGGTGCAAAGAAACTTCAGAACCACATCCAGGTGTCAAGATGGGGGCCTTAATTGAACCTGCTTAGTTGTCTCAAAAGACTTCATGAGGTCTTGCAAGTCTTTATTTTGAGACAAATCTAAGCCTCTATGCCTACAGACCGCTGAGAGCATACTCCTATACCTTTGATCGTGGATACTGCCAGTTTAGCATCCTGTCTGAGGTATAACAAAAAATCCGCAATCTGACTCAGAGGTAGTGGTTGAGGAAACTTTGTGCTGCCTACACCAAGCTCTAAAAGTCTCCCACTTAGATTGGTAGACCTTTTGTGAAGAGACCCTCCTTGCTCTGGCGATAGCTTTTGTAGCTTTCACCGAAAATCCTCTCGCTCTGACAAGCTTCTCGATAGTCTGAAGGCAGTCAGTTTGAGAGCGAGGGGGTTTTGATGATACCTCTTGAAGTGGGGTTGTTTGAGAAGCTTTGGACTTGCAGGAAGGCTTCTTGGGAAGTCCATCAACATGTCCACCACTTCCGTGAACCATTCTCTCGCTGGCCAGAATGGAGCTACTAGGATCATTCTCCTTAATCGAGGAGAGCGAATTTCCTGACGACCAGATTGATGATCTTGAACGGGGGAAACGCATATGGGTCCATCCCCGTCCAATCCATCAAAAAGGTGTCTACTGC
Organism: Palaemon carinicauda; assembly: GCF_036898095.1. Lineage (NCBI taxonomy): Eukaryota > Metazoa > Arthropoda > Malacostraca > Decapoda > Palaemonidae > Palaemon > Palaemon carinicauda. The sequence continues at coordinate 60,240,722 of NC_090754.1, forward strand.
TATTGCCTCCTTGTCTGGGACTAGGGAGCAGTAGTTGGGGATCCTCTTGTTCTGGTTGGAGGCGAAAAGGTCTATTAAAGGTCTCCCCCACAACTTCCAGAGACTCTGACAGACCTGCTGGTTGAGGGTCCATTCCGTGGGAAGAACTTGCCCTTTCCTGCTGAGCATGTCTGCTCTTATATACCTTTGTCCTTGAACGAATCTTGTTAACAGCTCTATCTTGTTCTCCTTCGACCATAGAAGGAGCTCCCTTGCTGTTTCGAACAGAGACAGAGAGTGAGTTCCCCCTTGCTTCCTGATGTACGCTAGAGCTGTGGTGTTGTCCGAGTTGACCTCCACTATCTTCCCTGACACTGAGTCTTTGAAGGCCTTTAGCTCTAACAGAATGGCCATCAACTCTTTCCTGTTGATGTGCCATCCGATCTGACCCTTTTCCCAAGAGCCTGAGACCTCCTTGCTTCCTAGTGTTGCTCCCCATCCTGACTCCGACGCGTCTGAGAACAACACTAGGTCTGGGTTCTTATTGTACAGGGAGATCCCTTCTCCTAACAAAGCTGGATCCAGCCACCACATCAGATGATCCTTGACCTCTGCTGGAATGGGGAGGGAAAAGGAGTCTTCCTGTGTCTTCCTGTTCCATACCTTTGAAAGGAAGTGTTGAAGAGGTCTTAGATGCAGTCTCCCCAAAGAGACAAACTGTTCGAGCGAGGAGAGAGTTCCCAGTAAACTCATCCACTCCTTCGCTGAGCACTTCTGTTTCTTCAAGAATTCTCGGACCTTCTCAAGGCACTTGGTCTGTCTCTCCTGGGAGGGAGAAGCCTGAAAATGAACTGAATTCAGAACTATCCCCAAATAGAGAATAATCTGATTCGGCTCGGTCTGAGATTTCTCCCTGTTGATGACGAGACCCAGTTCTTGAGCCATTATGAACGTCTTTTGTAGGTCGTCCAGACATTTTTCTTTCGACCGTGACCGTATCAACCAATCGTCCAGATAAAAGGATACCCTTATCCCCTCTTGATGCAGCCAGCCTGCCACGTTCGCTATTATCCTGGTGAAGACTTGAGGAGCAGTGCTGAGACCGAAGCAAAGTGCCCTGAACTGGAAGCACTTGCCCTAGATCACAAATCTCAGGTATTTCCTCAAAGTCGGATGGATGGGGACGAGAAAATAAGCGTCCTGCAAATCGAGAGACACTATCCAGTCCCCTGGATGTACTGCTGCCAGCACAAACTGAGTCGTCTTCATGGTAAATTTCGTCTTCACGAAGACGTTCAGAGAGCTGACATCCAGGACGGGTCTCCATCCACCCGAGTTCTTGGGTACCAGAAACAGGCGATTGTAAAAGCCTGGGGAGGAAAGGTCCAGAACTGGTTCTATCACTCCCTTGTCCAGCATCTGATCGACCAGATCCACTAAGGCTAGAGGAGTATCTGAACGAGGAGGCTTCTTCAAAAGGGGGATCTTGTATCCTTCCTTGATGACTGAGAGGGACCAGGTGTCCGCCCCTCTTCCCTCCCAAGACTGCCAAAAACGTGACAGTCCTACCTCTATCGTTGTCTGGAGGACTTGTACTTAATTTCTTGGAGCGGGATCTAAACGAACCTCTATTCGTCCTTGCTCCTGACTCCTGTTTTCTTCCTCTGAAATTAGATCTCGAAGGAGCCCTACCTCGAAAGGGCTGTTGGAATTTTCTCTCCTCCCTCTTCAGAGACGAAGGAGCAACTGGCAAAGGCTTCCGAGCCGAGCGGGATAAGAGATCTTGAGTGGCCTTTTGTGCAAGAGAAAGCGTAATATCTCTGACAAGAGCCTCAGGAAAGAGATGTTGCGACAGGGGGGCGTAAAGGAGTTCAGACTTCTGCGCAACAGTCACAGATCTCGAAGCAAAGGAACATAACAGGGCCCTCTTCTTCAAGACTCCTTCTGAAAAAAGGGAAGCCAACTCATTAGCTCCGTCCCTCAGAGCTTTATCCATGCATGACATGATACTCGTCAGGTCTTGTGTTTCCTCCAATTGCTCTGTCTTCCTGGCCAGAGTCCCTAGAGACCAGTTCAAAAAACTAAAAACCTCAAAGGCTCTAAAAATCCCTTTGATGAGGTGATCAAGTTCACACATTGACCACATAACTTTGGCCGAGTTAAGGGCATGCCTTCTGGCAGAGGCCACAATACCTGAGAAGTCACCCTGGGAGGAGGCAGGCACTCCCAGACCCAGAGGTTCCCCAGTCTAGTACCACATAGGCTACCAGCCTTCGAAGCAAGATGAGCTGGAGGAAAAGAGAAGGTGGTCTTAACCGCTTGTCTACGCTCCTTCATCCATTCGTCCAATTTAGCGAGAGCCTTCTTAGCAGAAATATGTTATTTTGATAAAATAAATTTTTGAATATACTTACCCGGTGATTATAATAGCTGCAACTCTGTTGCTCGACAGAAAAACTCTACGTACAAATTCGCCAGCGATCGCTACACAGGTAGGGGGTGTACTCAACAGCGCCATCTGTCGTTCAGATACCCATTACTCATTGTAAACAAAGAACTCAATTTTCTCCTCGGTCCACTGTGTCTCTATTGGGGAGGAAGGGAGGGTCCTTTAATTTATAATCACCGGGTAAGTATATTCAAAAATTTATTTTATTATCAAAATAACATTTTTCAATATTTAACTTAGCCGGTGATTATAATAGCTGATTCACACCCAGGGGGGTGGGTAGAGACCAGCAAAATATGTTTACATCATATGAGCTAAGAATTTTTATTTCATTTTAGAAGTTATCAAAATAACTAAACAAAATAAATAGGTACCTGGTAAGGAAGTCGACTTGAACAATTACTCTGCCTTTTTAAGTACGTCTTCCTTACGGAGCCTCGCGATCCTCTTAGGATGCTGAGCGACCCCTAGGAGCTGAAGTATCAAGGGTTGCAACCCATACTAAAGGACCTCATCAAAACCTCTAATCTAGGCGCTTCTCAAGAAATGACTTTGACCACCCGCCAAATCAACCAGGATGCGAAAGGCTTCTTAGCCTTCCGGACAACCCAAAAAACAACAATAAAAAACATTTCAAGAGAAAGATTAAAAAAGGTTATGGAATTAGGGGAATGTAGTGGTTGAGCCCTCACCCACTACTGCACTCGCTGCTACGAATGGTCCCAGGGTGTAGCAGTTCTCGTAAAGAGACTGGACATCTTTAAGATAAAAAAGACGCGAACACTGACTTGCTTCTCCAATAGGTTGCGTCCATTATACTCTAAAGAGATCTATTTTGTTTAAAAGCCACTGAAGTAGCGACAGCTCTAACTTCATGTGTCTTTACCTTCAGCAAAGCTTGGTCTTCCTCATTCAGATGGGAATGAGCTTCTCGTATTAACAGTCTGATAAACTAGGATAAAGCATTCTTTGACATAGGCAAAGATGGTTTCTTAACTGAACACCATAAAGCTTCAGACGGGCCTCGTAAAGGTTTAGTTCGTTTTAAATAGAACTTAAGAGCTCTTACAGGGCATAAGACTCTTTCTAGTTCATTTCCAACCATACGATAAGCTTGGAATATCGAACGATTTTGGCCAAGGTCGAGAAGGCAGCTCGTTTTTGGCTAGAAAACCAAGTTGTAGAGAACATGTAGCCGTTTCAGATGAGAATCCGATGTTCTTGCTGAAGGCATGAATCTCACTGACTCTTTTAGCTGTGGCTAAGCATACCAGGAAAAGAGTCTTTAAGGTGAGATCTTTCAGGGAGGCTGATTGTAGCGGCTCGAACCTGTCTGACATAAGGAATCTTAGTACCACGTCTAAATTCCAACCAGGTGTAACCAAACGACGCTCCTTCGTGGTCTCAAAAGACTTAAGGAGGTCCTGTAGATCTTTATTGTTGGAAAGATCTAAGCCTCTGTGACAGAAGACTGATGCCAACATGCTTCTGTAACCCTTGATAGTGGGAGCTGAAAGAGATCGTTCTTTCCTCAGATATAAGAGGAAGTCAGCTATTTGAGTTACAGAGGTACTGGTCGAGGATACGGATACTGACTTGCACCAGTTTCGGAAGATTTCCCACTTCGATTGGTAGACTCTAAGGGTGGATGTTCTCCTTGTTCTAGCAATCGCTCTGGATGCCTCCTTCGAAAAGCCTCTAGCTCTCGAGACTCTTTCGATAGTCTGAAGGCAGTCAGACGAAGAGCGTGGAGGCCTTGGTGTACCTTCTTTACGTGTGGCTGACGTAGAAGGTCCACCCTTGGGGGAAGTGTTCTGGGAACGTCTACTAGCCATCGAAGTACCTCGGTGAACCATTCTCTCGCGGGCCAGAGGGGAGCAACTAGCGTCAACCTTGTCCCTTCGTGAGAGGCGAACTTCTGCAGTACCTTGTTGACAATCTTGAACGGAGGGAATGCATATAGATCTAGATGTGACCAATCTAGGAGAAAGGCATCTATATGAACTGCTGCTGGGTCCGGGATTGGAGAGCAAAATATTGGGAGCCTCTTGGTCATCGAGGTTGCGAAGAGATCTATGGTTGGCTGGCCCCAGGTGGCCCAAAGTCTCTTGCATACATCCTTGTGGAGGGTCCATTCTGTTGGAATTATTTGTCCCTTCCGACTGAGACAATCTGCCATGACATTCAAGTTGCCTTGGATGAACCTCGTTACTAGTGATATGTCTAGACCTTTTGACCAGGTGAGGAGGTCCCTTGCGATCTCGTACAACGTCAGAGAGTAGGTCCCTCCTTGCTTGGAGATGTACGCCAAAGCCGTGGTGTTGTCCGAGTTCACCTCCACCACTTTGCCTTGAAGGAGAGACCTGAAGCTTTTCCAGGCCAGACGTACTGCCAGTAGCTCCTTGCAGTTGAAATGCATTGTCCTTTGACTCGAGTTCCATATCCCCGAGCATTCCCGACCGTCTAATGTCGCACCCCAGCCTACGTCCGATGCGTCCGAGAAGAGAACGTGGTTGGGAGTCTGAACAGCCAGGGGAAGACCCTCTCTTAGGTTGATATTGTCCTTTCACCAAGTCAGACAAGACTTTATCTTTTCGGAAACCGGGATCGAGACCGCTTCTAGCGTCTTGTCCTTTTTCCAGTGAAAAGCTAGATGGTATTGAAGAGGACGGAGGTGTAGTCTTCCTAGTGACACAAATTGATCCATGGATGACAGTGTCCCTACCAGACTCATCCACAGCCTGACTGAGCAGCGTTCCTTCTTCAGCATCTTCTGGATGGATAGCAGGGCTGGGGGCTGATCGTCTTGTTGTTCAGCAACGTCCTCATCAGAGGGTTCCTCATCCGAAACTGATGAGGAAACGGCAACGGAGTGGGCAACGTCTGGCTCGCTGAATCCGGTCGCACTGGTAGATGCGTGACGGAGCCGGACGCAATATCATGGAACTGCTGCACAGTCTGTGAACCGTCAATAACCATGAGTGCGCGAGGAAGCACAGCGTCAACCCGAGACTGTCTAGACCGTCTGGGTTGTGCAGTCAACACCCTACCGGGTTGCTGAGGTTGACGCACTGCGTCAAAACAAGTCACCTCTGCTGGTTGTTGAACGTCCTGAACGTCAAAAACCACCTCCGAGCGTCGCTTAATGTCAACGTGCGGCTGGCAACCCACACTGGGTCGCATCGGTGGAGTAACCACCTCAACTGGCAGACGCGAGTAGGTTACCTCAGCGTCAACAGGGCGCACAACCGACCGGTTGGAAGGTTGTTGGCCAGAAGGTTCTTCTCCGCATTTAAGTCCTCTATCAAGGACGCAAGCTTGGACTGCATGTCTTGCAGCAAAGCCCATTTAGGGTCTACGGGAGCAGGTGTGGCAACAGACGGGGTTAGCGACTGAGGCGGAACCGTTTACCATCCCTGAAAGCCTTGTTATGCGTGACATAATAGTACAGCAAAACTTCAAAGGCTCGACAACAGCTGTGAAGTTGACCTGTAAACAACTTGGAGCGTCTCCTGGCTAGGCGCCAGGGAGAGTCTACCAGAATTGAGAAGTCTATCTGGGCAGAGGCATGAACTCCCAAGCCGAGAACTTCTCTCGTGTCATATCAGACTCTCGCTCTATAAACCAGTTTAAAAGAAGGGAAAGCAAAGGCTGTATCCCCCAAACTCCTCCTGGTGAAAAACCAGTCGCCTAGCCAACGTAACGCTCTCTAGGAGAGCGAGAGAGCACTAGCTTAAAAACAACGGCTTCGAAGTAGCTAGGCCTAGTGTAAGCTCTGACGTTTAGGCGAACGAGGAGCAGCAGTTACAAATAGATCCGGACTAAGATCCTTAAAAAAATCATCATGATTTAATTAAAGTCCATAGGAGGCTAAGCAGCTTTAGGCTCCTCTCCATCTGACAGAGTCCTCAGTAGGAGGGAGAACAGCAACTTCCTCATCTACAGGAACCTTGTCCGATAAAAGCTGAGTCTCTTACTGGTGCATTAGTAGCGGACCAGAACGCAACGTCATGTAACTGCTTGACAGTCTGTGAACTGTCAACAACTGAACTGTCAACCACAACAGGTGCGTGAGGACGCACAGCGTCCACTCGAGACTGCTTTGACTGCCTAGACTGAGCAGTCAAAACAACTCTAGAATGCGGAGGTTGACGCACAGCGTCAAAACAAGTCAACTCCGATTGTTAGTGAACGTCTTGAACGTCAACAGGAGCATCAGCCAGTGGCCTAACGTCCAAATGCGGCAGAAAAAAACCACACGAGACCGCATCAAGTGTGGTTCTAAACAACCTGACTGACGTGACTAAGCTACGCCAACGTCAACAGTAAGCACAAAGGAACGTTAGGTAGGCTGAAAGCCAGGATATCGATGAGATAAACGGCTAGACTCAACGGACTAATCGGCAGAATAGTCTTCCATAAGGGAGGCAAGCATATACTGCATGTTTTGCCATACAACCCCTTAAGGATCAACGGAAATGGTTGTGGTAATAGACGAGGGTAACGTCTGTGACCGCAACACTTTGCCTACAAAAAAAGACTCTCGGAGTCTGTGTTACGCTTTTGTTAGGCGGCGAGCAGTTATCCGATGACTGCATAGGGTCAGAGCTGTCCTAATGGCTGTAACCAGGACGATGGACCTGCCCTGAAAGGACTGACTTTCGCTTACTCCGAAACCTTGTGACAGGTTTCTTATGCGAAAAGCCTACGGATGGCGAGGAGAAACAACGTCTCTCTCGTCTTATGGTAGGGGAGATCTTGGTAAGATACACCCGATACCATAGAGGGAAAACGTCTGTTCGTTGGTCAAGGCCTCTCGAACCCATAAGTCGTTTGACATTACTTCTCCCCTGGGCTTGGGAGCTTGTAAGAGGTCCCGGACTAGGTGAACGACAGGCAAGAACAGACGAACCCTCGGACGCAACACTGTAACACTTTGCGCCTCGGACGCAACACTGTAACACTTTGCGCCTATCACTTTATCACTTCGATTTTCTGTTTTGCACTTATTTCTACCTGAAACACGCAATTCTACCCTTCATTAAAAGGTAGTAATTGCGAAATTAGTCGTATAATGCAAGCTCATAATACCAGCAAAAAACAGAAAACATATTTTAAGATAAAAATAAAAATCAGTGGCTGGGAAAGAGACTAAACACTAGTTCATATAACTACGTTTTCAATCTCTCACCGCACATAGCCTGGGGACGAGAATAAAAACCTAAAAACGTTTTATCCTTCCTCCCCGTACAGCGACTAGGGACGTGAGTAACACGAGAACAACGTTACCCGCTTGAACGGAACGTTTTCTCTCCTCTCTCTCCCTCCGTCTCTATCTCTCTCTCTCTTGATTTCGCACCTAAGAGAAGAGCCCAATTATATATCGTCAAAAAAACATGTTATTTGACTAAAGGAAAAAACTGAAAGGTTTTTCAAATAAAAAGTTCCTTTAAATTAGAATTTAAAACATTTAAGCTAAGAAAGAATGAACAAAACGTCAGAATCGATTTACTCTTACTGCAAAGTGAAACCGTGATACACTCTCTCTCTATCGTAACGATAGAGCGCATGTTGAACGTCCTGAACGTCAACAACTGCGTAGCATAAAAAACTAAACGTTAGTTCATCTTTGAAAACAGTACGAAGACTATCAAAGAAATTCTTTCATAAAAAATTACATTTAAAAGTTTTAAATCCTTAGCTCTTTAAAAGCTAAAGACGATATAAAGGGCTCAACTTCGGTTTCCAAGTTAGGACCGCCTACTCTCAGGAAAGTTCTATATAAACAAAGCATTAAAATTTATTTTATATGTTTATAAAAAATGGAAAGTTAATCGAAGAGGCCTAATAAAGGCGGAGAGATATAAAATATATATAGGAAAATCTATAACGTGATAAGATAATTACTAAAAGCCTAAACACACTTCTGTCTAAGGGAAGGGTCGGCCATTTAAAAGTGAAAGAAAGTCCATACTCTCTTTGTCACCATAATCAAATCTATCCAAAACGAGTTCAAGTTTTAAGATGAAGATAAAACACCTGCATAGCGAAAGCTCAAAACTAGAATAGTGTACTTCACCAAATAGTTGTGAAAACAAATCCAGTTAGCAACAGCGAATTAGTAGGTCTTGCCGGTAGCCCGACAGAGAGAAAATTGAGTTCTTTGTTTACAATGAGTAATGGGTATCTGAACGACAGATGGCGCTGTTGAGTACACCCCCTACCTGTGTAGCGATCGCTGGCGAATTTTTACGTAGAGTTTTTCTGTCGAGCAACGGAGTTGCAGCTATTATAATCACCGGCTAAGTTAAATATTGAAAAAGAGCGCTTCATCTTTATGAAGGCCGTCTGTTTCTTGGCCTTCTTCCTGCTAAACTGAGATTGAGGAGAACGAGGAGCAGAAGGTTGAAACTCCTCCCCATACAGCTCAAGGAGGGAGCGAGATAGAACTTTGTAGTCGCCAGCAGCATCAGCAGGCTTGTCTTCGTCCTCTGAGACATCATCGAGATCCTGTCCCAGCTCTACTACAGCTTTCGTTCGGGTAGAAGGTTCACCTAAATCCGAAAGAGGAAGATCGAAGGATGCGTCCTGTAGAGGAGGGCTGCAAGCAGCCTGACACCGAGAACCGCTTGCGTCCTGGCGCCGAGCGTAGGTGTTGTCCTGGCGCCGCGAGTCGGAAGCGTCCTGGCGCCGAGCGCTAGAAGAGTTCTTGAGGCGGTAGGCAGAAGTGTCCTGGCGCCGAGAGAAGGAAGCGTCCTTGCGCCGAGAGCTGCAATCGTCCTGGCGACGAGAAACAGCACCGTCCTGAAGAAGCAGGCTGGAATCATCCTGGCGCCGAGAGCGAGAGGCGGAATCGTCCTGGCGCCGAGAACGAGAGGCAGAATCGTCCTGGCGCTGAGAGCGAGAGGCGGAATCGTCCTGGCGCCGAGAGCAAGCGACGGAATCGTCCTGTGGAGGCGAGCAGATGAGGAAGGAGTGCAGTGTTGTGCCTTTGACGAAGCGCGCATAGGTTCCCTTGGAGAGGAACTCCGTTCCCTTTAGAAGCTGACTTCTTGACATGTAACGAGTCGTCCTTACGTCTGGGAGAGAGGGCGGCTAAAAGCTTGCACTAAAGAGAAAAGTTGCTCTTGCATAACCGTCATGAACGATTTAGCGACCTCTGCTGGATCCTGCGGTACCAAAGGAGATGGCTGTCGAGTACAGTGATCCCTCGCTACTTCGCGGTTCGACCATCGCGGATTCACCACTTCGCGGATTTTTTTCATAACGCATGTATATACATATATCGCGAATTTTCCGGAAATTTCGAAAATACCACGATGTGACCGATGGTGCGAGATTGGAGAAAGTAAGGAAAATTGAATCATGATTGATTTTCAATATAAATGAAACTTTGAGGAGCAACAAAGATATCATTTGTTAGAGAGATAGAGAGAGGTAAGGAATGGGAGGTAGTGAAAAGTAGCCCACAGAGAGAGAGAGAGAGAGAGAGAGAGAGAGAGAGAGAGTGTATAGAGAGAGGTAAGGAATGGGAGGTAGTGAAAAGTAGCCCACAGAGAGAGAGAGAGAGAGAGAGAGAGAGAGAGAGAGAGAGAGAGTGTGTGTGTGTGTGTGTGTGTTGTTTTAAATGTAATAAACAAAAAAATTTTTTTAGGTTATAACACATAGGTGCTTATGTAATATCAACTGTGTACTGTAGATGGTTTGAATAAGTTAAGAAATGGTATAAACGATACTTTGTTAGTGTATTCGTACACTCTCAAGAGCGGCAGCTAGACGTCAGCTGATCTAATCACAGCCAAAAGTAAAACAAAAAAAAGTCAACAATACTCGATTTTTAAAACACACCCGAAATTTAAAAACAAAAGTACACGCTTTCTTAATGTGCAATTAACTATTTAAAGAGTAGCAATTTTCTAGAATAAAATGTTGTTTCCCAAAAAATAGTGGTTTGCTGATGAAATCGGATGCCGTATTTTTAGCTACGATTGAAATGGATGTAAACTCGGCATAATTTTTTCGTTTCGTATTTAATTGACACTAAGAAAATGACCAATTCGAAGATCATTTGTATTTTTCCTAACCATACAAACCTTAGCTATTTACATAGGGTTAACCTTTTAGCGCAGCTGAAATGGCGAGCCATTAGAATTTAATGAGGGTGGATTACCCCCGCGCTAGTAAGCGGGGGGGGGGGGGGGGGGGGTAGGGGTAGGGGAGTGGTAGCTAGCTACCCCTCCCCCCCTCACACACAGGTGAATGCTCACTTTCAATTAGAGGTAGGACTTGTCTTGGGGGACAGGGCTGGTGGGCAAATATGTGTAAATAGCTAAGGTTTGTATGGTTAGGAAAAATACAAATTATCTTCGAATACAAACCACGCTATTTACATTGGGTGACTTACCCCTTAGGTAGGGTGGAAAGTCCCCAGCCATACTGGCTTTGGCTTTACCCGGGGACTCAGAATCCGAGTGAGTCGCACTCGAGAAAAGGAGTCCTTGCACCTCACAAGTTCCTTGCTCCACAAGCAACCGTGTGGCCTACATAAGCTTGTGTGTGAAGGAAGAAGTGTGACCCATCCTAGGCAGTTGACCTGGAGTTCCAGAAGGAACTCTGGGTTAGGACGTTCCCAATACCACCTCGTTAGGGAATGGGGGACGCGACAGTATTGACTCAATACTCGGAACACAAGGAAGCATGGTTTACCTGCAGAGGTTCGAGGTCAGCTATGCAGAGACCAGGATGCTGCTTCCCCGTAGAGGGGATGATGAAGAAAGAAATAAGGGCCAGACATACTTCTTTCGTTCATGCAGACTAAAACCTGATAACAATGCTCTCAACCTTCTGCTACCTGTCCAGAAAGGAGCCTGAGGTTAGACCAGCTGTTGTGTAGCCACCACAGAGCGATAGAAAACGTATCGAAACTCCTGTGGGTCACGCCCTGCAGGAAGCGGGCTGCGAAGGGTATTTGACGCTTCCAGACTCCAGCTTGTAGCACCTGCGTCACAGAGTAGTATTACTCGAAGGCGAGGGACGTTGCGATGTATCCAACATCGTGCTGTAGGGCGACGTGACGGGGGAGGGTCTGGAGACAGGTCGAGATCAATGTCCTTGAGTTCGAGCTGAAGAGGTATCCTGGTGACTCTCCCCCGTGTCCTCCTTGTGCTCCCAAATCGGCTGCAACTGAGGACAAACTGCAGCTGTTCCAAAAGCTAACCTCTCGATTCCTTTACTGGCAAGAAAGAGAAGGCCTTGGGACATCAGACACAGAATGGAGACTCGAAATCTTGAAGGAATTGGACCGAAGGGCCGGGACCCCAAGATTCTGAGTCTAGCCAACAACTCAAGGAGCGAACCTGAATGTTGCCTTCCCCTCTCCTTAGAAAGGGCGGAGTCGTACGAGACCAAGAAGATTGCTTACACACTGGCCGCGGCCAGAGTGAGCAGGAGACCCAAGACGGAATACAATCCGAGGCCTGTCGTAAAGGGTCTTGAGAAGATCTCTTAAGGGACTAAAAAGTCCGAGCCATGCTCCAAGTTGGAGGTCTCACTCCGACTAGGGCAGGGACGATAGTAGCTTCGCATGAGCGAGGAAAGATCCAGCGGGCAGGAAAAAGTTATTCCTTTAAGCCTGAAGGTCAGGGAAAGGCTGAGCGACAGGCTTCATTGCCGAGAGCGGAAAGGAGTTTCCTCCCGCCGAAAGGCAATAAGACCGTTATTGCTGGAGAAGAGGCCTCAAGGGAAGAGGTATATCTCCCACGGCACCAACCACCGAAGACTCTTCACTTCGCCTGGAAGACCCCTGCGGATGACTATCGCAGATGACGCGACCTCCGTCCCGCGACTGTAGCGGGTTGTCTCTTCTTGAGGAGGAGGCGTCTCCAGGCATGAAGCCGAAGCGACGCCCCGGTTCGTGAAAGATGTTGCAGTGTGGTTGTTTGAGTAGTCTGTGCCGTGAGAGAAGCTCTCCCGGGAGTTCCGTCAGGGGAAGCAGAGGGTCCAGAAACCGTTCTACGCATAGTCCCAGTGGAGCTCTCTCATTGAAAGGTTGACAGACAACCTGGTCTTGTTGAGACCCATTCTCCACAGACAAAAAGGAGGGAAGACGCAAGCGTCGAAGTTGTCCCACCATCACCGGAATGCATCTTGCCAGAGTCTCGGGGTCTGAGACTGGGGGGAAGAACAGCGAAAGCTTGAGGTTCCAAGCTGTCGCGATCAGGTCCCCCCGACCAGGACTTGCTGGTTACTCAAGGCCAAAGACCCCCAGGTACACTCTCTCTACGAGGCTCTGCTCGGATAGTCGGAGAGAACATTCCTCTGCCTGGAATGAGAGAGCCGATGGTGGTATTGAGAGTATCTCAATCATCTCGGTATCTCTACTGCAAGATGTGAAGGTGTGAAAATGCGTCTCCTGCTGGTTAGAACACGCCAGAATCATGAAGTCGACGCACACGGAGCGACTCGGCAGGAGCTGTAGGATCCGTAGAGGGGCCAGACTACGGCCCCTAAGCCTGCCTGAATGATGAAGAGGTATCCTTCAGGTCCTGACCATAGGCCTGGACCGGAACATAACCCCCCCCCTTTTCTTTGACGAGTCCGAGAACAGCATCAAGAATGTGGGGAAAGGACGAGAATATCCACTCCCATCAAGAGGTTCCATAGGTCAACACCCATTGCAGGTCTAATAGTTCCGCTGGTCCCACAGAGGCCAGGAAGTCCGGTTAATCGTTGCCGGAAACCACCGGAACTTGGACCGCCCCACAGGGAACTTATCCTGAGGCGACCGTTCGGAACTATAGACGGGTCAATGAGGAAAGGAGAACTAGGAAACGCTCCAAGGTAGGGCTGAAAGCTCTGCTTGACTGAGAACAGGTACTGCGACTCTCCTCAGCCTTGCCACAGTCAACTGAAGGGAAGGCTCGGAGGAGGTGGCAACAGAATCTGGTGTCCCCAGGTGGTCACCCATCCAAGTACCGACCAGAACCGACGTTGCTTAACCTCGCTGGACGGATGAGAAGCGGGGTTTCCAACGTGGTAAGGCCGTTGACTCAATATCATGGCCAGATACTCCAGATGTTGAGGCAGAAGAAGAGAAGGCTCCTAGCAAAATACCATGAATCCCCACTCATGGTAAGCATCCGGAAGCTTGTCCCGGCGCTGAAGAAGGTCGAACCCGAGCCTACCGGAGTTGACCAGCCCTCCAAAAACCGAAGGAGGCGGAAGCCTGCACCTGAGCGGCCATGAGGAAAGCAGGGAGAGTTCTCTGGGGAAAAGAACCTGCGATGCCACGGCGGGATCACCACACTGCATCATAAGCAGGAATACCTGCAGTCTAGGCTGAATTCCACGAGCTCCCTGGAAGATGGATGGAATGGACACTGAAAGTACCCGTCCTTCCGATCCAGGGTTTAAGGAGTCCTGTCGCCTCGTTACAAGTCTGATCGATTCTGCTGTTCTACGCTGGACGAAGTTTGTTCGACAAACTTGATCAGGGCTGAGAGGTCAACTACGGAACTCCCGTCTCAGATACTTCCTTACAAGAAAGGATCGACTGAAGAAGCCAGGGGTGAAGCCGTCGATGATCCTATGGAGGACCTTCTCCTAAGGTATGGATCATTCTGCCCAAACGGGCAACTCTCTGAGTGGCCTCTCTCGCGAACGAGAGAGATGAACACTTCGTAGAAGAGACTAGAAGATGCCCACTGAGGGCCGGTGGATCAGCAAGCTGACCTTTAACAGTAGCGATCCTCCGAAGAGGAGTCTCTATGAGTGGCCTCTCTCGCGAACGAGAGGGGTAAGCACTTCGTAGAAGAGACTTGGCAAGACTGTGCTCCGCCCCTGAAGGAAGAGAAACTCAGCAAGGGGGGAGAGAAGTCTGGGCAAAGGCAGCAACAGCAGTCGGAGACGATGAATTTATTAAGATGTGGGAAGTTCTCCCTCTTAAGGGAGAAACAACCTCACACCCGAGGAGGAAACTTCCCTCGGCAGGGAAATTGTCCAATCTAGTTGTCCAACCCCTGGAGGCGAACCTCCTTTAGCGTTCTAAGATGATCTGAAGTGCTGGTCATGTTGTCACGGGAGTACTTCTAAGAGAAGGTATGACGCCCATGACAACATCCTCTGAGGGACGGCAGTGACAGCAGATTCCCCACGCATGAACAGAACAGTTCTGCTTCGTTGGCACTCTTAGTCGAACGAAGAAAAACTGCATAGTTAACTGGAAAAAAATAAAATTAATTATTTAACAGAAATTCCCTAGGGAGGAACTCCGAAGAAGAACCCCGAGGGAACAACATAAAATTAAGTATTGCGCCCTTCCTTCCCCAGTCGACATCCACGGGAGAAGGGGGGGCGGAGTAACTGTAATAAAAACAGAATTACAACTATTTAAATCAGCTAAGAATATTCAATAATAGTGAGAACCACTGATCCTCCGAAGGGAAGTGTTCCCCACGGAGAAAAGCTGAAGTTAAAATACAATTACATTTTCACTAAAAATAATTGAGACAAACAATTAGAAGAGCAACTAACCCACGCACGGGAAAGGAGCTTCCCCAATAGTACACTGTTGTTGTAAAGGTGAACGACCTCGAGAAGAGAAAGTCCGTAGTCAATCTTTGAGAGGCCACATTCCCTCCACTCAGAAATCCATGTTTCCCGTAGGAAAAGGGAAAAGGCGAAGACAATAGTTGAATGAAGAGGGTCCAGGTGATGACGATTCTCCTGCAGCGGCCGAGTTAGGTTATATGCCGACGGGAAGACCGATGGACCAGAGAGGGAGAGGTCGTTCCCCACGAAGTGGAACTGTGCTGGCCTTGCTAATGTACGCAAGTGTCGTTGTCGTATATGTATCACACCCAGCACAAACACTGAAAAGGAAACCTATCACATTTTTATATGCACATATATACATAAACATTAAGAATGTTTTTATATATATACAAGTACAGTGAGCCCTCGCTGCTTCGCGGTTCGACCATCGCGGATTCACGACTTCACAGACTTTTTTCATTAAATACGGCATCCGATTTCATCAGCAAACAACTATTTTTGGGGGAAACATAATTTTATTCTAGAAAATTGCTACTCTTTAAATAGTTAATTGCACATTAAGAAAGCATGTACTTTTGTTTTTAAATTTCGGGTGTGTTTTAAAAATCGAGTATTGTTGACTTCTTTTTGTTTTACTTTTGGCTGTGATCAGATCAGCTGACGTCTAGCTGCCGGTCTCAAGAATATGCGCGTACGAAGTATTGTTTACAGTGAACCCTCGTTTATCGCGGTAGATAGGTTCCAGTCGCGGCCGCGATAGGTGAAAATCCGCGAAGTAGTGACACCATATTTACCTGTTTATTCAACATGTATATTCAGACTTTTAAAACCTTCCCTTGTACGTAGTACTGTTAACAAACCACCCTTTAATGTACAGAACACTTAATGCATGTACTACAGTACCCTAAACTAAAACAGGCACAAATATTAAAGGTGATTTTATATCATGCATTTCCTAAACATGCTAAAAAGCACGATAAAAAATGGCAACCAATGTTTTGTTTACATTTATCTTTGATCATAATGTAGAAACAAACTGGAGGTAGAGCTTTGCTTATTACCCAGACATATTTCCCATACTTTTCCCTTAGAACTAAATCACATCTTCCTACTTTAGATATATATATTTTTGGGCTCAAGCCATGGCGTCCTGATGGAAGGTTCCTGTTTGGTAGCTTCCTTGGGTATAAGACTACTAAGATATTCCCAGAGAATTTAACCACAGGTTATCACAGAATTCTAACTTCTGGAGCGAGTATCTCAAAGGTTTCCCTTTAAGACATCGTAATACAACAGGGGACACGCATGTCTGAACGTGCCACATAGCTATCTTCACCCCGAACAGAGTTAATGCTTCGGTGTGTAAGGGCTGAGAATAGCTGGGAGCCGTTCCACAGCTAATCTCACTCGTGGCTACTACTGATACTCGAGACGTAAACAAACGGACGCCATTGCTCTGATGACGTCACGCCCGTCTTTATCCTTTGTTTAGTAGCTGCCCTACTTAGACGGATTTTCCCTTGTGTTATCTTTATCGCTTTGCATCTTCGCTATGTCGTTACCTTCAGCCTCGCCTTCTTCTGGAAAGTTGAGTACAAGGTTCCAGTATTGTTTAATTAAGCTCTGGCCGTAAAGTAAATATTATTTTGCGAAATAATTGATGTTTTGTGGCAGAGCTGTGCCTCTACCGGACCCGCCATTTTATGGCGTCGTTGTTGTTTTGCATGTCTTATTTAGTTAGCCACAACAACGCTTCCGGCATTATATACTAATCGAATACATTAGTTTATTTAGTCTTCATAGCTAGGAACTTTTATATCGTGTTTAGACGCTTTTTATCGGTCATCGATTGACCTCATACCAGTCGGCTACTATAGCCCCCAGGCCAGGAGCCTACATACAAGTGTTCATGCATGATTTATTAGTGATCCTAGACTAAGTTATGAAGATAGTGGCATTATTATTTTACAATACTTTTGACAGTGATGCAAATGTTTTCGCCTTCAGGGACCATATAGGGGATAGGCTAGTCAGTGATTCTTTCTAGCCTAACCTAACCTTAGGACCCCTATATGCTTCCTTCATCCCCTGCCTTGGCATTCCCTCTATTTAGCCTTGATCCTTTTTCTGAGTAAAGGGATTAATTGTCTAATAGAGTATATATCGCCTCTCGGTCCTCCCTAAAGGAATGAACCCCCTTTAGGATTGCGTCTGAGAGTGAGGTTAGGCTAGCCTACCTCTATGGCTAGGATAGTCTATGACTTTCCTGCGATAGCGATACGTCTTCTTCCTTGCCTAGTTCAGGACTTTTAGCCCTGTTCTAGGTCGGGTTAGGAAGGTTTCTCTGTTCCATGCTGAAACTGTACTCTTGCACCGTTTTAGCCGATCAGCCTGATCTTAGGTTAGGGAGTGTCCTCCCTTCCCTTAGTGGCCGCTCTGGTACAGAAACCCTTCCTGGGAAGACCTCTCTCTTCTCCCTCCCCACCTATCTCTTGTATAGCCTAGCCTATGCTTAGGTTAGTTTATACTCATCTGTCCCCTGTCCTACAACTCCTCCTTAGGGTGGATGAGTAGGGCTACCCGAGCTTCCTTGTGCAGTCCGCTCTGGTACATATACCTTCATAGTGTCCTATAAGGTTAGTTACTAGTATAGTTCTGCATATGGGAGTCTCCCCCCCCCCCTCTTGGGTGTTCCCTAGCCCTCCCTTGGGCTACCTAGCTCCCGGTCCCTAGTGACCCCTGCTCATGGATGTTAGAGCCTGCCTCTATCATGGGTACACCCTCTCAGGGAGGGGGAGGGATGTCTGGAACCCTGACGGTACTTCCTGCATCCCTTCCCCCCTCCCCCTGTCTCTCTATCTATCCGGGTGCCGGTCTCTTGCCGCCTCTACTGTCGGCAATACCTGCCTCCTTCTTGGTGACTTCCCTACCCTTGCCGCCAAACCCCCGTGTACCGAGGGACTGCCGGCTGCCGCCGGCTACTACCGGCGGCTCTCCTACTCCTATCTAATCGTCCGCCTGCCGGTCGATCACCGGAGTGCCGGCATATACTGCCGGCAACCCGATACTACCTGTACCATCCTTATCCCAGTCACCAACCTGGCATCCTCCGACTGCCGGAGCCGCCGCTTCCTGCCGGCGTGCCGCCGTTGTGCCGGCGGCCGCCATCCTGGTATCTAACTGACTTTTGAAAATTGTCTGTTCTAATGCCAGAATCTATGCTGGAGCGAGCTCCGGCATGCCGGCGGCTTGCCGGATGCCTCGGAGGCGTCAAGAATACTTGCACCCCCTCACTGTAGCTATCATAAGACTAGGATAGCCCTACATGGCAAATAGATAAGCTGCTTTTGCTTTTAAGATCAGTACCTAGTACTGCTCTATTAGTGATCATGCTGTCTCTTTGCATTCTTCTAATTCCAGCATGCTATGTGCATCTTAGCACGGCTGGTTGCCAGAAGCAGTTACCTTTAATGAGGCCTTCTGGCTCTTAACTGGGAACCGAATGAATTCGATCCCAATCTTGTCCTTGGTTTTCCATGGAGTTCCAAAATAATGGGAATCCTAGGAAACTATATCCAATGATCTCGGTCATTTGGATTATCCCAGGACCAAGCTTATGGTAACCAGCCGGGCGAGATGCATGGAGCGTGTTCTCCTTTACTGTTTTCATTCTCTATGCATCACACCTTCTTAAGTTAAAATTAATGATTAATATTAACTTAGTTTAAGAGCCATTCTTATGACTCCCCCATACTCATTTTCTCTTTCTTCCACAGGAGGAGCAGATGAAGTGTGACTTCGCCTTCTGCGCTGTGAAACGCCCGCAGTTTTACGGGCATACGGCTTGCAGGACTCACGCCCCTTGTGCAGACAAGAAAGGGGATTTGAAGTTCTGGAATCCACTGGATTGTACGGTCTGCCAGGCCCACCTAGTTGAGGCCTTCCATAACCCTCCCTCAGCGGAGGTTAGAGACATTTCTCGTGAAAAGCTGCGCAAGTGGGTGCGTGGCTTTCAGAAAAATGCTACTGGACCGTACCTGGCCACCGAAGAACTGAGGTCCCTGTTGTTCCCTAAGGCCTCCCCTGACTCAGTGGTTCCAAAAGAAGCAATCCCCACTGTCCAAATTACGGTGGAACCTGATGTGGTCATGGCTCAGTCCATGCACGAGTGTCGTTTAGATTCCGAGGATGATGAACAGATCTCAGACGTCTCGGAAGACACGGAGAAGACGCTTATGGCTCAAGGAGCCGAAGAGGACGAAGACAAGGTGGAATACACCGAGTCGGAGCTTGGAGCTGCTCCCTCGTCCATCCCTCCTCCTACTCCTACACCGACGGAAATGTCCATTCCGTCTACCTCCTCGACTCCGGATCCTTCTTCTTCTACCCAAGAACTGATCCGGCTGATTAGAGCTGTCATGGACGACAGGCTGAAGGAGAACCAGGAGTCCATCAGGTCAATGATTGGATCCAGAGAACCGAAGAAGATTTCGGTCAAGGATCTCCCAGCTTGCTCTCATGCCAACCCGTGGAGGTATGCAGAGCATATGGTTATTGCGACCGGCAGGATCTTTGTTAGTGACAAGATCGGCACGGTCCCGTTGGAAGATGTGGAGTTCTTCCCAAGCTTCGAGGCCTACCCGGACTGTTACGTCCGGCTTCGTTCCGAACCTGCCTCGAAGGAAGAGACCGAACCTAAAGAAGAGATAGTGTTCGATCTCGCAAAGGCCCAGGCTATGCTAGCCTCCGCATTTAAGAGTAGGGGCTTTACCTGCTCTAAGCTTCCAGCCTTGAGCAAGAAGCATCCTACATACGTCGCACCTGACACTGCGGTTCTTCCTTTCTTGGAAAAGGCCTTAGCTGCATGCCTTAAAGCGGCGGAAGAAGGGAAACCCTGCCCTGCACTGGAGGAGTGCAGACCCTTCTCCATCGTGACCCCCCCTGACGCTCGACACTGGAAAGATGTTCAGCATACTTTCGTCGTGGGTAGGCTCGATCCTGACGTCGCCGGACGTCAGTTTAATGAAGACCTCCCTAAGCTCAACGATCACCTCCTTCGCCGGGAACAAGACACGAAGGAGAGGCTTGCGGCATCTCTTTCTCATCAAGTCCAACTGGAAGTGATGGCCTGTGACACAAGAGTACCAGATCACTACATGGTACTAGCCAAATCCCACTTACTGACAGTAATGAAGGACTTGTACCACTTCATAAAGGCTCGTAGAGCCTGTCGTGAATTCGTGTTTGCCGGTGCCACCGTGAAACACGAACCCCGGAGGCTGATTTCCTCCAACATCTGGGGAAAGCACCTGTTTCCTTCTGACCTTGTCAAGGAAATAACTGACAGAGCCGCCACGGAGAATAGGAACCTTCTCCACAAGTGGGGCATGTCCAGAAAAAGGAAACCCTCTCAGGACGATGGACCTCAGCCTAAGAGGAAACCGCAAAAGCCAAAACCCCAGCAACGTCAGCAACGACGTCAGTTTCCGGGACCCGCTACCTCCCAAGTGGTTGCCCAACCACAACAGACCTTTCAATTGGTCCCCCAACCGGTGTTGTCACAGTCACCGGTCTTCACCCCTGCCTTTGAGCAACCATCCACTACCTTTCATGCCAAAGGTAGAGGCTCGTCCAGGGGTGCAAGCAGAGACGCATCTCGTCGCCCCTCCAGAGGTAGAGGAGGAAAGGGAGCTAGCGGCCGAGGCAACAAGTCCTCGGGACACCAGAAGCAATGAAGTGCTTCCGGTGGGAGGAAGACTCCGCCAATTCCAGGATCGTTGGACCTTCGATCCCTGGGCACACAGCATCATCAAGAACGGTCTAGGCTGGAGTTGGACGCAACCACCCCCAATCTTCCAGCGGTTCTTCCAACAATCGACCCCCATTCTGGAAGAATATGTTCTAGACCTCTTGAACAAGAAGGTGATAAGGAAGGTAAAGTCCACCAGGTTCCAAGGGAGACTGTTTTGCGTTCCCAAGAAGGACTCAGACAAACTCAGAGTCATTCTGGACTTATCCCCCCTCAACAAGTTCATAGAGAACAACAAATTCAAGATGCTGACGCTTCAACAAATAAGGACCCTTCTGCCTCAAGGTTCCTACACGGTCTCTATAGACCTGGCGGATGCCTATTGGCACATTCCAATGAACCATCACGCTTCCTCCTACCTAGGATTTCGACTCCAAAGGAAAAGCTACGCCTTCCGGGCCATGCCATTCGGCCTCAATGTGGCCCCTCGGATCTTCACAAAGCTGGCGGATGCCATAGTACAACAGCTCCGCCTAAGAAACGTCCAGGTGATGGCCTACCTCGACGACTGGCTAGTCTGGGCTCCATCGCCCGAAGAGTGTGCAAAGTCTTGAAACGAAGTTACCCAGTACCTAGAACACCTGGGATTCAAGATCAACGAGAAGAAATCTCGCCTCTCTCCAGCTCAGAAGTTTCAGTGGTTGGGAATCCACTGGAATCTTCAGTCACACCGCCTTTCCATCCCCCAGAAGAAAAGGAAGGAAATAGCAGGGTCTGTCAAGCGACTACTGAAATCCAAACGCATTTCAAGACGACAGCAGGAACGAGTTCTAGGCTCTCTACAATTCGCCTCAGTGACAAACCCAGTGCTTCGCGCACAGCTAAAGGATGCCGCGGGAGTCTGGAGACGCTCGGCATCCATCGCTCGAAGAGACCTCAAGAGACGGCTTCCAAACAGACTTCGACGCCTCCTAAATCCGTGGTCGGAAGCAAAGGCCCTGAAAAGGTCCATTCCTCTCCAACACCCTCCTCCATCACTCAACATCCACACGGATGCCTCACTGGAAGGCTGGGGAGGTCACTCCCACCTGAAACAGGCTCAAGGGACCTGGTCTCCACTATTCAAGACGTTCCACATAAACATCTTGGAGGCCATGGCGGTCCTTCTAACTCTGAAGAAGTTATCCCCGCCGCCCTCGATCCACATCCGTCTAACCCTAGACAACTCGGTGGTAGTTCGTTGTCTCAATCGCCAAGGCTCAAGATCGCCCCAGATAAATCAGGTGCTTCTCCCAATCTTCCGTCTGGCGGAGAAGAAGAAGTGGCACCTGTCTGCAGTTCACCTACAAGGATTCCGCAATGTGACAGCGGATGCTCTATCTCGGACAAACCCGATAGAGTCGGAATGGTCTCTAGACGCAAGATCATTCTCCTTCATCTCTCATCAAGTCCCAGAACTTCAGATAGATCTCTTTGCAACGAGCGACAACAATCAACTTCCTCTGTACGTAGCCCCGTACGAGGACCCCAAAGCAGAAGCGGTGGACGCCATGTCACTGGACTGGAACAGATGGTCCAAGATATACCTGTTCCCTCCCACCAACCTTCTGCTGAAAGTCCTCTCCAAACTGAGAACCTTCAAAGGGACAGCGGCCCTAGTGGCTCCCAAGTGGCCCCGGAGCAACTGGTACCCCCTGGTCCTGGAGCTGCAGCCCAAGCTGATCCCTCTCCCGGGCCCAGTTCTCTCTCAACAAGTACAGAAGTCGACTGTCTTCGCTTCATCATCGAAAATCAAGGACCTTCATCTCATGATTTTCTCTCCCTTGCCGCAAAGAAGAGGTTTGGGATCTCAAAGAAAAGTCTAGACTTCCTAGAGGAATACAAGACCGAATCCACGAGACGGCAATATGAATCATCCTGGAGGAAATGGGTCTCCTTTGTCAAGGCAAAAAATCCTAAAGAAATCACCATTGATTTCTGTATGTCCTTCTTCATTCACCTTCATGGACAAGGATTAGCAGCCAATACGATTTCAACCTGCAAATCGGCCTTGACTAGACCAATTCTATATGCTTTCCAAATTGATCTGTCCAACGACATCTTTAACAAATTACCAAAAGCATGTGCTCGCCTACGCCCAGCACCCCCTCCGAAACCGATCTCCTGGTCACTAGACAAGGTACTCCATTTCGCCTCCAACTTGGACAACGATTCATGCCCCCTCAAGGATCTGACTCAGAAAGTTATATTTTTATTTGCTCTCGCCTCGGGAGCTCGAGTCAGCGAAATAGTGGCATTATCAAGAGAAGAGGGACACATCCTGTTTGCCGATTCAGGAGAAGTGACCCTCTCCCCTGATCCGACGTTTCTCGCTAAAAACGAATTACCCACCAAAAGATGGGGCCCTTGGAGAATATGCCCCCTGAAGGAGGATGTCTCTCTATGTCCAGTAGAGAGTCTCAAGGTCTATCTTCGCAGAACTTCGAACTTTGGTGGAGGCCAACTCTTCAAAGGAGAAACATCGGGCAGCGACCTGTCACTGAAACAATTAAGAGCGAAAATCACCTACTTCATTCGCAGAGCGGATCCGAACAGTACACCCGCTGGTCATGATCCTAGAAAAGTGGCATCGTCTCTGAACTTCTTTCAGAGCATGGACTTTGAAAGCCTTAAAAACTTTACGGGCTGGAAGTCCTCGCGAGTTTTCTTTAAACATTATGCGAAACAAGTGCACGAAGTCAAACATTTTGTGGTAGCCGCAGGTAGTGTTATGAAACCTGCACCTAACTCTGCGTAGAACAGTGAGTTACTTGGGACTCTAACTCTTCGGGTGCCTATGTTGACCCTCGAGCGATTCATAGTGATGTCTAAAAACACTTAGTGCTTTTATAACTGTTCTTATCCCAGGTGAAATGTCATAGTGTCACACAAGTGCCGCATGCCTTGAGCATGATGTGTTGTTTAAAGACTTGCGTTCCTCGAGAACGAGTACCTACTAATCCTGAAATTCCTTTTCAGATTCAAGAGCAAGCCTTTATTTCTATGTACATTATTATTACTGTAAATGAACTTTACTTTTGCTGTAAATTATTTAATTTCTGCATTGTGAAATAAAATTTCTATTTTATTACTTATGCGTCTCTTTCAGCTCCTACCTACTATGAAATACATACTGTCATAGTTTTATTTATTCCTCCTCTCTTATGGTCATGAAGAATTTAAGATGTCTAATCCTAAATTATATTCACCCTGTCTCAGTAAGGTTCCTACACGAATACTTACTTCTGATAACCAAGAGATGAACTCTATACACAGTGCCCAACCACCACTGGTCTAATTCAGAATGTTCCTATACAAATATCAAACATTCTGCTTCATCTCTAAGTTCTTAAAAGTTCTTCTGTCAGGATGAATAGCCCTTCAATACCACTTTGACGTCGGCATAGCCCATGGGAACTTCCTACCAATGGGGGGCAGGATACTTCGTTCCTATGGTTCTTTACCTAAGATTACTTTGCTGTTTTGTCAATGCCTAGGCACTTAACACTGGGGGAAAATCTACCACGATACATTGATTCTCTGGTACTCTTCCATCAGGACGCCATGGCTTGAGCCCAAAAAACGGATTTTGAGCGAAGCGAAAAATCTATTTTTGGGTGAGATAGCCATGGCGTCCTGATGGACCCTCCCTACTACTTCGTCCAGTTTTGTTCCCACCCTACACAATTGTATCATGGTGATGGGCAGCAACTGGCGTCAGGATAAAGACGGGCGTGACGTCATCAGAGCAATGGCGTCCGTTTGTTTACGTCTCGAGTATCAGTAGTAGCCACGAGTGAGATTAGCTGTGGAACGGCTCCCAGCTATTCTCAGCCCTTACACACCGAAGCATTAACTCTGTTCGGGGTGAAGATAGCTATGTGGCACGTTCAGACATGCGTGTCCCCTGTTGTATTACGATGTCTTAAAGGGAAACCTTTGAGATACTCGCTCCAGAAGTTAGAATTCTGTGATAACCTGTGGTTAAATTCTCTGGGAATATCTTAGTAGTCTTATACCCAAGGAAGCTACCAAACAGGAACCTTCCATCAGGACGCCATGGCTATCTCACCCAAAAATAGATTTTTCGCTTCGCTCAAAATCCGTTATATATATATATATATATATATATATATATATATATATATATATATATATATATATATGTGTGTGTGTGTGTGTGTGTGTATATATATATATATATATATATATATATATATATATATATATATATATATATTTATATGTATACACATATACATACAGTACCTACATATATACATAAATACATGCATACATATATATATATATATATATATATATATATATATATATATATATATATATATATATATATATATATATATATATATATATATTACTGTATACATATGGGTTATGGAAAAAATCCGCGAAGTGGTGAATCCGCGATGGTCGAACCGCGAAGTAGCGAGGGTTCACTGTATACCATTTCTTAACTTATTCAAACCATCTATACAGTTGATATTACATAAGCACACCAATGTATTATAACCTATCATATTTTTTTGTTTATTACATTTAAAACAACACACACACACACACACACACACACACAAACTCTCTCTCTCTCTCTCTCTCTCTCTCTCTCTCTCTCTCTCTCTCTCTCTCTCTCTCTCTCTCTTTCTCTGTGGGCTATTTTTCACTACCTCTCATTCCTTACCTCTATCTCACTAACAAATGAAATCTTTGTTGCTTCACAAAGTTTCATTTATATTGAAAATCAATCATGATTCAATTTTCCTTACTTTCTCCAATCTCGCACTATGTCACATCGAACGTTACAGCGGTAACTTAATTGTTCGACAACTTTAAAAATCGGCCTAGTACTTGCTTCTTCTCTTACTTTTTTTTTTTAGATGGTTTCATAATTGAGGGGGGTACAACTTGATTTATAACTGAAGTTAGGAAAAGTATTTTGCATATGGAATGGAGAATCATCTTTATTAACAGTTTAGAATTATCGTAATTTATCATTCGGTCATTAGCGGCAGTTTGTTATTGTTGATTAAACGAAGAAAAAAAAAAAAAAAAAAAAAAAAAAAAAAAAAAATGTTTTCCTGCTTTGCTACGTATGTAGGATTTTATATAGATACTGTACGGTGAATAATATTTGTAATAACATATTTACTAAAAGCTTTTAATATCATTATTTATCACTTTCATCATGCGCGTTTAATGCCTTCGTTTGTTTATTACGATCGAAGATGGAGCGTACAGTAAACGAATGGAATGTTTCCGTTTCAGGCGGCGTCATAAAGAAAAACATTATATAAATGGCATTCACTTCATTTATTTGGAAGTCCTAAGAAAAATTAAGTAAAACATTGGTAATAACAAAATCAACATATAATCAATACTTGGTAAGATTGCTGTGATGCAAAAACTAACCTATACACAGATGTGTAAATGCGTCTGTTTCTTCGTTATGATCGCAGATAAACGTAAACAAAACATTGGTTGTCATTTTTTGTCGTGCTTTTTGGCATGTTTAGGAAACGCATGATATAAAATCGCCTTTAATATTTGTGCCTGTTTTAGTTTAGGGTACTGTAGTACATGCATTAAGTGTTCTGTACATTAAAGGGTAGTTTGTTAACAGTACTACGTAAAGGGAAGGTTTTAAAAGTCTGAATATACATGTTAAATAAATACGTAAATATGGTGTCCCTACTTCACGGATTTTCAGCTATTGCGGCCGGGTTTGGAACCTATCTACCGCGATAAACGAGGGTTCACTGTATAAGAAAAAGTGACTAAATTACAGGTGTGTGAACGGGAGTGGTAGCAAGCTACCGTCCCCTACCCCAGCTATCTAGCGGTCTGGGTAGTTAACCCTCGCTAAATTTTAATGGCTCGTCATTTCAGCTCCGCCAAAAGTATAACCCCTAATAAATAGCGTGGTTTATATTCCAGTTACGGAACAACTATATATATATACTGTACTTACTAACAATGAGAACTTGATAATAACTGTGGTCAGAAGTAAATTGGTGATTTACTGAAAAATTATATTTTCATAATAAAATAAATTTTTGAACATACTTACCTGGTAGTTATATATATAGCTTAGTCCCTGACGTCACGGCAGAAATTTCAAAACTCGTGGCAATCGCCGATTGGGTAGCCAGGTGTACCACCAGTGCACCCTCTACCCAGGTACCTGGAACCATTCCAGTCATTCCTGAGATCTTCCTTAGGTCTCTAGAGGGGAGGAGGGTGGGAATTAAATTATATATAACTACCAGGTATGTTAAAAAAATTTAGTTTATTATGAAAATATAATTTTCAAACATCTGATTTACCTGGTAGTTATAAATATAGCTGATTGACACCTTGGTGGAGGGTTAGAGACAGCCAACATTGTTGAAATTTACTTAAGAGTTAATAAACAAGCTTAAAGGTTCGTACCTAATAAGGAAGCTGACTTCAATGAATTCCTGCCTCATTATGTCCGCTTTCCTTATGAGATCCAGTGATCCACCCAGGGGACTGAAGACCTCTAGGAGCTGTCAAACCAGTGTAAAAATCACAAATTTTTAAGTAATTTGTATTTTTGGGCTCAAGCCATGTCGTCCTGATGGAAGTTCCTAAAGGGTAGCTTCCTTGGGTATATTATAACTACGGCAATATTCCCAGAAAATTTACCTTAAGGTACCCAGAATTCTAACTCCTGGAGTGAATACTGTATCCCTAATAAAAGAACCAGGGATATCGCGAAATATCAGAGGACGTATTCTTGACACGCCACATAGCAATCTGCACCCCGAACAGAGTTAACACTTCGAAGGGGTCAATTGGCAAGAAAACGAAAACGAGAAAGAAAAGGAGAGCCGCTTGCAAGGTATCTCTCCTCTGCCGTTTCGTAAGCATGCATTGCGCCGCTCACGGCGCCATCTGTATTCCTTTTTGCGTAGCTCAACAACTCGGTGTTTTTTCCCTGTGTTTCTCGCAATTCTTGGATTATTTCAACTTATAATGCTTTCTCCAACTTCTGCTTCTGATAAGTTGGAGTATTATTTCTTTTATGTATAAATGTAAGCTCTTAGTAATTTTAAAAGTGATTTGATAGTGATATCGTTGTTACAAGAGCTGTTGCCTTCCGGAGGCGTCCTGGACGCTGTCGCTTGCTAGGTATGAGTTATTTAGTTAGCCAGAGCGACGTTCCCGGCTGTTTTGCTTTAATAATTTTAGCTGTTTAGTGTTACATAGGATTTCTTTATATGATGCTTTGAGTATTTTTGTTTTGGCGAAGGATTTGCCGATTCTGGCCTACGCTAGGCCTTGTAGCCTGGTCGTTTGGCCCTAGTACTTTCCTGCATGATATTCAGATTTCCGAGTGTTTTTAAAATTTTATTGAAGCTTTAGGCAGTTTTATACATTTAAGATTATGTTGATTTCTTCCAAGATAGTATACGAGTGAGTTTCGGTGATTTAGGTAATCGATTCTCGTTGCGCCTAGGCTAGTTGTCTGTGGGGCCTTAGTATACTTTCTCACACTCCCCGGTTGCTCTCTTCTCTTCGGAGAAGGTGTGCAATCCCTTTCCCTCTGTTTAAGCCTTGGGCTTAACCCTAATGGGTTATCTGAATTGACTTTAGATACAACTATATTGGGGTGTTTCTGTTCCTTCCTGTTTCCAGTAAGTCTGGCTTCAGGGAGGGGGCAGGACATCAGAGTTTTTAGTCTGAGTCTGTTTATGTCTAGCTTGTGGTTGAGATTCCCTCGCTAGACTGACAACAGATATAGGAGGCTTAGCCTCCTTAGTTCACTTTCGAAGGTTTCTGTACGAGATGATTCCTTCTTCTTGTGATCTAGCAGACTAGTCCTGTGTTGTTGTTCTCGGTGTGGTGGATAAGATCCTCTTTTCCGTGAATAACAACGCCTTCCTTGCTTTGGTTCCGAGGGAGGTGGCAAGTATTGCTAGCCTCCCTCCTCGGATCTCCCCTAGGCTAAGATGAGTTTTCTTGGCTGCGGGTGATTCATTATCAGAGCAAGGTTGGCAGGACCCTCTTCCCTTTGTGATGGCCTAGCCATTGCATTCCTGTCCGTCATTCAACATCTGTACCTAGCATAGGTTAGGATGTGGGGTTGACTAAGTCCCTTGCTGGCCGGCAAGGGTCTTCTGCTTGGAGTGCTGCCCAGACCTCCCTTGGTCTCTCATCCATGTTTGTCTGTAGAGCCAGATGGCATTGGTCAGGAAGCCTGAAGTTATATTCTCCCCTTCCCTATGTGCACTCTTTCGGGTTGCCGGGTTATGAGGTAGTACAGTCTCTTATCCCGGCATCCATTCTGTTTTCTTCTAGTGTTGTACCCTAGCCCGGCTGCCGGCCACTCAGGCCGGCAGCCGGGCAGTCGGAGTTCTCTGGTTCTTTTGCTGCCGGCCGGCATTGGTTGTATACCTTTGCCAGCTGGCTATATATCACACCACTGTCTGCTGGCCGCTACGATTGGTGGCCGGCAGCCGGGTGCTATCTTGTGTAGTTGCCGGCCGGCAGTCATTTCCGGCCGGCACATGCATTTGAACCAGCGTTCTTCTACCTTAGAGTTCTTAAGTAGTATACTTTGGAACTAGTTAAGGTATTTTTCAGTATAGTATATACTGTAGGGAGAAAACTATAGTATAGTATTTGTTACAACACTAAGTTTTCTAACACTTTTGTGTTGTCTCGCACAACCCTTTAGTGTAACCTTACAGATAAAGAAAGTGAGTTCTTTCTTGTTTACTATCCAGCATTTTAAAAGCATTTTTTGGGTGTGAGCTACACCTGTTTCCTCTGGAAATTATTCAATGGTTGCTCTAGATTAGATTAACCATATGATTTTATTATCTGGAAGGTTGCAGCAATTGACTGTGCGGGAAATACAAGTGTGTGTCTTTCCTTTCTAGTTTAGTTGTGCTAAGCTATGTATATCCAGTGATACGTAGTTCACTTGATACTCATGGAATTTTCTTCTCTTTACAGGAGGACCATCCGAAGTGTGGAAAAGTTTTCTGCAACGTCCGCAGCAAGAACTTCTGCGGACATGATTTGTGTAGGAGGCACGCAGCATGCGCAGTTTCCAAAGGTGATCTCCGGTATTGGGACCCGCAGGTATGTACCGTGTGCACAAATCTGATTACTGAGGCTTTTGATTCCCCTAAGACGGCGGAGTCAAGGGACGCAGCAAGGGAGAAGCTTCGTACCTGGGTAAGGGGCTTTCAGAAGAACACTTCTGGGCCCTATCTTCCAAGTGAGAAGATGAGGGCTTACCTTTTTCCCAGGACGTCAGCTGATGCAGTGATTCCCCAGCCTCAAGTGGAGATACCAGTGGTTCAGATCCCGGTGGATGCTGAAGTCGTGGACGCCCTGCAGGACATCCAATTGGACGATAGGATGTCGGAGGTGTCCGAGCGTCTGGAAGATGACCTTCTGGCAGAAGACCAGAATGAAGAGCAGGCTCCAGACAATGAAGAGGAAGAGGTCGACGAGGTGTCGGCTACTCCGGTTCAGGCCCCTGAATCTATTCCCTCAACATCGTCCTCTCTCCCAGATGAGCTGGGAAAGACCTTTCCTCCATCGTTGGAATGATCCAACAGATGCAGAGGGAGAATAATGAGAAGGCGGCTGCAATGGAGCTGGAGATGCGGAGACTTGCAGCATCACGCGGGCCCCAGAAGCAGCTCCGCGTGAAAGACCTTCCCTTGTGCTCAGATGTTAACCCTTGGAAGTATGCTGAGCACATGCCTATGACGACGGGAAAAATCGTCATTTCGGAGAAGTTGGGCTCAGTCCCCCTTGAGGAGGTGAAATTCTGGCCCAGCAAGGAATCGTACCCGGACTGTTATGTCCGTCTAAGGAAGGAACCAGCCTCAAAGGAAGAAACAGAGCCGAAGGAGGTCATAGTTTTGGACCACGCTAAGGCTCAAGCTTTATTGTCAAGCTCGATGAAAGAGAGGGGCTTCTCGAACTCGAAGGTACCTGCTTTGAGTAAGAAGCACCCTTCCTTTGTGTCCTCTCCTTCTAGAGCCTTCCCCTTTATGCAGAAAGGGTTTACGGCAGTGCTGAAAGCAGTCGAGGCAGGTAAGCCATGCCCCTCCTTGGAGGAGTGTAAACCTCTGTCTTTGGCCCTACCCATGGACCACAAGGACTGGAAGGACGTCCATCTTACCTTCTCAGTCGGGAAGTTGGAGGCTGATATTGCCGGACGTCAGTTCGGTGAGAACCTCCCCAAACTGTCTGACTTTCTTTTGCGAAGGGAGCTTGAGACAAAAGAAAGACTTGCTGCCTCAATGTCTCATCAAACAACTCTGGAGACAATGGCAAGTGACCCCAAGGTCCATGAGATGTTCATGGTAGTGGCTAAGACACACTTAGTCACAGTGACGAAAGACCTTTATAGCTTCGTCAAAGCTAGGAGGGCTTGTAGGGAGTTTGTGTTCGCCTCGGCTGCGGTGAGGAACGAGCCAAGGAAGCTAATCTCCTCCAACATTTAGGGCAAAGACCTCTTCCCTAGTGAAGCGGTCAAGGAGGTTGTAGATAAGGCCGCCACATAGAATAGAAACCTTCTCCAGAAGTGGGGTCTATCCCTCAAGAGAAAGTCTTCCCCGGATGAGGGTCCCCAACCAAAGAGGAAGACTAAGAAGACTAGGCTACCCTCTCGGCCAGCCAAGCCATTCAGACAGCAGCAGCAACAGCAATTTCCTATGCCTTCAGTGCCCCAGATGGTGGCACAAACCCCGACCACGTACCAGTGTTTACCCCAAGCCGTGTCGACGCAGTCTCCGGCATTTAACCCAGCATTCGAAGGGCAGTCAACTACCTTCGAGCGAAGCCTAGAGGAGCAGCCAGAGGTTCGTCTAGACGCCCCTCAAGGGGGAGGGGATTCAGGGGTGGTCGCGGTCAAGGAGGCAAGACCTCAGGACAACAGCAGTCAAAGTGAGATGATACCGGTAGGAGGGAGACTTCAGAATTTTCGGGATCGGTGGACCTTCGATCCCTGGGCCCACAGCCTACTCAAGAATGGACTGGGTTAGAGCTGGTACAGCACTCCACCCCCGTGCCCTCGATTTTTCCAACACTCCACCCCCGTTCTGGAGGAGTACATTCAAGAACTGTTGGAGAAAAGGGTAATCCAAAGGGTAAAGTCCATCAAATTCCAAGGGAGGCTGTTTTGTGTTCCCAAGAAGGACTCAGAAAAACTCAGAGTCATTCTGGACTTGTCGCCACTCAACAAGTTCATCATGAACTGCAAGTTCAAGATGCTAACACTGCAACACATAAGGACCTTACTGCCCAAGAGGGCATTTACCGTCTCCATAGATTTGTCAGACGCCTATTGGCACGTTCCAATCAATCGTCAACTCTCCCCCTTCCTAGGGTTCAAGCTACATCGAAGACTCTACGCCTTCAGAGCCATGCCATTCGGGCTAAACATAGCCCCAAGGATCTTCACAAAGCTTGCGAGCGTAGCTCTCAAACAATTACGCCTAAAGGGAATCCAGGTGGTAGCCTACCTGGACGACTGGCTGGTGTGGGCAGCATCCAAGACAGAATGTTTGCAAGCTTCCCTACAGGTGATCCAGTTCCTAGAGTATCTAGGCTTCAAGATCAACAGAAAAAAGTCTCGACTTTCTCCATCTCAAAAGTTCCAGTGGTTGGGAATCCACTGGGACCTAGTGTCACACCAACTCTCCATCCCGGCGAAGAAGAGGAAGGAGATAGCTGGTTCTGTCAAGAGACTTCTGGATTCCGAAAGGATATCAAGACGCGAACAGGAGAGAGTGCTGGGTTCTCTCCAGTTTGCCTCAGTAACAGACCCGGTGCTGAGAGCACAGCTAAAGAATGCAACCGGAGTTTGGAGAAGTTATGCATCAAACGCGCGAAGAGATCTGATAAGACCAGTTCCGCTTCGTCTACGTACGCTTCTCAGGCCTTGGTCCCAAGTCAGGCAACTAAAGAAGTCGGTACTTCTTCAGCCACCTCCCCCCTCGTTGACTATTCACACAGACGCCTCGAAGGAGGGGTGGGGAGGTCATTCTCATCGGAAGAAGGCCCAAGGGACTTGGTCCAATCTATTCAAGACATTTCACATAAACTTTCTGGAAGCTATGGCAGTACTCCTTACCTTGAAGAAAGTCTCCCCTCGTCGCTCGATCCACATAAGGTTGGTGCTGGACAGCGAGGTGATTGTGAGATGCTTGAAT
Source organism: Palaemon carinicauda (assembly GCF_036898095.1). Classification (NCBI taxonomy): domain Eukaryota; kingdom Metazoa; phylum Arthropoda; class Malacostraca; order Decapoda; family Palaemonidae; genus Palaemon; species Palaemon carinicauda. Next base: position 60,273,714 of record NC_090754.1, read on the forward strand.
CAACAAGGATCGAGGTCACCTCCACTCAACCAGGTAATGTTGGCCATCTTTCAACTGGCGGAAAAGAAGTGGTACCTGTCGGCAGTTCACCTTCAAGGAGTCCGCAATGTGACAGCGGACGCTCTATCCAGGTTCACACCGATAGTCGGAATGGTCCCTAGACGCAGGATCATTCTCCTTCATCTTGAGTCAAGTCCCAGAACTGCAGATAGACCTCTTTGCGACGAAAGACAACAAGAAGTTACCCCTTTACGTGTCCCCGTACGAGGATCCCTTGGCGGAAGCAGTGGACGCGATGTCCCTCGACTACAACAGATGGTCCAGGATTTACCTGTTCCCTCCTCACAACCTTCTGTTGAGGGTCCTCAACAAACTGAGATCTTTCAAGGGAGTAGCAGCAATAGTGGCTCACAAGTGGCCGAACAGCGTGTGGTTCCCTCTGGCATTGGAACTACGGCTGAAGTGTCTACCGTTACCAGATCCAGTTCTGACCCAGCGAGTCCAGAAGTCGACTGTCTGCGCTTCATCACGGAAAACCCGGAACCTGCAGCTCATGATTTTCTCTCCCTAGCGGTGAGAAAACGTTTCGGGATTTCAAAAGACAGTATAGACTTCCTAGAGGAATATAAGTGCAAATCTACTAGAAGGCAATATGAGTCATCTTGGAGGAAATGGGTGGCCTTTGTCAAGGCGAAGAATCCGCAAAAGATCTCGACGGACTTCTGCTTATCTTTCTTCATCCACCTCCAAGGTCAAGGGTTAGCAGCCAACACAATATCAACATGTAAATCTGCTTTGACAAGACCCATTTTATATGCCTTCCAGGTCGACCTCGCTAACGATATTTTTGATAAAATTCCGAAAGCCTGTGCTAGGCTCAGACCTTCAGCACCTCCAAAGCCCATTTCATGGTCTTTAGATAAAGTTCTTCATTTCGCTTCACTGTTGAACAATGAGGAGTGTACTTTAAAGGATTTGACCCAAAAAGTTATTTTCCTATTTGCACTCGTGTCGGGGGCCAGGGTTAGTGAAATTGTAGCCCTCTCGAGAGAGGAGGGTCATGTTCAGTTCTTGGATGGGGGAGAACTGAACCTGTTTCCGGATCCTACGTTTCTCGCCAAGAATGAGTTACCCACCAACAGGTGGGGTCCCTGGAGAATCTGCCCTCTGAAAGAAGATGCATCTCTATGTCCAGTGGAATGCCTAAAGGTCTATCTTTGTAGAACTTCAGACTTCAGGGGTGGTCAACTATTCAGGGGAGAAACATCAGGCTCAAATTTATCACTGAAACAACTTTGGGCGAAAATCACCTATTTTATTCGCAGAGCGGATCCAGACAGTACACCCGCAGGTCACGATCCGAGGAAAGTTGCCTCATTCTTAAATTTCTTTAATTGTATGGATTTTGAACATCTTCGTTCATACACTGGCTGGAAGTCTTCCAGAGTGTTCTTTCGTCACTATGCGAAGCAACTAAAAAGGTCTGTGGTAGCAGTGGGTTGCGTCGTTAACCCTGCTGTTTAACTCTGCGAGGAACAGTGGATTTAATTGGGACGATTAATTCCGGGGTGAGTGTGTAGTTACGATCTGTTCTACAAACTAAGTTAGGGCACTGGGTTGCCCACATTGACTGTTCCACTTTCAAAGGTGAACCTAGCATAAGTGCAGACATGTGTGCCGAGCGTTTCCAACGCGAATGTAACTGATCAGTAATACAGACTTTTATAATTTTGATACCTCGGTATGTTAAAAGTGGCGCTAATGTTTTTCTTTCAGATAAACAAGTTTCTATTTACTATCATGCTTATGCTTATTTGTTGGTTATCCTCCTCTTATAAATATTTATATAATGGTTGTTTAACCTGGTTTATTTATTGTTTGTCAATAAACTAGTTCTTGGGAACCTTGCGTCTCCTTCACCTGTGTCAATTTATTTGATATAATTTTGCATTACGTTCTATGTATATTTATCTGGGATAATTCTAATAGATTGTTCCTTTATGCAAGCATTCGTTGCATTGGTTTATGCTTTCCCTTGGCGGGAGGACTCCATGCCCTGAGGGGACGGTGGCGGATATGCAAGTTTTCCGCCTACTCGGATATAAACCTTTGTCCAATCCGGTATTGAACGGAGAACTGGTCGATATTTCATATTGACTCAGTGGTTCTTTACAAACTATGCTTTACATGATATAGGGTGAGACCACTATATTGGCTTGTCTGTTATTCATACATAGGTATATGTACTCTTCGAGACTTTTCCAGAGTCTAGTAGGACTCTTCCCTGTAGGGGGCAGGAAGCACTAACATGGTCTATGGTTAGTTGAAAAGATGTATGACGGTAACATCTTAGGTCTCTACGTCTAGTTGGCCGGGAAATACCTTCGGGGAGTACGGCACGTTTTGAGAATCCACAGATACAGTAATGCTCTGGTATACTTCCATCAGTACGACATGGCTTGAGCCCAAAAAACGGATTTTGAGCAGAGCGAAAAATCTATTTTTGGGTGAGATGGCCATGTCATCCTGATGGACCCGCCCTTCCCTTTCTTTTAAAGGGCTGTAGGTCCCCTCCCTACATACAGTATCTGTAGCACCTCGTGTATTGCTACAAGGAATACAGATGGCGCCGTGAGCGGCGCAATGCACGCTTATGAAACGGGAGAGGAGAGATACCTTGCGAGCGGTTCTCCTTTTCTTTCTCGTTTCCGTTTTCTTGCCAATTGACCCCTTCGAAGTGTTAACTCTGTTCGGGGTGCAGATTGCTATGTGGCGTGTCAAGAATACGTCCTCTGATATTTCGCGATATCCCTGGTTCTTTTATTAGGGATATTCGCTCCAGGAGTTAGAATTCTGGGTACCTTAAGGTAAATTTTCTGGGAATATCGCCGTAGTTATAATATACCCAAGGAAGCTACCCTTTAGGAACTTCCATCAGGACGACATGGCCATCTCACCCAAAAATAGATTTTGCTCCGTTTTTTCCTAACATACTTACCTAGAACTACTTTCTTAGGAGTTACTGGTAACTCTTTCCCAACCGACCAGGATTTTGTGTAGTTTACCCTATTCCCGTTTCTATGGAGGTAACCTCAGGCGGAGTGATATGCGCCCTGAGGCGACCCGGATCGGAGAGCGTGCTAGCTCAGGTCGTGCTCCTCAGTAAGTTTCGTAGGAAAGGTTCTCCTCAGCCCTGCAGGGCCCTCGGGGAAAGATGGGTGGGCCATGACCCGAAAGTAGTTATAGGTAAGTATGTTAGGAAAAATACAAATTACTTAAAAATTTGTGATTTGTTCCAACACAGAGTACTTACCTAGAACTACTTTCTTAGAAGACTTAAACTTTAGGAGGTGGGAGTGTCCTGCAGGGACTAGGGACCGAAGGTTGGAAGCACGAGGGGAAAAGGAACCTAGATAGGGGACTAGGTTCCGACGACCACTACTAGAAAACTGTATGAAAATAAGGGAAACTACCCAAAAAAAACTATCTTAGTGTCTAAGTGGCTTACCTCTGTACAAACACTTCCGAGACGTATTCCTGGCTGAAGACGTATATCCTGGCCGCCAGAGCCTTTTGAGTCACTTCCACGCAGGGGATTAAGGGCCAGGGGAAGGATGATAAGGGGAAAGGTAAGGGATGAACATGTGTCTCTTGGCTTACCGGCCCCAGGGAACTTAAATCTTTTGAAGGGCCAAAATGACCGGGCCAAGGGCGAACCCGTCCAAGGATTTCCTAGAACAGTCCTTCAGGTAATGCTCCGTGAACGTGGACTGTCTGGACCAGGTACCCGCTTTCAGGATTTGGCCCACGGCCATGTTCTTTTCAAACGCTAGGGAGGTGCTAAGACCCCTAATATCATGAGGCCTTGGCTTGCCTGAGAGAGGGCTTCCTGAAGCATCGTAAGTCCTCTTGATCACTTGGAGCAGCCAGAAGGAGATTGAATTCTTGGAGACTGGTTTCTTCACCCGCCCGGTCGAAACGAATAAACTCTTGATCTCAGGTCGGAGCCTGGATGTCCTTTCAAGGTATTTCCTTACTGCTCTGACCGGGCATAAGAGCAAGTCTTTAGGGTTGTCTGACCGAGGGATCGCTGGCACCGAAAAGCCCTCGAACCGAGGATCCCAACAAGCCGGGTTCTGTGTTTTGGCCACAAAGCTAGGAACGAACTTAAACGAAGCCTCACGCCACCCCTTTGAGTGTGAGACCTCGTACGTTAGTCTGTGTAACTCACTAACTCTCTTTGCCGAAGCCAGGGCCAAGAAGAAGACTGTTTTGAGGGTGAGTTCCTTATCCAGGATGTCCTTGAGGGGCTCGAAGGGCGGTTCTGACAGGGCTTTGAGTACTCTAGCTAGGTCCCACTGCGGTACCCTCACCTCTTGTGGGGGACATGACTGCTCAAAACTCCTGATGAGCATCGAGATGTGTCGGGAGGCTCCCAAATCAATGCCCTTTAGGAGGAAGACCTGACCTAATGCTGCACGTACTCCTTTTATGGCTGGAATGGAAGAGCCCCCATCGTCTCTGAGGTACACCAGGAAGTCCGCTATGTCGTGAATTGAAGCCCCCAAGGGTTTGATATCCCGGGAAGTGCCCCATTTTGAGAAGACTGCCCATTTTGCCTGGTAGACTGCGATTGAGGAACGCCTTAAGTAACCTGACATCCTCGCCGCGGTCCTCGATGAGCATCCATCCTTCTTCAGGAGCCGCTCAATAACCTCCACGCGTGAAGGCGGAGGGACCGTGGGTTTTCGTGAAACCTTTGGAAGTGGGGCTGACGGAGGAGGTCTGGCCTGTCTGGAAGCGGCCAAGGAGGAAGAAGGGCCAGTTCTTTTAGGTCTGCGAACCACTCTCTCTCCGGCCACCAAGGCGTAACCAAAGTCATCTGGAGGTTGGCTGTTGTTCTCACCCTGTTGAGGACTTGCCTGATCATCCCGAAGAGAGGGAAGGCGTACACATCGAGGCCGTCCCAAGGGTGTTGGAAGGCGTCCTCGAACGCCGCTGACGGATCTGGGACTGGAGAACAGAACACGGGGAGCTGGGCGTTCAGACGTGTGGCGAAAAGGTCCACTACCGGAGAGCCCCACTTCAGTATGACTGCCCGAGCTACTCCCTGGTGTAGAGTCCACTCTGACCATATCACCTGGCCTACTCTGCTGAGGCCGTCTGCCAGGACGTTCTTCTTTCCTAGGATGAACCTTGTTGTGATTTCAATCCCTTCTTTTGCAGCCCATTCTAATAGTTCTGTCGAAAACGCGCATAGCTCCTTCGACTTTAGACCCCCTTGCTTCTTTACGTAGGCTACTACCGTGGCGTTGTCGCACATTAACGCCACGGTGTTCCCCCAGAGGAGGTGAACGAATTCCTGACTCGCCCTCAGTACGGCCATCATCTCTAGAATGTTTATGTGTCGCGTTGCTTCCTCGCGCGACCATTTTCCTCTTGTCGACTTGTCGAGTAGGTGAGACCCCCAACCTTCCTTCGATGCATCCGTGAACAATAGCACCTCCAGAGGGTCGGGTGCGAAGGGCATCCCCTTCTCGGTGTTCATTCTGTCGTGCCACCACTGTAGGACCACCTTCGCTTCTGGGGAGACCGGAACCACATTGTGGGGATTTCTGCCTTGGGTCCAGTGTTCCTTCAGGTTCCATAGCACTGCCCGGAGTTTGAGTCTCCTGTGGTACTAACTCCTCTAACGACACTAGGTGGCCTAGCAACTTCTGCTAATCCTTGGCCCTCCTGGGTTGGTCCGTCAGGAAGGGTTGCAGAACTCGCTCCAGGTTTTCCAACCTCCCCAATGAGGGGAAGGCTCTCAGTAAGTCATCCTGGTGGTGGGACTCAACTGGGACTTTTCTAAGTTGACTGTGATACCCAATTCCTTGCAGAGACGGAGCAACTCTGCGCCTTGCTCCCTCAGTTCTTCCCTTGAGGCTGAAAGAAGCAACCAATCGTCCAGGTATTGGATCAGACAGATGCCCTGCTCGTGTGCCCATACGGAGACCGTCGTGAAAACTCTTGTAAACACTTGAGGGGCTGTCGACAGTCCGAAGCAAAGGGTCTTGAATTGCAGGACTCGGGTATCCCACTTTATCCTGAGGAACTTCCTGCTGGAGGGGTGAACGGGGATTTGGAAGTAAGCGTCCTTGAGATCCAGGGATATCATGAAGTCCCCTTCTCTCAAGGTGGCCAACACTGTCCTCGCAGTGTCCATCTTGAAGTCGGTTTTCGCCACAAACTTGTTGAGGGCCGACAGGTCTATTACTGGCCTCCACACCCCAGTCGCCTTCTCCCCCAGGAGGAGCTTGTTGTAAAACCCCGGGCCGGGATCTTCGACTGGTTCCAACGCTCCCTTGGAGATCATGGACAACACCTGTTCTTGCAACGCCGCCCGTTTCAAGGGGTCCTTGGGTATCAACCACTCGGCCTGTAAGGCCGGAATGAGAGGGGGAGGTTCTGCTAGGAAGGGTAGTCTGTAACCTTCCCTCAGGACTTTCACTGTCCAGGGATCCGCACCGTAATCCCGCCATGCTTGCCAAGAGTGTTTGAGGCATCCCCCTACTTGAGGCCCCTGTAGGAGTAGGGGGCCTCGCCTCCTATCTCCTTCTGGAGGAGCGGCCGGACCAACCTCTCCTCGAGTTGCCAATGGCCGGTCTAATGTTTGACTGAGGGGCCGTGTTACCCCTACGGGGGGGCTGCGTTGCTTGAAGCCAAGGGTCCGAAGAAGCCTCTCTTCTAGGTTGGACAGGGGATGCACGGGATGAGTGAGGGACGTCCACAGAGGGTCTCCTGTGTGGTGGGCGTCTCATGGGGGGAAGTCTATGCTCTCCCACGTCCTTCATTTTCCTCACCCTCTCCATCGTCTCTTCCACTAGCTTGAGGGGGAAGATTGACTCGTCCCACATCGAGGAATTCCTCAACTTTCTTGCTTCCCGGTCGTTGAGTTTCCTCACTAACTTGCTGAGGACTGTATCCCTCTTCCTCAGGACCCAATTGGTGGCGTGGGAGAGAGATTGATAAGATAAAAACTTTAGGGCTTTGCCCCCTGAGCTAATCAGCTCTTTCAATAAGGACTGGTTCTCTGGGAGGGAGAGATCATGTGACGACTGAAAGCCTACCAAAGTGCAGGCCCACCAGTCTAACCAGGAGGACACGTAAACCAAGTCTTGAGCCATGGAAGTCTCCGTAGGGGAAAAGCACACCGGAGCCGTGGACGCTCTGTCTTCAGCGGCACCCTGGTTCAACGAGGTAATGGCTGACTCAACTGAGCGGGGCCCCCCACGACGACCTTCTGGCACGTAGAACCTCTTCTGCGTCCTTAGCCCCGGGAGCAGCTTCGAGGAACTTTGGCTCCTAGGGGCGTCTGCCAGGCCGTCCAAGAATTTGTCTATGTGCTCAATACCCAGCTTGACGTCAGGAGCTAAGGGGAGAGCTAAGGAGGGCTTCTGTTGCACTGGATTCTCCACAAGCCTACTGAGTCCGGAGAGCCAGGTCTGTTCCGTCGCGGGCTTGGGCTCATCCAGCCGATGGTGTCGTCTTATGAGGGCCAACGCTTTGCGATAGGAGGAGACGTCATCCGATGAGCACTCTCCTCCTTCTACTAGGACCTCCGTCAGCAGTCCCTCCGCACGAGTATCATCGGTGACGGTGGGGGGGGGGTTAACGTTAGACGGGCCTGCCCGTGGCACGGGCGGACCCGCACACGCAAAGGCATCCGTCATGGGATTACTTTGCCCTGCGGGGTTTCTCGTGTCTGTGGGATAATCTTGGGCTGCCGGGCGCCCTTGGTGCTTAATGAAGTCAGCCAAGGCACCCGCGGCCGGCGCCACGCCTTCTGTGGGATAATCTTGGGCTGCCGGGCGCCCTTGGTGCTTAATGAAGTCAGCCAAGGCACCCGCGGCCGGCGCCACGCCTTCTATCTGGTGGAGCGCCTCCCTCCGCAGGGTTGATGTAGCGGAGGCCTTCGTGGACTTAGGCGCATCACGGGGGGCTTGGATCAACCTCCCCTGACGGGACTCTGGTCCGTAGGAGGAGAAGGAGGGGCGAGACGGTGGAGATGAGGCTCTAGGGAGCCAACCGGAAGCGGCCGCGGCTGTGGTAACCTTAAACAGCTCGCTACGGGGCACCGTGATGTTCACCCAATCCTTCGATCTACTCCTTTTAGCCTTCTTCTTGGGGGGTCTAGACTCTTTCTTGTTTTATCTGGAATGGGGGCGGGACTTCTTCTTTTTCCGGGACCTTTCCCGCTTCCTCTTCGTGGACTTGGCTCTGTCCTCCAATGACGATGAATACGAGGACGAGTATGACGAGGAGGAGGAGAGGGAATCCGCCGAATCGCCTGAGACGTCCAACGCAGCAGGGGGAACTCCATGTCGAATCTCTGGTGTCGCGGGCTGAAGAAAGAAGGGCGGGAGCCTTAACGAGGGCGCCGGGGGAGACCGAGGCACCTTCTTACGGGCGAACCAATGATCGAACTCCTCCTCTAGTCTGAAGGGTGACCTGAAGGGCGTCCTGGGGGGATCCCAAACGGCGGGGTCCGAATTAGACGAACTTCCTTTCTCGGCGTCTCCCCCGGCGGCCGAAGCACCTGAAAAAATACCCATGACGGTAGCACCCGACTTCCCCCACATAGGGTCTTCAGTAGAGACGGGCCCTGCGGGCACCAGGACCTCGTCTCCCACACACACTCCCGCACCTCCCTTAGGCCCCTCACATGCCTGTATCACACCAGAATCTTCCCCCACAGACAATTCAGACTCCTGGGGAAGGGCAATGGGCCGCTTCCCCGCAATGGCTTACCTCGTCCCCTACTCTGGGTAGGGGAAGATGGAAGGGAGCCTCGTTACGACGAGGCATCTGGAGACACCAAATAAGAAGACACGTTGGCTTTCTTGGGCGACTTCTTGGCCGCCGCCTTCTTCTTCGTGCTATAAAAGACCCACTGGATCTCGCTCCAGGACTCGCATTCCGAGCACATGGTGGTAGGGGAGCACACCTGGCTCCTACATGACGAACACAGCGAGTGGGGGTCAACCTCGGGCTTGGAGAGGAAAGCCCCACAAGACTTACCAGCCACAGGCCCAGGGCAACGGCGGTGATGCTCCATAACGAAACACTAACACACCAAGAGACACAGGGACACAGAGTAAAGAATAAGGGTAAGGACACGTGGGGACCGCGTGATAGACACAAAGGGTCGCACTGGGTAAGAGAGAGCGCGGTGAGATGGTAATCACGTCGCGACCAGAAACTTACTGAGGAGCACGAACTGAGCTAGCACGCTCTCCGACCCCAGGTCGCCTCAGGGCGCGTATCACTCCGCCTGAGGTTACCCCCATAGAAACAGGAATAGGGTAAACTACACAAAATTCTGGTCGGTTGGGAAAGAGTTACCAGTAACTCCTAAGAAAGTAGTTCTAGGTAAGTACTCTGTGTTGGAACAAACCTCTATGTGACAGGACCACCTTCAATACCCTTGTTCCGGGCGCTCCCATGGAACAAACTGACCACCTGACTAAAATCAATGATTGTGGAAGACTGCGTCCAATCTCCACAAACAACCATAAAAATACAATAGTTCCAAGAGAAGAAAAGGGTATTAGGTTACAGGAATGTAGTGGTAGATCCTTCCCCCATTACTGCACTCGCTGCTACGAATGGTCCCAGAGTGTAGCAGTCCTCATAAAGAGTCTGGACACGTTTCAAATAGTGTGAGGCGAACACAGATTTACTCCACCAGAAGGTTGTGTCCATAATGCTTTGTAAAGACCTATTCTGGTTGAAGGCTACAGAAGTTGCCACAGCTCATACTTCATGTGCCTTGACCTTCAAAAGCTTGAGGTCTGCCTCACTACAATGTGAATGAGCCTCCCTTATTAAGAGCCTGATGAAGAAGGATAGTGCATTCTTAGACATTTGTAACGAAGGCTTCTTGACCGAGTACCAAAGTGCTTCTGACTTGCCCCGTAACTCTTTCGTTCTTTCCAGGTAGAACTTCAGGGCTCTTACTGGACATAGGACCTTCTCCAATTCCCCTCCAACCACATCAGAAAGGTTCGGAATCTCAAAAGCCTTGGACCAGGGTTGAGAAGGGCGTTCATTTTTAGCAAGAAAGCCTAGCTGTAAGGAGCAGATAGCCTTGTTATTTCTAAAGCCTACATTCTTGTTGAAGGCATGAATCTCACCGACCCTTTTAGCTGTCGCCAGACTGACCAAAAAGTGTCTTCATGGTGAGGTCCTTAAACGAAGCTAAATGCAAGGGCTCAAACCTGTCACTCATTAGGAACTTCAGGACTATATCCAAATTCCAAACTGGCGATTCCTGATGTTGTTCCTTAAATGTTTCAAAGGATTTGAGAAGATCCTGGAGGTCTTTCTTATTAGAAAGGTCCAAATTCCTATGCCTGAAGACGGCCGCTAACATGTTCCTGTATCCCTTGATGGTTGAAGTTGAAAACTTACGTTTCCTTCTAAGGTATAACAGGAAGTCAGCAATCTGAGTCATAGAGGTACTGGAAGAGGAAACAGAGTTGACTCTGCACCATTCTCTAAACACTTCCCACTTGGATTGGTAAACCTTGATGGTATACCTCCTTGCTCTTGCAATTGCCCTAGCTGCCTCCTTTGAAAAACCTCTAGCTCTTGTGACTTTTTCGATAGTCTGAAGGCAGTTAGATGTAGAGCTTGGAGGTTTTGATGGTACCTTCTCAAGTGGGGTTGTTTGAGTAGATCTACTCTTAATGGGAGGCTTCTCCGGGTGTCCACCATCCATTCCAGTACCTCTGTGAACCACTCTCTTGTGGGCCAAAAGGGGGCCAATAGAGTCAATCTGGTTCCCTTGTCCGACACGAATTTTTGCATTAACTTGTGCACAATCTTGAACGGAGGAGATGCGTACACTTCCAGGTGGGACCAGTCTAAGAGGAAAGCGTTGATGTGAACTGCTTCGAGATCTGGCACTGGGGAGCAGTATGTCTCCAATCTCTTCATCTTCGAGGTTTCGAACAGGTCTATACAAGGACGACCACAAATCCGCCACAGGTTCTTGCAAACCTCCTGATGAAGTGTCCATTCTGTGGACAAAACTTGACCTCTTGCTGAGACTGTCTGCCATCACATTCCTTTCCTCTTGAATAAACCTTGTTACAAGGGTTACATTCTTCTCTTGCCCAGTAAAGAATTTCTCTCGCAGTCTCATAAAGGGACCTCGAGTGGGTTCCGCCTTGTTTGGCTATGTAGGCCAACGCTGTAGTGTTGTCGGCGTTGACCTGCACCACTCTGTTCAGGACTGACCCTTCGAAGCCTTTGAGGGCCAACAGGACTGCCAACAGCTCCTTCTGGTTTATGTGGAGGATCTCCTGATCTATTGTCCAGGAACCCAAGATCTCCAACTTGTCCAGTGTTGCTCCCCACCCCGAGTCTGAGGCGTCGGAACACAACACAACTCTTCGGATGGATGGGGATGTGGAAGTAAGCATCCTGGAGGTCTAGAGACCATCCAGTCATCCTCTGTTCCAGAGGAAGACCTTGAAGTTTGACAGGGTCGTTCCACCACTGAAGGCAACTTTTTACAGATTCTGTAATCGGGATACATTTTGTCTCCAGTTCCTTTCCCTTGTCCCAATGTCGACTGAGGTGGAACTGAAGAGGGCAAAGATTCAGTCTTCCCAGGGAGACAAACTGCTCCAACGAGGAGAGAGTTCCCAGCAGACTCATCCAATCTCTCACAGAACACTTTTGTTTCTCTAGAAAGCAATGAAGCTTCACCAGGGCTTGCTCCGTCCTTGAGGCAGACGGAAAAGCCCGAAAAACTTGACTCCAAATCTCCATCCCCAAATAAAGGATCTCTTGGGATGGTGTCAGTTGAGACTTGTCTCTGTTTATCAGAAGACCCAGTTCTTCTGATAACCTCAACGTCATCTGCAGATCCACCAGGCAGCGATTGTAGGAATGAGCTCTGAGTAGCCAGTCGTCCAGATACAGGGAGGCTCTGATACCTCTTGAATGCAGCATACCCGCTACATTTGACATCAGCGGTGCTTAGGCCGAAACAAAGAGCCCAAAACTGTACATGTACCTCAGGTATTGCTTGAAGTTCGGATGGATGGGGATGTGGATGTAAGCATCCTGGAGGTCTAGAGACCATCCAGTCGTCCTTTCTTACTGCTGCTAAGACTGATTTCGATGACTCCATGGAGAACTTTGTCTTCTGAACAAAGGCGTAGAGAGCACTTACTCCAGGACTGGTCTCCATCCCCCCGAGTTCTTGGGAACCAGGAATAAGCGGTTGTAAAAACCTGGTGACCGCAAATCTCGCACCCTCTCTATTGCCTCCTTCTCCAATAAGAGAGACATTTGATGTTAACTCCTCTCTGTATCTGGCCGAGAGATCTATCGGAGTTACTACTAAAGGGGGTTTCCCTAGGAAAGGGATTTTGTACCCCTCCTTTAGTAACTGTACGAACCAAAGGTCTGCTCCTCTCCTCTCCCAAGCTCGCCAGAAGTTGTTTAGTCTGGCTCCTACTTCTGTCTGAAGGCGAATGCAGTCAGACTTTGCTTCGCCCTGGTTTCGATCCTCTTCTCTTTGCTCTCCTTCCCTCGGGTCTGGTACTACCCCTGCTGAAAGTTTTCCCTCGTAAGGGCTGCAAAAACTGAGGGAATGGAGTTTCTTCCTTAGGTATGCGGCTTGAGAAGGAAGTAGGCAGAACCTTCCTTGCTGTTTTAGACACCAAATTCTGTGTGGCCTCTTGGGTTAAAGCGGAAGAGACCTCTCTGTCCAACTCTTGAGAGAAAAAGGAGGAAGAAAGAGGTGCGTACAGCAATTTCGACTTTTGTATGAGTGTAACCCCATTAGCCAAAAAAGAGCACATTTGGGCTCTTTTCTTAAGAACACCCGCCAACTCATTGGATCCGTCTCTTAAGGCTTTGTCCATGCAAGACATAATGTGGAGGAGGCTTTCAGTGCCACATCCTTCAAAGCATAAACCTTTTTTCCCAAGATTCCCAGAGTCCAGTCAAGGAAATTAAACACCTCGAAGGCTCTGAAGAAGCCTTTGAGAAGGTGATCAAGCTCCGACGTTGACCAGAACACTTTGGTTCTTCTCATGGCTGTCCGACGAAGGGCGTCCACCAGACTCGAAAAGTCTCCTTGGGCAGAGGCAGGAACTCCCAAGCCGAGAGCTTCTCCAGTCTCGTACCAAACGCTAGATCTGGAAGCCAATCTGGCTGGGTGAAAAGAAAAAATGACAAATTCGGAGATACAGTAATTTGTATTTTTCCTAACCATACAAACCTTAGCTATTTACATGTGGTATTACTTTCGGCGTAGCTGAAATGACGAGCCATTAGATTTTTAACGAGGGTTTACTACCCCCTCGCTAGTTAGCAAGGGGGTAGCTAGCTACCCCTCCCCCTCACACACCGGTGAACTGATTCACTTCGCTTAGAGGTAGGACTTCACGGGGGACAGGGCTGGCGGGCAAGTATGTGTAAATAGCTAAGGTTTGTATGGTTAGGAAAAATACAAATTCTCTCCGAATTTGTCATTTGTTCCGTAACCGAAATACAAACCACGCTATTTACATGGGGTGACTCAACCTTTAGGCAGGGTGGTAAGTCCCAGCCTTACTGGCTTTGGCTTTGCCTGGGGACTCAGGATCCGAGTGTGTAGCACTCAAGATAAGGAGTCCCTGCACCTCGCAAGTTCCTCGCTCTGCAAGGAACGTGCGGCCTACATAAGCTAGTGTGTGAAGGAAAGAAGTGTGACTCGTCCTAGGAAGTTGACCTGAAGTCCTTTAGATGGAAATCTAGGCTAGGACATTCCCAATACCACCTCATCAGGGTATGGGGAACGCGACAGTATTATATTAATACTAGGAGCACACGGAAGCATGGTTTACATGCAGTGGTTTGAGGTCAGCTGTGCAGAGAACCCAGGATGCTGCTTCCCCCAAGAGAGGGGAGGATGAAGAAAAGAGTAAGGGCCAGACATACTTTTTCATTCATGCAGACTAAAACTGGGTAACAATGCTCTCAACCTTCTGCTACTTGTCCATTAAGGAGCCTGAGGATAGACCAGCTGTTGTGCAGGCACCACAGGGCTGATAGAGAACGTATCGAGTCTCCTGTGGGTCACGTCCTGCAGGTAATGGGCTGTGAAGGTCGTTTGATGCTTCCAGACCCCAGCTTGTAAAACCTGCGTCACTGAGAAATTTCTCTTGAATGCCAGGAATGTAGCGATGCCTCTGACATCGTGTGCTCTAGGGCGACGTGACGGAGGAGGGTCTGGATTCAGGGAATGGTGGATGACCCTGCGAATCCAAGCTGAGATGGAGTTCTTAGTGACCCTCCTCTTCGTCCTTCCCGTGCTCACAAACAGGGCTTGCACTCATAGACGAACTGCAGCTGTTTTCTTCAGATAGAGCCTCAGACTCCTTACTGGGCACAGTAGGAGATGGTCTGGGTCATCTGTTACAGAACGGAGACTCGAAACCCTGAAGGCGTCGAACCGTGGGTCCGGAACTCCAGGATTCTGGGTCTTAGCAACAAACTCAGGGACGAACCCGAATGTTACCTCCCCCCATCCCCTTGAATGGGCGACGTCGTACGAGAGACCATGAAGTTCACTCACTCGTTTGGCCGAGGCCAAAGCGAGCAGGAACACCGTCTTCCAAGTCAGGTGACGATCAGAAGCCTGGCGTAATGGTTCGAACGGAGGTCTCTTAAGAGACCTGAGGACATGAACCACGTTCCATGGAGGAGGTCTCACTTCCGACTGAGGGCAGGTAAGCTCGTAGCTTCGTATGAGTAAAGAAAGTTCCAGCGAGGAGGAAATGCCCATTCCTTTCAGCCTGAAGGCCAGGCTTAAGGCTGAGCGATAGCCTTTCACCGCCGAGACCGAAAGGCGCATTTCTTCCTGCAAATACACAAGAAACTCTGCTATTGCTGGAATAGTGGCATCGGGGGTAGAGATACCCCTTCCACGACACCAACCACAGAAGACTCTTTACTTCGCCTGGTAGACCCCTGCGGATGACTTTCGCAGGTGTCGAGACATCCTCTCCGCAACTTGTTGTGAAAAGCCCCTCTCTGTGAGGAGATGCTGGATAGTCTCCAGGCGTGAAGCCGAATCGATGCTACGGCTTTGTGGAAGATGTTGCAGTGTGGTTGCTTGAGTAGCTCGTGTCGTGGAGGAAGCTCTCTCGGGAATTTCGTCAGAAGCTGCAGAAGGTCCGGGAACCACTCTGCATGATGCCATAGCGGAGCTATCAAGGTCATTGACAGGTTGACTGATAGTCTGGTCTTGTTGAGTACCCTTCTCATCAGACAGAACGGTGGGAAAGCGTAGACGTCGATGTTGTCCCACCGTTGTTGGAAGGCATCTTGCCAGAGTGCCTTGGGGTCCGGGATTGGGGAACAGTACAGTGGAAGCTTGAAGTTCAAGGCTGTCGTGAACAGGTCCATTGTCGGGGAACCCCACAGTCAGGACTTTGCTGGCTACTAGAGGATCCAAAGACCACTCGGTACTCACTATCTGCGATGCTCTGCTCAGACTGTCGGCGAGCACATTCCTCTTGCCCGGAATGAAGCGAGGCGATAGTGGAATCGAGTGGACTTCGGTCCATCTCAGTACCTCTACTGCAAGATGGGATAGCAGTTGTGAAACGATACCTCCCTACTTGTTGATGTAAGCCACCACCGTGGTGTTGTCGCTCATCACCACCACGGAGTGACCCACCAGGATCCGTTGGAACTGTTGAAGTGCCAGATATACGTCTTCATTTCTAGCAGATTTATGTGGAGGCACTTTTCTGATTCTGACCATAGGCCTGAGATCCTGTGGTTCAGAACGTGGGCCCCCCACCCTTCTTTTGAAGCGTCCAAGAACAGCATCAAATCCAGGGGGAGGACGAGAAGATCCACTCCCTTTCGAAGGTTTTCATCCGTCACCCACCACTGAAGGTCCGTCCGTTCCATAGGACCCATAGGGACCAGGTCCGGGGAATCGTGGCCTTGATTCCACTGGGACTTGAGCCGCCATTGCAGGGATCTCATCCTGAGGCAGCCGTTTGGAACCAGACGGGCTAAGGAGGAAAGGTGACCTAGGAGACGTAACCAAGATTGGGCTGGAAGCTCTTCTCATCTGAGGAAAGGATCTGCGACCCTCCTCAGCCTTGCTATCCTGTCGTCTGATGGAAAGGCTTTGTGGAGATTGGTGTCCAATATCATGCCTAGATATACCAGTCGTTGAGATGGTAGCAAACAAGACTTCTCGAGATTTACCATGATCCCTAGATCTTGGCAAAGTCCCAGAAGCTTGTCTCGGTGTCGAAGAAGGGTCGACTCCGAGTCTGCCAGGATCAGCCAGTCGTACAAATAATGGAGGAGACGGAGATATCAGGGTGAACACTCTGGTGAAAAACTGCGGTGCTGTGGAGAGACCGAAACACAGCACCTTGAACTGGTAAATCTTGTTGTCTAGGCTGAATCTCAAGTACTTCCTGGAAGACGGATGGATTGGAATCTGGAAGTACGCGTCCTTCAGATCCAGTGTACACATGAAGTCTTGTGGTCTCACTGCAAGTCTGACTGTGTCTGCTGTCTCCATGCTGAACGGAGTTTGTTTGACAAACTTGATCAGGGCTGAGAGGTCGATGACGGGTCTCCAGCCTCCAGACGCCTTCTTTACAAGAAAGTGTCGACTGAAGAAGCCTGGGAAGCTGTCGACGACCTCCTGGAGAGCATCCTTCTTGAACATGGTCTCGACTTCTGCCCGAAGGGCTAGCCTCTTTACCGATCCCATGGCATAGGAGCTCAACGACACTGGATTCGCTGTCAGGGGAGGAAGAAATGTCGTGAACGGGATGCGATATCCCTGACTGATCACGGAGATCGTCCAGGAATCGGCCCCGAGTTGCTGCCACCTGAATGCGCAACTTTGTAGGCATACCCACACTGGTGGACATGCAGGGGGATTGCCAATCCAAGCGTTTGCGGCCTTGACCGCTCCCTCTAGCATTCTTGCCTCCCCAGGAAGACTTTCTGCCCTTATTGTCTTTGACAGGAAAGGGCTGCTGTTTGGACACCTTCGTCTTTGCTGCCGGCGCCGGTTTCGTCAACTTGGACTGGCGAAGTTTTTGGGGTGCTGGAGGTTTGTAGGGCTTAGATGTAAGAGCCCTTTGGAGGAGAGAATCGTGGTTCGATTTCCTCCACCTCTCAGCTGCCTGTTCCACATCCTTGGGTTCAAACAGGCTCTTTCCTAGGATGGAAGAGTGTCTGAGCTTGCAGACATCCACGGCTGGGACCTTCGTTTCAAGATCGAGTTTGCCCACAAGTTCGAAACTTGGTGGGCCAGAAACTCGATGGTACGTGTGCCCGAGAGAAGGTAGGTCTCCAGGCCCTTCCTGGTGCTTTCCTTGTGAAGATCCTCGGAACGCAACAGGATACCCAGAGACCCTAGCCAGACATCCAGCCACGAAGTGGCCTGCATGGCACACTTTGCGACCTCCTCCTGACTCAGGATCTCCGTTGCCGAGAATGTCACCTGCCGGTTGGAGAGTCTCTCAAGAGAGACTCCCTTGGTAAGCTCTTCCACGAAGTGGTGAAGAGGAAGAGCTAAACAAGGCTCCTCCATGATCTCGAAGTACCTCCTCTGTTGGACACGAGGAGGTGGGAGGAGCTTGTTACCAGTAGAGGAACGGCTGGAGGAGGCGAGTTCCGCAAGCTGGCCCTCAACCTTATCTCTGGCACTCTTCACCCCTTGGGACCAAGGCAGAGCCGCGCTGGCCTTAGAGGGTTTTTGAGTGCCATAGACTTGGTCCAGGACCGTATCCTTGCCTTCACGAGGGGCGATCTCGGGGTCCTTGAACTTGTTGAGATGCCTCATCAAAGTCAGGACCTGCCAGAAGGCGTGTTCTGAATCATGAAGCTCTCCTCCTGGTGAATTGGCAGCAAAGTCTCCTGTCCCCAACTGCTCTACTTACGGGGACACATGGACATTTTCCTGGGGTCTCGCTGGCTCTGGTCGAATCCTTGAAGAAGACTTCGAGACGGTCTTCGAGTGCTTCGGTTCCCTTCTAGGCGGGATGCAGGACTCCAGCAAAGAAGCCTCAGGGTTCTTCTCCACCCCAGTACGTGACGATTCTCCTACTCGTGGTGGGGTCTCTCCCATTGGTGCGGTGGGAGAAGGTCTCACCTCGGTAGATTCTCCTGAGGACAGAAAAGCTTTGTCCACAGGAGAAGGAGAGAATGTCTGAGGGGGGGAAGGAGCCTTCCTTACGGACTTCTTGGGGGCCAGTTTGACCCTAGGAAAAGTCACCCCGAACTCTACTCCTCTCTTCCTCTTCAGTGGGGACGCTGGTTTGAGACCCAAATCAGCGAAGGCAGGCTTAACAGCCTGGACGACAGCTCTGATAAGGGACCCAAACCAAGGCTGATGACTGACGGACGCAGTGTCAGAGACTCCCACTGGAGGGAAGGGGATCAGGCGATCCTTTGGAGTAGACACCATAGGGCCTGCCTGAAAGGAAGAAGAAGAATGGTGCCTAGACCTCTCTGAAGACTTCCCCTCCTCCTGCGAGTGCGCTGTCCTGCGCTTGCAGAGGGGGCGATCGTGAAGATGATGACCTGGTTGTGAGCGTCCTGGAGACTCGCTCGGCTGCTCGCGCTGTGAAACCCGTTGAGAATTGCGCTTGGGGTCGCGCTGGCGCTCGCGAGTTGGACAAATTGCAGGGAAATGAAGGCACGGGCGCGTGGGCGCGCGCAGCCGTAAGGGCAAGCGTTGGCGAGAGATGGCGCGCAGGCGAGCGTTGGCGAGAGATGGCGCGCAGGCGAGCGTTGGCGAGAGATGGCGCGCAGGCGAGCGTTGGCGAGAGATGGCGCGCAGGCGAGCGTCGGCGTGTAGGGCGATCGTGCTCAGGAGAGATAGCGCGTGGGCGCGTAGGAGTCCTTCGGCGAGCAGGATCGTGAGCGTGCAGGTGCGTTGAAGGATGCTTGCGCGCAGGCGACAGATCGCGCGGGGCGCGCGGTCTGGAGCAGGCGGGTGGGGCGCAGGGCCAGCAGGAGTAGAGGAGCGTACCGGGGACTGCTCGTGGACGTGTGCAGGAGGCTTTCCGTGAGCGCGTGGGCGTGTAGCGTCTCGTCCAGCTCTGGAAGGGAGCAAAGGCAAGTGCGCACAATGGCGCGCAAGCGAGGGCTGACGCGTGGGCGAGCTCTAAGGGCGCGGAGGTGATCACGGGCGAGAAGGAGAAGGAAGAATCTTCTTGCCTGTGCCCAAATCCGGGGATGGTGGGCGCGCGGGCGATGGTGGGCGCGTGACAGGAACAGGGCGCGCAGATGTGCGCTGGCGAGAAGGAGATTGCTGGTGAACAGGAGAACGCTAGCGCGTAGGTGAGCGCTTGCGAGCAGGAGAGCGCTGGCGAACAGGAGAGCGCTGACGAGATGACTCTGCCTCTGCTGCAGGAGATCACTGGCGCGCAGGAAGGTCCTCAGCAACAGCAGGAGAGCGCTTGCGCACTACTGCGCGTGCAGGAGAACGTGGGCGCGCAGGTGAAACCTGGCGCTGAAGAGACTTGCTCACATTGTGAGACAAGTCCTTCTGCCCCGAAGGGACTGGAGGCCATTGGAAAACGGGGTGCGTGGGTGCCCACAACGCGTCAGCTTCCAGGAACGGAGAAGGCAGGTCCACAGGTCTGGCAGGCGTTGGAGATCGCGAACGATCTGCAGAGAGGTCCAGAGATGCAGCTGCAACGGTCAGCTCACGCCAAGGAGGAACCTCTGCGGGGGACGTCGGGGGTGAAGAACCGAAGAGGCGCCTCCTAACTCCCTTGTAGGGAGAAGGAAGGCCTCTACGGCGGAGAGGAGGGCAAGCCTTGCGGCGAAGACGACCTCTAGGAGCAGGCACACCATCGTCGGTCCTCCGAAGTGGAGTCTCTGTCAGTGAACTCCCCCGAGGGGGAGAATCACCCGCAGGAGAGACCGTTGGAACTGAGCCTTCAGCTACATCAGCAACCAAGGCAGGGGTTTGACCGGACCCGTCCGAAGCCTCTGCCACAACAACGTCGACGATAGACAGAGGATCAACCTCCGCTATCACCGGCGACTGTTTGACAGATGCTCCCAACTGAATCAAGTCAAACAGGGCTTCCCTGGAGAGCGAACCATTAAACCCCAAGGAAGCCCAAAGCTGCAATAAATCATCATTAGTTACAAGGTTATCAATATCCTCCCCCGGAGGAGGAGGAGGAGCTGCCTCGCTATGGGAGGCAACTCCCTCTCCAGAACCCCGAGGTTGGTCAACAAAAGAAAGGCCTACGCTACCATTCGCCGGCCTCTCACGAGAGACCGATCGAGTGGGAGCTTCGGAGGAGGTTCGGGCAGCGGAAGAAGTGTCCTTGGAACTTTCCTTCTTCAAGGCAACCCTTGAAGGAGAAAGATCCCGCTTAGACTTCTTCCGTCGCCGGGAAAACCTCTCCCACTGGGAGGTAGACCACTCCCTGCACTCACTGCAAACATTTTCTTTATCACACCGTTGACCTCTACAGTATGGACACAAGGTGTGAGGGTTCGTCTCGACCGCCGACATGAAAGTCCCACAAGGGCGGTCGGGTAAGCCAGGGCATTTCCGCATGATAGAGGTAGAGGCCAACTTCCGAACACACTCTGAATGAAAAAGCAAAAAAGATTAAGGCTGTCAAAATGCGAGGGTGAGGTAGACACGTCTGACCGTCACCCGAGCCAAAAGTGAAGTGAATCAGTTCACTGGTGTGTGAGGTAATCTTCCTCTTCAGAGGTCTCGATGCGAGACGCCAGTGAGACCACAAGACTTCATGTGTACACTGGATCTGAAGGACGCGTACTTCCAGATTCCAATCCATCCGTCTTCCAGGAAGTACTTGAGATTCAGCCTAACTAGCGAGGGAGTAGTAAACCCTTGTTAAAAATCTAATGGCTCATCATTTCAACTACAGTGAACCCTCGTTTATCGCGGTAGATAGGTTCCAGACGCGGGCGCGATAGGT
This sequence comes from Palaemon carinicauda, assembly GCF_036898095.1. NCBI lineage: Eukaryota > Metazoa > Arthropoda > Malacostraca > Decapoda > Palaemonidae > Palaemon > Palaemon carinicauda. The sequence goes on from NC_090754.1 coordinate 60,294,725, forward strand.
GAAAATCCGCGAAGTAGTGACATCATATTTACCTATTTATTTAACATGTATATTCGGACTTTTAAAACCTTCCCTTGTACGTAGTACTGTTAACAAACCACCCTTTAATGTACAGAACACTTAATGCATGTACTACAGCACCCTAAACTAAAACAGGCACAAATATTAAAGGCGATTTTATATCATGCGTTTCCTAAACACCTAAAAAGCACGATAAAAAATGGCAACCAATGTTTTGTTTACGTTCATCTCTGATCATAATGAAGAACCAAACTCATTTAGTGTACACATATATGTATAGGTTAGTTTTTGTATCGATTATATTGATTATACAGTACTGTATGTTGATTTTTTTATTACCAATGTTTTAGTTTACGTATTTTTCTTAAGACTTCCAAATGAAATCTTTTTCTTTATGACGCCGCCTGAAACGACGGCGTGTACGCTCAGTAAACAACCACGCTCAGAACAAACAAGGCATTTAACGCGCATGATGATAGTGATAAATAATGATACAGTACATACAGTATTTACAGTAAAAGCATTTACAAAATATGTTACCTTACAAATATAAATTATACAGTATTGTACGTAGCAAAGCAGGAAAACAATTTACGAGAGAGAGAGAGAGAGAGAGAGAGAGAGAGAGAGAGAGAGAGAGAGAGAGAGAGAGAGAGAGAGAGAGATTGTTTTACGTACGTAAATGAAAATTTTAAACAAAAAAAATATGATAGGTTACAACATGTAGACTTTTAAAACCTTCCCTTTAACTTAATGCATACAGTACGTACATTACTAAACTATAAAACAGGCAGTAAGAATATTAAAGTAAAAAATAAAGATTGTTACTGTACTCACCACGAAAGAAGTTGAAGAAAAACTTGAATGGTGATGGCGATGAATTTGCTGCACAGTAAAAATGATGATGATGAAGCTGATGATGTATTCTACTGTGCAGTCAATGATAGTATTTTACGTCTCTTCAGACGGAGGTGTCTTTTCCTGGGACACCTCTTCAACTTCTTCCTGGGAAACTTCTTCAATTTCTTCCGAAGGCGTACTAGCAGGAGGAACTGGCTCTTTTTTGCGAGGCTGGAAGAACATTGTGATCGGAAGTTGTTGCCGCTGCTTCTTTTTTCGATCCAAGAGCACCCTGTAGGGAGTCATGATGTCATCGACCTTGTTGGAGAATTGCATCGTCCCACTCTTGTAACATTTCTTTCGCCTCCTTGATATGGTTGCAGAACTTGGCAAGCCGTTCTAATGTTAAGCCCGTTTCTTCGACATTTTCTTGGGTCTCTTCCTGGGTATCACTCTCTTCCTCACTTGCCGATTTCGTCAGGTCTTCGAGGTCTGCGTCAGTTAGGGGCTGGGAATGGCAGTCCAACAACTCGTCGACGCCTTCAGTCGTCATGTCGCCAAACCCGTCACCTCCAATTATGGCAGCCAACTGCACAGATTTCCGTATTGCAGAGTGTTGGATTTCCGACGGAGTAAATCCCTTGTCGTCGTAAACAATATCGGGCCACAACTTCTTCCAGCTCGCATTCACGGTTGCAGGTTTCATCTCTTGAAGTGCCTTCTGAATATTCTGCAGGCACGTGGCTATGGTGTACTGCCGCCAGTACGCCTTCAAGTTGAAATCTTCATCCTCGTCATCTTGGGCAGCATCCACACACGCAACGAGGTCCGCCAAGGTATTCTTCGTGTAGAGGGCCTTGAACGCCCTGATAACCCCCTGGTCCATCGGTTGAATTAATGACGTGGTGTTGGGTGGCAGGAACTCAACCTGAATGCCCTCATGCGACAGGTCAGTTGCGTGTCCACCAGCGTTATCCATAAGGAGAAGGATCTTGAATGGCAAGCCCTTCTCTAAGAGATATTTGCTGACTTGCGGGATAAAACACTGGTGGAACCAGTTGGAGGTCAGCATCTTCGTAATCCATGCTTTTTGATTATGCATCCAGTACACGGGAAGGAGATTCTTATTTTTATTTTTCAAAGCGCGAGGATTTTTCGACTTATAAATAAGCCCCGGCTTTAACAAAAATCCAGCAGCATTGCCACACATCACGAGGGTAACGCGATCCTTGAATGCCTTAAAGCCAGAGGCTTTGGCTTCCTCTTTGAACAGGAAAGTTCGCGACGGCATTCTCTTCCAAAACAAGCCGGTCTCATCCATATTAAAGACTTGTTCCGGCTTGTATCCACCTTCGGCGATAATATTCTTGAACGTCTGGTTCACGTAAGTTTCAGCAGCGGCAGTGTCAGCGGAAGCAGACTCCCCATGCAGGGAAACGCTTTTCAGGGCGAAGCGTTTCTGAAACTTCGCGAACCATCCTTTGCTTGCGGAAAAACGTTTCTGAGGCTGGGAATCAGTGGATGTCCCTGGTTGAGGATCATCTGCATCATCATCATCTTCAGCATGGTTGCCGTCGTCGTCTTTAGGTTCCTTTGCAGCAAAATTCTCATATAAACTCAAAGCCTTTGTTTGGATGGTGTTCGTATCCAACGCTATGTTCTTCTTCCGGCAGTCGGCAATCCACACGGCTAAAGCACCTTCCATGCGTACGATCGTTTTATTACGCGTTGTAACGACTCGCTTCGCTGATCTGCTAAAGGTGATTGCAGCCGTCTTTCTAATGTTCGCCTCGTCCTTTTTGATATAGCGAACGGTGGATTCGTTGATGCCAAAATGGCGGCCGGCGGCCGCGTAACTTCTACCATCTTTTAACATGTCGAGAAGCGTAACCTTCTCAGCTATCGTCATCATCCTTCGGTGGCGTTTAGGCTCACTACCAGCCTTAAGAGAAGCAGAACGCTTGGGAGCCATTACAGTAGGATTTACGTACAGTACTGTAACAAAAAGTTCAACTTAAAAAGGTCGCACACAGCACAGATTAAACTTCACAAACTTAAGAACGTCTACTCAGCGATACGCGGTAAGAGAAAGTGAACGATCCAGCCCCGCGAGAACTTTGATGCTGCGGGTAGAAGATGCGGGCAAAACACCAATCACAGGCTAGATAACAAAACTTGAGTTCTGATTCGTCATCTATCAGCGCTTGAACCAATCACAACCCGTCTTACAGTACTATGATGCGTTGGTTACCTACTCATAGAAGATGCCCCGCGCATACTGAACGTACGTAGATTAAGTACAATACCGTAATAATAATAAATAATGATAATAATACTGTACAGTAATAATAATAATAATGATAATAATAATAACAATAATAATTTTATTAACAACAACAATAATAATAATAATAACAATAATAAAAATTTACGTACGCTATTTTACGCCTCTCTCTCTCTCTCTCTCTCTCTCTCTCTCTCTCTCTCTCTCTCTCTCTCTCTCTCTCTCGTACGCTTATTCGAAATGTGATTTTTGCAACAAAGAATATTATTGGATGCAGTACTACGTACGTATACATACAAAAGATTCAAGGAAAAGAAGCACATCCATTACAGTACACACCATTCTAATATGGTATGACTGCATCTGATTTGCGTTTCATGTTCGATTCAATTTTACTACGTACTGTATACAGTACTGAATTATCGTATGATCACATTCTCTTTTCGTGTTTTATTTCTTTCTGTGCTGAATTATATATCATATGTAATGCAATGAACAATCAGTAAGAGCAGATATTACTAATTACAGTATTAATGGAATTACAGGTAACAAAATATCGTATTTGGGGGTCTTCAGATTTCGCGGTATTTTCGAATTTTCCTGAAAATCCGCGATATGTATATATATATGGGTTATGGAAAAACCCCGCGAAGTGGTGAATCCGCGATTGTCGAACCGCGAAGTAGCGAGGGTTCACTGTACGCCGAAAGTAATACCCCATGTAAATAGCATGGTTTGTTATTTCGGTTACGGAACAAACAGTCTTCCGCTGGTCCTTCTTGGATTACATCCAATCCCCCATCATTTTCAAGGCTCTTTTAGATGAGTGAGACAACACCATCTTTGTGAACAGAGACTCCATTGACGCCTTCCCTAGCGTAAACTCTGAAGGCGGGGAATGAGGAGCAGCAGGAACAAAATAATTAGGAAATTCTTCGGTAGAAACTCTCATAAGTTTCTTTAAATCCACCGAAGGATGAAGGGTCTTGGGATCTTCTCCTTCCGAGATTTCCTCTAAATGATCACTAGGGGAAAGGTGACTGTCGATCCCTTCTTCCGACAGGTCTCTAATCGAGGTAGAGATCTCTTGTTTCCTAGGAGTCAACTCCTCAAGATCCTGACTTCTGGCATCAAGGGGTCCAATATCATGACGCCTGGCATCACATTGTTCCAACGCATGACACTCGGAACTATGACGTTTGCGATCTCAACGCTCGGATTCACGACGTCCGGGGCTCTTACGCTCGGCGTCCCGACGTCCAACTCCTTGACGCTCGGCGTCATGTGTACCAGTCTCTCGGTGCTTAGCATGATGTTCCTCCTTACGACGCTCGGCGACATGGCTACCAGGCTCCCGACACTTGGTAAGCTGTACCTCTATTCGACCCTCGTCGTCAAGAACCTCTCGATTCTTAGCTTTCTGACGCTTGGCGTCAAGGCGTGAAGAATTCTGACGCTCAGCGTCTTGGTGAGCCACTCTCTTCTTGTCTGCAAGCTGATAGACTTGCATGAGGGAAGAGAGTTTCTGCTGCATATCTTACAGTATACTAAGATTAGGATCAACTTCTTGTTGTGGCAAAACAGGAGACGTTGCTTCTTCAACAAGATCGCTTTCTACATCACTCAAGGAAAGCGCAGAGCGTCCAGGAAACGAATACCAATCTGAAGGAAGAGGAGAAGCATGCACAGAGGTCCTGCCAGTCTCGGAAAACTGTCTTGCAACCGGTGGGGACGGACGCTTGACAGCTTCCAACTTCCTTCTATCTCCTACAGACGTAAGAGGGCGCTTGGCAGGAGAGCATTCTTCGGAGCAGGAAGGAAAACGCTCCGGACTGCTCCAATGGCTGCAACCTGGAGCCTGAGGCGTCATGACACGACGCTGTTCAACAGAGGTCTCGATGCGAGACGCCAGCCCCGTCTGGGCGCTGCGTCATCCGATGAGGAAGAAAACACTTTCACCTCGCCTTTCTCATGGTGAGGGCGAGCATCCTATGAAGCGTCAACAAGTACGCTCGAGGGGACGACTGCTCAGGCACTAACGCCTCTCGTTTCCTTTCGCCTGTCGACATTCCTTCTCCCAGGGGTTGGGGAGCTTGGAAGAGGTCTATGGCTAGGAGAACGACAAGTCCGAGCAGACGCACCTTCCACTGCACTGATTAAATTCACTGAACTTTTAGCACTGACACTTGCACTCTTTAACGTCGGACATTAACTTGGTCCTGTCCGCTGAGAGCGACTCCACTCTCACACCCAGGGCTTGAATGGCCACCATCATGTCCTTTAGAGTTGGTTCATCAGGAATAACAGTAGTGGGATCTGGAACTACCACTACAGGGGAAGGATCAATATGTTCATTGAACGGGGAGGGGAACAATCTCTAGAAGAACGAGATAAACTCTTACCCCTTCTGATCCTATCCCTCTCAAGCTTACGAGTGTAGTGGTCATACTCCAACCACTCACTCTCAGACAAAATAACACATTCATCGCAACGACCAACCAACTCACAAACTTTACCTCTACATTTCACACAAATGGAGTGGGGATCAACAGAGGCTTTAGCAAGCCGGGTCTTACAACCTCTCACACACCTTCTAATACTTGAAGAAGAGTCAGACATTATGAATATTTTAAAGAGAGATCATACAAGCAAGGGTCAAAACAACAAAATCTAATCGGGGTTCAAGAAAATCCAAAAACAAATCCAAATGAGCGAATACCAAAGCCAAATTGTACATCACCAAGATAACTGCAATTGTACACAGGCTACAGCGAGTGAAAAATCCAACGATGTCGCCGGTGAGGCGGCAGGGAAGATCTGAGGAATGACTGGAATGGTTCCAGGTACCTGGGTAGAGGGCACACTGGTGGTACACCTGGCTACCCAATCGGCGATTGCCGCGAGTTTTGAAATTTCTGCCGTGACGTTAGGGACTAAGCTATAAATATAACTACCAGGTAAGTCAGATGTTTAAAAATTATTTTGGATTAGGACAACATATGGTAGTGTCCAAAAAAAAAGAAAGGTGAAAAAATAATGTTAGTATGATAACCATCAAATCCATAATGCCTAGATGATTCAGGAATACATATTTCTGAGTTTGGCAGAGCAATCTGCACTGGAAAAATGTTATTTTCATAATAAAATAAATTTTTGAATATACTTACCCGGTGATTATATTAGCTGCAGCTCTGCTGCCCGACAGAAAAACTCTACGCTCGAAATCCGCCAGCGATCGCTATGCAGGTAGGGAGTGTACTTCAACAGCGCCATCTGTCGAGCAGGTACTTAGTACTCAATGTAAACACAGAACTCAATTTTCTCCTCGGTCCACTGGGTCTCTATTGGGGAGGAAGGGAGGGTCCTTTAATATATAATCACCGGGTAAGTATATTCAAAAATTTATTTTATTATCAAAATAACATTTTTCAATATTAAACTTAGCCGGTGATTATATAAGCTGATTCACACCCAGGGGGGTGGGTAGAGACCAGCATTAATTGTTTACATTATTATGAGCTAAGGATTTCGTATTTCATTTTAGCAGTTATTCAATATAACAAACATAAAATAAATAAGTACCTGGTAAGGAAGTCGACTTGAACAATTACTCTGCCTTTTTTAAGTACGTCTTCCTTACTGAGCCTCGCGATCCTCTTAGGATGCTGAGCGACTCCTAGGAGCTGAAGTATCAAGGGTTGCAACCCATACTACAGGACCTCATCAAAACCTCTAATCTAGGCGCTTCTCAAGAAAAGAATTTGACCACCCGCCAAATCAACCAGGATGCGAAAGGCTTCTTAGCCTTCCGGACAACCCAAAAAACAACAATAAAAAACATTTCAAGAGAAAGATTAAAAAAGGTTATGGAATTAGGGGAATGTAGTGGTTGAGCCCTCACCCACTACTGCACTCGCTGCTACGAATGGTCCCAGGGTGTAGCAGTTCTCGTAAAGAGACTGGACATCTTTAAGATAAAAAAGACGCGAACACTGACTTGCTTCTCCAATAGGTTGCGTCCATTATACTCTAAAGAGATCTATTTTGTTTAAAAGCCACTGAAGTAGCGACAGCTCTAACTTCATGTGTCTTTACCTTCAGCACAGCATGGTCTTCTTCATTCAGATGGGAATGAGCTTCTCGTATCAACAGTCTGATATAATAGGAAACTGCATTCTTTGACATAGGTAAAGAAGGTTTCTTAATAGAACACCATAAAGCTTCTGACTGTCCTCGTAAAGATTTAGTTCGTCTTAAATAGAACTTAAGAGCTCTAACAGGGCATAAGACTCTTTCTAGTTCATTTCCAACCATATTTGAAAGGCTTGGAATGTCGAACGATTTCGGCCAAGGGCGAGAAGGTAGCTCGTTTTTGGCTAGAAAACCAAGCTGTAAGGAACATGTAGCCGTTTCAGATGAAAATCCGATGTTCCTGCTGAAGGCGTGAATCTCACTGACTCTTTTAGCTGTGGCTAAGCAAACCAGGAAAAGAGTCTTTGAAGTGAGATCTTTAAAGGAGGCTGATTGTAGTGGCTCGAACCTTTCTGACATCAGGAATCTTAGTACCACGTCTAAATTCCATCCAGGTGTAGCCAAACGACGCTCCTTCGTGGTCTCAAAGGACCTAAGGAGGTCCTGTAGATCTTTGTTGTTGGAAAGATCTAAGCCTCTGTGACGGAAGACTGTTGCCAACATGCTTCTGTAACCTTTGATAGTGGGAGCTGAAAGGGATCTTTCTTTCCTCAGGTATAATAGGAAGTCAGCTATTTGGGTTACAGAGGTACTGGTTGAGGATACTGATACCGACTTGCACCAATTTCGGAAGACTTCCCACTTCGACTGGTAGACTCTAAGAGTGGATGTCCTCCTCGCTCTAGCAATCGCCCTGGCTGCCTCCTTCGAAAAGCCTCTAGCTCTAGAGAGTCTTTCGATAGTCTGAAGGCAGTCAGACGAAGAGCGTGGAGGTCTGGGTGTACCTTCTTTACGTGTGGCTGACGTAGAAGGTCCACTCTTAGAGGAAGAGCTCTGGGAACGTCCACCAGCCATTGAAGTACCTCGGTGAACCATTCTCTCGCGGGCCAGAGGGGAGCAACCAACGTCAACCTTGTCCCTTCGTGAGAGGCGAACTTCTGCAGTACCTTGTTGACAATCTTGAACGGGGGGAATGCATAAAGGTCTAGATGTGACCAATCCAGTAGTAAGGCATCTATATGAACTGCTGCTGGGTCCGGGATCGGTGAGCAATATATTGGGAGCCTCTTGGTCATTGAGGTTGCGAAGAGATCTATGGTAGGTTGGCCCCAAGTGGCCCATAGTCTCTTGCACACATCCTTGTGTAGGGTCCATTCTGTTGGGATGATTTGACCCTTCCAACTGAGGCAATCCGCCATAACATTCATATTGCCTTGTATGAACCTCGTTACTAGAGAAAGGTTTAGATCTCTTGACCAGGTGAGGAGGTCCCTTGCGATCTCGTACAACGTCATAGAATGGGTCCCTCCTTGCTTGGAGATGTACGCCAAGGCCGTGGTGTTGTCCGAGTTCACCTCCACCACTTTGCCTTGAAGGAGGGACTTGAAGCTTTTCAAGGCCAGATGAACTGCCAGTAGCTCCTTGCAGTTGATATGTAACGTTCTTTGATTCGAGTTCCACGTTCCCGAGCATTCCCGACCGTCTAGTGTCGCACCCCAGCCCGTGTCCGATGCGTCCGAGAAGAGAACGTGGTTGGGGGTCTGAACAGTCAGGGGCAGACCCTCTCTGAGGTTGATACTGTCCTTCCACCAAGTCAGTGCTGACTTCATCTTCTCGGAAATGGGGATCGAGACCGCTTCTAGCGTCTTGTCCTTTTTCCAGTAAACAGCTAGATGAAATTGAAGGGGACGGAGGTGTAGTCTCCCTAACGAAACGAACTGTTCCAGGGATGATAGAGTCCCTATCAGACTCATCCACTGTCTGACTGAACATCGTTTCTTCTTTAGCATGTTCTGGATGCATACCTGGGCTTGACTTGTTCTGGGGGCCGACGGAAAAGCCCGAAAAGCTTGACTGTGAATCTCCATCCCTAAGTACACTATAGTTTGGGATGGGACCAGTTGGGACTTTTCCATATTGACCAGGAGACCCAATTCCTTGATCAGATCTAGAGTCCACTTTAGATTCTCCAGACAGCGACGACTGGAAGACACTCTTAGAAGCCAGTCGTCCAAATAGAGGGAGGCTCTGATATCCGCTAAATGCAGGAATTTGGCAATATTCCTCATCAGCCTCGTAAATACAAGAGGAGCCGTGCTTAGGCCAAAGCACAGGGCTTGAAATTGGTAAACAACCTTGTCGTAAATGAATCTCAGAAAAGGTTGGGATTCTGGGTGGATGGGGACGTGAAAGTATGCGTCCCTTAGGTCTAAAGAGACCATCCAGTCTTCCTTTCTGACCGCTGCTAGAACTGACTTTGTGGTCTCCATGGCGAACGTCTGCTTTGTGACAAAGACATTCAGCGCACTGACGTCTAGCACCGGCCTCCACCCTCCTGTCTTCTTTACCACTAAGAAGAGACGGTTGTAGAAGCCCGGGGATTGATGGTCCCGGACTTTGACTACAGCTCCCTTTTGTAGCAAGAGAGACACTTCCTGCTTCAAGGCTAGCCTCTTGTCTTCCTCTTTGTACCTGGGAGAGAGATCGATGGGAGACGTTGCTAGAGGGGGTTTGTGGACAAACGGGATCTTGTACCCTTCTCTTAGCAACTTCACAGATTGCGCATCTGCGCCCCTTTACTCCCAGATCTGCCAGAAGTTCTTGAGTCTGGCTCCCACTGCTGTCTGAAGAAGGTGGCAGTCAGACTCTGCCTTTAAAGGACTTGGTACCTTTCTTCTTCCCACGTCTCCCTTCGGCACGAGCACCTCCTCTGCTGGAGGCTCTGCCACGAAAGGGCGGAATGAATCTGGACGCTGGAGTGTCCATCCTGGGTCTAGATACGGTAGGCAAAGGGGTGGCTTTGCGGGCAGAGGACGCAACCAGGTCATGGGTGTCCTTCTGAATCAAGGAGGTAGCAATCTCCTTTATCAATTCCTCTGGGAAGAGGCACTTTGAGAGAGGAGCAAAAAGAAGTTCCGATCTCTGACACGGTGTTACTCCCGCTGACAGGAACGAGCAAAGGTTTTCCCGTTTCTTGAGGACCCCGGAAACGAACGAAGCCGCAAGCTCACTGGATCCATCACGTATGGCCTTGTCCATACAGGACATAATGAGCAGGGAAGTTTCCTTGTCCGAAGGGGAGATCTTCCTGCTCAACGCTCCCAAACACCAATCCAAAAAGTTAAAAACCTCGAAGGCTCTGAACACTCCTTTCAACAGATGGTCTAAGTCTGAAGGAGACCAACATATCTTGGAGCGTCTCATGGCTAGCCTGCGGGGAGAGTCTACTAGACTTGAGAAGTCGCCCTGGGCAGAGGCAGGAACTCCCAAGCCGAGAACTTCTCCCGTGGCATACCAGACGCTCGATCTGGAAGAGAGTCTCGCAGGGGGAAACGTAAATGCTGTCTTCCCAAGGTTCTTTTTGGACTGCATCCATTCTCCCAACACTCGTAAAGCTCTCTTAGACGAGCGGGCGAGGACGAGTTTTGTAAAGGCAGGCGCGGATGACTGCGTGCCTAAAGCGAACTCAGATGGAGGAGAGCGTGGGGCCGCAGATACAAACTGATCAGGATACATCTCCCTGAACAGTGCAAGAACTTTCCTAAAGTCCAAGGAGGGTTGCGTGGTCTTGGGTTCGTCGATGTCCGTATGCGGGTCGTCAATGTGTGCAGCGTCGTCATCATCAGAGAGTCCATCATCTGAAAACTGAGGAGGAAGCGGCAAAGGAGTAGGAATCGGCTGGTCAGCTGAGTCCGGCAGCACGGGTGCACGCGTGACTGAACCGGACGCAACGTCATGGAACTGTTGCCCAGTCTGTGAACTGGCAACAACCATAGCAGCGCGGGGACGCACAGCGTCCACTCCAGACTGTCTAGTCTGCTGTGGGCGAGTAGAGGTATCCACACTGGCTTGCGGAGGTTGACGCACCGCGTCAAAACAAAACAACTTAGGTTGTTGTTGTAACTCGCGAACGTCAACGGAAGGTTCCGTGCGTCGCTGAACGTCAACATGCGGCTGGCAGGGTACACTGGAACGCATGGGTGGCGGGACTCTCACAGCTGGAGTGCGGGAGAAGGTAGCCTCAGCGTCCACTGGACGCACAACCGTGGGTGGTTGTAGGCTAGAGGTTGGCGTCAACCTTCTCCGCACGAAAGTCCTGCATTAATGACGTTAACTGTGCCTGCATGTTCTGCAGCAAAGACCACTTAGGATCTACAGTAGCAGGTGCGGCAACAGACGGTGTTACTGCCTGATGCGGTACCGCTTTGCCTCTCTTAGGAGGTGAACAGTCATCGGAAGACTGCAGCGAGTCCGAACAGACCCAGTGGCTACAACTGGGCCGTTGGACTTGCGCGGAAGGGACCGACTTGCGCTTAAGAGGCCGCGAGACCTTGGTCCATGGTTTCTTCCGAGAAACCTCTTCCGCAGACGCGGATTAAATGGGCTCTCTCGTCTTCGTGTGGGTGGGGCGATCTTGGTTAGATACGCCCGAAACCACGGAGGGAACGTCTGTTCGCTGATTAAAGCCTCTCGAACACTTTGGTCGTACGACATTGCTTCTCCCCTGGGCTTGGGAGCTTGCAAGAGGTCCCGGACTGGGAGGACGACAGGCACGAACAGACGAACCCTCAAGCGCAACACTATCTACAACACTTTCCACAACACTACCACTCACTTTGTCACTACCCACTGCACTCTTACACTTCAACTCCTTGACGTCTGCCATGAGTTGGTTACGATCACTCGCCAATGACTCGACTCTCTCACCCAGAGCCTGGATGGCACGCATCATATCTGCCATCGAAGGTTGTTGAGTGCTAGAAGGGGGATCAGGAGCAACCACTACAGGGGAAGGAATAGGTTGTGGGGCATGAGGAGAGGAAAATTCAACGGAGCGAGATGAACTTCTCCTGACTCTATCTCTCTCTAGCCTACGTGTGTATTTCTGGAATTCGATGAAATCGAATTCCGAAAGCCCAACGCATTCCTCACATCGATCTTCCAATTGACAGGTCTTATCCCGACAATTGGAACAAACGGTGTGAGGATCGATAGAGGCCTTCGGAAGACGCCTTGAACAATCCCTAGCATTACATTTCCTGAACTTAGGGACTTGAGAAGGGTCAGCCATTTTGAATTAGTCAAAGGGGAATTCAAAATCTATCCAAAGTCGTCAACAAATAATACAAAATTAACAAAAGAATGCAAGGATGTATTGAAGATAACGTCTGCAAAGCGAAAGCTCAAAACTAGAAATGTGTACTTCACCAAATATGTGAAAACCAATCCAGTAAGCAACAGCGAATTTAGTAGGTCTTGCCGGTGGCACGACAGAGAGAAAATTGAGTTCTGTGTTTACATTGAGTACTAAGTACCTGCTCGACAGATGGCGCTGTTGAAGTACACCCCCTACCTGCATAGCGATCGCTGGCAGATTTCGAGCGTAGAGTTTTTCTGTCGGGCAGCAGAGCTGCAGCTTATATAATCACCGGCTAAGTTTAATATTGAAAAATTCTAGATGACAATACGGTACTTACTGTTGCAGCAGGAGATGCAATATCCCCCATCAAATATGAGGGAATAAATGTACTTGCAGAACTACTAACAGGTGTCGTATGCTGTGGAGCTGCTGGGGATCCTACGGGACTGCCGAGAGCCATTGGTTCCATCTGTGTACAACAGAAATTATATACATTTAGTAAGTATATCCTTCGATATACTTGAAGTACAAAGTATGCTGATAAAAGAAATTACAATAAATATGACACACGTGCAGCAGAATCCACCAAGTCTTTGTTATTACTGGGTCCTTTGATTGGCCAGACATTACTACATTGGATCCTTCTCTCTGGTTACTGGTCACTTTCCCTTTGCCTACACATACACCGAATAGTGGGGCCCATTCCTTCCACATTCTCCTCTGTCCTCATGCACCAGTCAACACTGAGATTATCAAATAATTATTCAGTAGCTACTTTTCCCTTGGTAAGGGTGGATAAGACTTTTTAGTTATGGTAAGCAGCTCTTTAGGAAAAGGACACTCCAAAATCAAACCAGTGTTCTCTAGTCCTGGGTAGTGCCATAGCCTTTGTATCATGGTAAAGAAACCCACAGTAAAAGATTTAAGACCAATTGCCCTTACAAATGCTTCCTACAAAATATCTATGGCCCTCATGAAAGATAAAATAGAAGAACACCTAGAGAGAAATATGGAGATGAAAGAAACGCAAGCTGGGTTCACAAAAGGAGGAAGCGTAGAAGATAACATATTTATTTTAAAATACTGTGCAGATAGTAATTTCAATAGATTTCAAAAAAGCTTACGACTCAATAATGAGAGAAAAAATAATAGAAATTATGAAAGAATATAGAATACAGTACACCCAAATGTAATAGATGCATTGAAAGAAATCTACGTAGTAGACAAAACCAAAATAAACATAGGATATGAATTAAAAAAAGACTTTGAAGTAACGAGTGGGATAAAACAGGGATGCACAGGGTCAACTACTCTATTTAAACTAATTACGTATAAAATAATAAATGAATTAGAAAGAAAAGGAAAAGGCTTTGAAAACAAAATAATAAAGATTAGGACACTGTTCTTTGCAGATGACAGTCTAATTGTAGCAAAAAATGTAGTAGATGCTGAAACAATCATAAAAACGATATTTTCATTAATAAAATGACAAATTCGAAGATAATTTGTATTTTTCCTAACCATACAAACCTTAGCTATTTACATTGGGTTTACCTTTTAGCGCAGCTGAAATGACGAGCCAATAGTTTTACCAAGGGTTAATTACCCCCGCACTAGTTAGCGGGGGGGTAGGGGAAGGGTAGCTTGCTACCCCTCCCCCCCACACACCGGTGACTTGCTTCACTTCACTTAGAGGTAGGACTTGACTTGGGGGTCAGGGATGGCGGGCACATATGTGTAAATAGCTAAGGTTTGTATGGTTAGGAAAAATACAAATTATCTTCGAATTTGTCATTTGTTCTGTAACCGAAATACAAACCACGCTATTTACATTGGGTGACTTACCCCTTAGGAAGGGTGGAAAGTCCCCAGCCTTACTGACTTCGGCTTGCCCGGGGGCTCAATCCCTCAGTGAGCAGCACTAGAGAAAAGGAGCCCCTGTACCTCACAAGTTCCTAGCATCGCTAGGAACGAGTGGCCTACTTAAGCAGTGTGAGGAGGAGAGTGTGACTCGTCCTATGAAGTTGACCTTGAGACCTTCAGATAGGAATTCTAGGATAGGACGTTCCAATACCACCTCGTCAAGGTATGGGAGACGCAACAGTATTAAGCTTAATACTAGGAGCACAAAGAAGCATGGGTTACCTGCAGAGGTCGAGGTCAGCTATGCGAGGACCAGGATGCTGCTTCCCCAAGAGAAGGGAGAATGAAGAAAGAAGTAAGGGTCAGACATACTCTTTCATTCATGCAGACTAAGACCGGGTAACAACGCCCTCAACCTACTGCTACTTGTCCAAAAAGGAGCCTGAGGTTAGACCAGCTGTTGTGCAGCCACCACAGGGCCGATAGAAAACGTATCAAGGCTCCTGTGGGTCACGTCTTGCAGGTAGTGGGCTGTGAAGGTCGTCTGACGCTTCCAGACCCCAGCTTCAAGTACCTGCGTCACAGAGAAGTTTTTCTTGAAGGCCAGGGATGTAGCAATACCCCTGACATCGTGTGCCCGAGGGCGACGTGACGGAGGAGGGTCCGGATTCAAGGCATGGTGGATAACTCTCCGAATCCAAGCTGAGATGGTGTTCCTGGTGACCCTCCTCTTAGTCCTGCCTGTGCTCACAAACAAAGCTCGCACTTGAGGACGGACTGCAGCCATTCTCTTCAAGTAGTGCCTCAGACACCTCACTGGACATAGTAGCAACTGGTCTGGGTCGCTTGTTACAGAACGGAGACTCGCGATCCTGAAAGAGTCGAAGCGAGGATCCGGCACTCCAGGATTCTGAGTCTTGGCAACAAACTCAGGGACAAACCTGAACGTTACCTCCCCCCATCCCCTTGAATGGGCGATGTCGTATGAGAGACCATGAAGTTCACTAACCCGCTTGGCCGAAGCCAAAGCGAGCAGGAAACTCGCCTTCCAAGACTGGTGGCGATCAGAGGCCTGGAGTAATGGTTCGAAGGGAGGTCTCTTAAGAGACCTGAGGACTCGAACCACGTTCCAAGGAGGAGGTCTCACTTCCGACTGGGGGCAGGTAAGCTCATAGCTACGTATGAGTAAAGAGAGTTCTAGCGATGAAGAAATATCCACGCCCTTCAGCCTGAAGGCCAAGCTTAAGGCTGAGCGATAGCCTTTCACTGCCGAGACAGAAAGGCGCATTTCTTCCCGCAGATAAACGAGGAAGTCCGCTATTGCTGGAATAGTGGCATCGAGTGGAGAGATACCCCTCCCACGACACCAACCTCAAAAGACTCTCCACTTTGCTTGGTAGACTCCCTCAGAGGACCTTCGCAGGTGCCGAGACATTCTCTCCGCAACCTGTTGCGAAAAGCCTCTCTCCGCGAGGAGACACTGGATAGTCTCCAGGCGTGAAGCCGAAGCGAGGCTACGGCCTTGTGAGGGACGCCGGAGTGGGGTTGTCTGAGAACTGACAGTTTACTTGTGAACCTAAGTTCTGGAGAGAAGAGGTGAGGCCTTTCAGACCCACTGGTTTTGCTATGACACACCCCTGGCTCCTCCCCCCGACAGCTGTAAGCGGGCACAAACCACGCCCATCGGGGCGGAGCTACCAGAGACATGTGAGTTGACAGGAACCAACCCGCCATATTTGAAGTTGCAAGTTGCTATGAAGTGTATCTGTACTTACCATTCCATTTTCCTGTT
The DNA here is from genome assembly GCF_036898095.1 of Palaemon carinicauda. NCBI lineage: Eukaryota > Metazoa > Arthropoda > Malacostraca > Decapoda > Palaemonidae > Palaemon > Palaemon carinicauda. The sequence continues at coordinate 60,310,856 of NC_090754.1, forward strand.
GTGAGATTTATTTGAGATTGCAAATTACTACAAGTAGTAACTCAAAGTTCCAATTGTGAATTTTAACATTTCCCATTCCTCTTTATATTTTAAGATAATATAATGTGACAGTAGTTCACCTCCCCTTTCCAAGATATTCCTATCTTGTTACCTAAAAGTTGCCTTTCCTCTAAGTGCGAGGATAAGAGTCTAAATATATCTTAAAGAAATTATGAATAATTGAAAAAATGTTATGGTTGGCTTTCAGAAACATGAAAGCTGTTGACTTTGTATGTAATTACTTTAAAAATCCTTTATTTCCTCCAGAATGGTCTCCTCGGTTACGGGGGAAGGGTCGGAGGGTGAACCAGACCCTGGGTCTGAAAGGCCTCACCTCTTCTCTCCAGAACTTAGGTTCACAAGTAAACTGTCAGTTCTAGAGAGAGAGAGGCTTCAGCCTTTCAGACCCACTGGTTTTGCTCACCCGATACTTCAGGGGGCATGAAGATGAAGTCCTGCAACGACTGCATTGAACGCTCCCTGTAGACCGAGGAGAGCATAAAATGACCCAAATACAGAGTTGCTTTTCCAATTCATTCTAGTCATTATCTCTTGCAGCGTAACTCCATTATACATCATCCTTGAAGCTGCTTGACCTCTAATAGAGTGGAAATTGGTGGAGTGTTTTCTAGCATTGGGATCAGCTCTGAAAATACAGTCCCTGAATAGCTGCCTCATCTTTGGAAGGGACATGATCTTGAAGTTTTCATCCAGCCAAATATGGTCTTTCCTATCTATGTTTCTTTCTGCACAGATTTTATTTGTGTACTCTAGATAAAAGTTTAATTGTCTAACCGGACAAATTTTTGGCTTGGTAGGGTGACACCTAAAGCTGAATTCAATAGGAGTGTAATTGTTTCTCTGATTCTTGGCCATGAAGGAAGGGTGGTTCCTTAACACGATGGTTTCTGGCGTGAAAGTGCTCCTAGAGATACATAGATGATTAAATTGGTTAGCTCTCAATGGGCAAGCCAAAGCTACGAGGAATAAGGTCTTCTGAATCATGAGCAGCATAGAATCATCTCTTGTAGTGTTGAGGAAGGAAACCACTTTATCAAGATCCCAGCCTGGAAATTGATGAGAATTGCTGGGTCTTCTTCTATTTACTCCATCAAGCATAGCTTTAATGTACTTGTCTTCTGCTAGACAATAATTGGGAAAGTATCCCTTCAAGACCGGTCCAAGAGCAGCTCGGTATCCTTTTAGTGTGTTGTATGCTAGGCCCTTGTCTATTAATTCGTTAAAATAGAGTAGCACTGATAAAAGGGGGAACTTGTTGTTACCTCCATATTTATTGTGTATGAACTCTTTAAAGCTGCTGAAGAGGTTTTGGTACTTGGCCATGGAACTGTCTCGTAAATTGGAAGTAATTTTGTTGCATATCTCTGGAGGAAATATAGAAGGTAGTTGATCTTTTATATTCTGAAGGCGATCAAATTTAAGTGGTGTTGCGCTAAGGGTAAGGTACAGTCCATATGAAGTATCTGGCAGCCTTCTGCTTTGACTTTGTACTTCCGGTATTCCTTGGAGACTGTCTTGACAAGGGGAATCCATGGTTCCGTTTCCTGGGAAACAGTGCAGAAGAGCATATTGTTATTACATTCGTTATATATCTTAAAAGCAACTTTATGCAGTAAGAAGCCTGGGGGAAAAGCATAAAGAGGAGAAGAACCTTCCCAGCTAATGTGAAGAGCATTATTACTGATTGCTTTTGTGTTGGGTATGGAAGAACAAAATCTTTTACATTTAGAATTAAAACCATTGGTGAAAAGGTCTATTTCAGGAGAGAAATTCATATCTGTGCAAATTAAATTGAATAGATTGTCGTCAAGAGTGGCTTCTGGATGTATGGGACCAAAGTCTCTCGATAGGGAATCAGCCATCACATTGCATTTCCCTTTAATCCATTTAGTTTGAATGTCTATGTTGTATTTTCCTTTGATGTTTAGTAACACTTTGATGGCCTCCTGGGCCGATTTGTTCCTAATGCTACCATGTTTTTTGATTCAGCAGTTTGTTACTTGTGAATCTATGTGAATTAGTACTACTTTGTTTCTTAGTTTGTCTCTGAAGTGTTTTATACAGTAAATGCATGCAAGTAATTCTCTAATGTTAATGTGCAGAGTATTCTCATTTTGTAGCCATGTATTATTAGTTGAGAGTATGCCATGTTCTCCTACTAATGCTCCACCCCAGCCAAAGTTGGATGCATCTGTAAATAGTTCTAGATCTACTTGGTTATTAGGAATGTTTATATCACTATACATGTTAGTTTGTTTCCATTCTCCTAGAAAGGATTTGAAAGAAGGAGGAATGATTCTATATCCTTTAGCAAAATATCTATGAAATCTGTGAAGGAATTTAAGATGGTATCTACCGTAAAAGGTGTAGTAGGAACAGAAGTTAAGTGATCCTATCAATCTTTGATATAATTTGAGGTCAGATCTGTTCAAGTTTGATACTGTATTGGCAAGTCTGATACATTTATCAATATTTTTCTGCATTGGTCTCATTGTTTTGTTTTCCAAGTTATAATGAACTCCCAAGAACTCTATCTTTTGCACTGGATGAATGACAAACTTTTTAATAGATATTTGCCAGCCCAGCTCTGTGAGCACTTCAATGACTATTTGGGTGTGAGCCTCGCATTTGTGAAAGTAATCTGCTAATATGAGTATATCATCTAAGTAGTTAAAGATGAGAATATTATATTCCTTCCTAATGTATTTAACTACTGTGTACATTAGTTTGGAAAAGATGTAGGGAGCTGTCTTTAACCCGAAGGGAACAACCGTCCATTTGAATTTGCGCTTTCCTAATTTGAACGTTAAGAATCTTTGAGCACTTGAATGAAGGGGGACGTGCCAATAAGCATCCTTTAAATCAAGTCTACATGCCCAGTTGTTTAAATGCAAATAAGGGAATAAAGTTTTAGGTTTCAGCATGGAGAAAGAAGGTTTTTTGATCATAGTATTAAGGCATTTCATATCGAAGATTAGGCGAATGCTCCCATCGGGTTTAAGCTTGTAAAATATGTGGTTAGAGTAGTAGAAAGAATTCCTGTTAATTTGTTCTATTACCCCTAGGTCTAGTAATCTGTTACATTCTCTCTCTAGTATCGTTCTCTTGCTAGAAGGATAATGTCTATCAACCCCTAATCTTTTCAAAGTCTTTTGAGCCTTATTTTTATTGATAAATGGGAGTCTCACACCCTTACTGATCAAGTTGCATGCAAAAGAAGAATTTGGGAGTTTTTGCCAATTTTTTAATTTATTTGTCAATGACCTACCTATCCCACTTACTGGAGGGGCGTGAGAGGTTTCCTTGGAGCTGGAGGCTTCTGAAGGGAAATTTAACTCTTCCAATATCATTGAATTGTTAGTGGGTACATTTGCCAAATTTTTATCTTTACTGTGTAGCTCCAGGTTATTTTCATCTTGGTCCGAGCAGGGCTCGATGGTATTAAGAATTAAAGAATTATTAGTTTTGTTTCTTATCTTTGACGTCTGAATTAATTGCTGTCTGTCCCCCTGTACTCCTTCCCCCTCTTCGGCCACCTCTCTTGATACCTCGCCTGTAGGGATTGAACCTATTCCTGAACCCAAAGCTACCCCTGAAACCTCTGTAAGAGTTGAATTTCCCTCTGGGATAGCCCTGATGCTTGCCAAAGTTGAACCTTCCACCTCTAGGGAAAATGTCCCCTCCTCTAGGAAGGGGACCGCCTCGAAAGCATGAAGCAATAGCTTTCCTATGATCATCTGATAAGACCCATATATCATTAGTTTCAGCTTTAATAATAGCATCTCTGGTATCTAAATTGAGGTTCCTGGGTAAAGTTCTACTTCTGAATGAGCGGATTAAACTTTTAATTAGATCAATGTGTTTCCTGAAAGGCCCAATTATCACTTTAGTAATGAAATCAATATCGTTAATCTTAGAGGGGTAAGCTAATTGCGCCAGAGCTGCATGTCCTTGGAAAGAAGATATAGACATTTTAATGTTTTCAATATCAAAGTGAAATTTCTTCTTGAAATCTTCATTGAACAACCTGCCACTTGGCCAAAAGTTCAACTTTGGCAAATTTATCAATTTGAAAAGGTCTGCAAGTTCTTTATTATGATTACAAACAAAGAATTGATCATGAGAGTTCTTGTCTCCTTCACTTAATGTTAATGCAATTAGGGAGTCATTTAATTGTATTTTCCCATCTCTATGAATGGAGGGCACAGCATTGAAATTGTTAGATATATAAGTAGGAATAGGTTTGTTAAAAGTAAGTGGGTTAAATTCTTCATAGTCACTACTATCTTCATTATAAGTAGTAAATAATTCTTCATTTGCATTCTCAGGTAAATCTACTTTACGGCGAGGGCGCTTGGGAGGAGGAGTATTGTCATTCCTTTTTGCAGTCGAACCACCTCTGCAATAGGAATGAAAATCTAGACTCAAATTTGATAATAAAAGTTTGACTGATGTCTATAACATGGCTCATGAATTTACGAATCAGGTTGGACAGCAGCAGACCTAGAAGGCTGAAGCCAGGCAATCGGGTTCTAGGCTCAAATGGCCTTCATCGGTTAATTCAGGTCAATCGGCATCCTCTCACTAATATTACATGCTTAACTATATAGCCTCTACATTAATAATCTTATATTATTAATATAGCCGACCTGTCAGAAATTCTTAAGACGCAGTTCCTCATGGTAAGGGGTAAACTATTATATCGAAAGGGAACGAGTGTGATATAAAATTCTACCCATTAGCTGAGGTAGGCGCAATTATACCGCCTTTGACAGGAACCCCTCCAGTTAAATGTCGACGATAGGATCTCGGTGGGATAGGCGCAAGAAGCGGCTAATAGGTAGCCTAGATTGACGTAGTATATTAAACTTAAAATAAGAAAAAGTTAGGCTACTCAACTCTTTGGAACGAAAGGCAAACCTAGTTAACACCTCACCTTACTGCATAAATTACCTTTGGCACATAAGTATTTAGCCCTAATAATGTTTAGGCTCACTTTACACATAGTTTAGGATTATATGATAATGTACTTCGGTCTCGAAATTTATCTATTTTCAAACTTTTACGATTATCACTACCGCACGGTCCGTACCGGCTCATTGTTTACCTTTTACTGCCATGCGCGTGACGTCATCAGTCTATATCCGCTGCTATCCAAGACGTTTTTAAAAAAAAAACAGAATATTAAACCTTACCCTTTCTCCACTAGTTTCATTAATGTTTGATTCTGTAATAATAACAATTGAAGAATTTCACTGTTGGAAGGTTCTTGGCTTGTTACTTCCGTTTTGGGACATCTCTTCCTTTTGGGTTGTGCCGGTAGAATATGGTCATCATCGCTAGTTTCGCTAAGATTATGCACATCTGCTGATACTACGACTTTTTTGGACATTTTAATTAGTTGATTAAGGCGTTGACCCTCGAAACAATAATTAGGGGAGGGTTGTAGTAATGGTGAGGTGTAACAGGTATTACCTGTGTCCTGTCAACTTCAAATATGGCGGGTTGGTTCCTGTCAACTCACATGTCTCTGGTAGCTCCGCCCCGATGGGCGTGGTTTGTGCCCGCTTACAGCTGTCGGGGGGAGGAGCCAGGGGTGTGTCATAGCAAAACCAGTGGGTCTGAAAGGCTGAAGCCTCTCTCTCTCTAGAAGCTCGTGTTGTGGAGGAAGTTCCCTCGGGAGCTCCGTCAGGAGCTGCAGAAGGTCCGGGAACCATTCTGCGTGATGCCATAGCGGAGCTGCAGAAGGTCCGGGAACCATTCTGCGTGATGCCATTGCGGAGCTACCAGAGTCATCGAACAGTTGACCGATAGTCTGGTCCTGTTGAGCTCCCTTCTCATCAGACACAACGGTGGGAAGGCGTACACGTCGATGTTGTCCCACCGTTCTGGGAAAGCAAAGTCCACTGTAGGTCCTGCAGACAGCGATGACGGGACGACGCTCTGAGTAACCAGTCGTCCAGGTACAGGGAGGCTCTGATCCCCGACAAATGTAGGAACTTTGCTACATTTCTCATGAGCCTCGTAAAAACAAGAGGAGCAGGGCTGAGGCCGAAGCACAGTGCTCGGAACTGGTACACCACATTCCTGTATACAAACCTCAGATAAGGTTGAGAGTCTGGATGTATCGGAATGTGGAAGTACGCATCCTGCAAGTCGAGAGAGACCATCCAGTCCCCCTCTCTGACTGCTGCTAGAACGGATTTGGTGGTCTCCATCGTAAACTTTGTTTTGACAACAAATACATTGAGAGCACTGACATCCAGCACTGGCCTCCAACCTCCTGTGTTCTTTGGAACCAGGAAGAGACGGTTGTAAAAACCTGGGGATTAAAGGTCCGAGACTTTCGCCACCGCCCCCTTCTCTAACAACTGAGACACCTGCAGATGTAATGCCTGTCTCTTCGACTCCTCTCGATACCTGGGAGAGAGGTCTATCGGATCTTTTACTAGAGGAGGTCTCCGTACAAAAGGGATTTTGTAACCCTCCTTCAGCAACAAAACAGACTCCCGGTCTGCACCCCTCTTCTCCCAGGCCTGCCAGAAGTTGGTCAATCTGGCACCTACTGCTGTCTGAGGACGTGGGCAGTCAGACTCTGCCACGGGAGGATTTAGATCCTCTCTTCTTACCCCGCTTACTATCGGCATGAGAGCCTCCCTTACTGGGAGCTCTGCCACGAAAAGGCGGGATAAACCTTGTCGCTGGAGTTTCAAATTTAGGTCTGTTGACATAAGAGGACGAAGGTACAGCCTTACAAGCAGACGTGGCCATCAAATCATGAGTGTCCTTCTGTACAAGAGACGCTGCGATATCTCTAATAAGCTGCTGCGGGAACAGGGCAGAAGACAATGGCGCAAAGAGAAGTTCTGACCTTTGACAAGGAGTGACACCTGCAGACAGAAAAGAACAAAGAGTCTCTCTCTTCTTAAGAACCCCTGCTGTGAAAGTAGCAGCAAGTTCATTCGAGCCATCTCTAATAGCCTTGTCCATGCAGGACATAATTTGAACAGAGACATCACGGTCTGCTGACGAGACCTTCCTACTCAAGGATCCCAGAGACCAATCCAAAAAATTGAAAACCTCAAAGGCACGATAAATTCCTTTGAGGAGATGATCTAAGTCTGAAGAGGACCAGCAAACTTTCGAGCGTCTCATGGCCAGACGACGAGGAGAGTCTACGAGGCTTGAGAAGTCTCCCTGGGCAGAGGCAGGCACTCCCAAGCCGAGAACTTCTCCCGTGTCATACCAGACGCTCGCACGAGAAGCCAGTTTGAAAGGGGGAAAAGCAAAAGCGGACTTCCCCAAATTCCTCCTGGTCATTAACCAGTCGCCCAATAAACGCAAAGCTCTCTTAGAAGAGCGAGAGAGCACTAACTTCGTGAACGACGGAGTCGAAGAAGCTAGGCCCAGCGTGAACTCAGATGGGGGCGAACGAGGAGCAGCAGACACAAAATGATCAGGAAACAGGTCCTTAAAAATTAGCATGATCTTCTCAAAATCTAGGGAGGGCTGAGCAACCCTAGGCTCCTCCCCATCCGAAAGAGTCCCCAAAGAAACATCAGTTGGAAGGGGATCAATGACTTCCTCGTCCGAAGGAACATCATCCGACAACGGCCGAGTCTCGCGATACGGAGAGATATGCCGAGGAGGCAACGCTTGACAGGCTATGTCAACAAGTGAAGGAGCCGCAGCAACAGCTGAGGTAACGACGTCACGCCGAGGCTGCAAAGACGGAAAGTCTTGAGACTGACAAACAACAGACTGTGTTGACTGCCGTTCGACATCACGTCGGGGCTGCATTGACTGCAGGGTTTGAGTTTGAAAAACAACACCCGACTGCGGTGACTGACGTTCAACGTCACGTTGGGGTAACTGAGTCGGCCGACGAACGTCACTTCGAGACTGCGGCGACAGTTGCAGAACGTCAACTTGAGTCTGTGGCAAAGGGGGTTCCACGTCACGTGACTGACGTGAATGACGAGGAACACGATCAGAGTCGCGTTTAACAGCACCGATAACGTTAGCGTTAACATCATAAGGACGAGAAAAAACTCGCTTAGGCGATTGAAGACCAAAGTCACGCTTGTCGGACTAGCGAACCGCAAGCAAAGGATCTTTACGAACCTGTTCATGCTCATCAACCTCCATTAAAGATGAAAGTTTCACCTGCATGTCCTGTAGGACACTCCACTTCAGGTCAACGGGAGTCGGAACGGGCCGTGACGTCGGCAACGTCTGTGCATGCAAATCATCGCACCGAACGAGACCCTCGGACTCCGTGTCACGCTTTCGCTTAACAGGCGAACAGCCATCCGATGACTGAAAATGGTCAGAGCTGCCCCAATGGCTACAGCCAGGACGCTGGACTTGTCCTGAAGGGACTGATTTGCACTTTAAGGGTCTAGAAACCTCACGCCAAGGTTTCTTAAGCGGCAAATCGTTGGAAGACGAGGAGAACTTAGTCTCCCCCGTCTTATGGTAAGGACGTTCTTGATGAGAAACGTCTGATACCTTAGAGGGAACGTCTGTACGTCGGTTTACACCTCTCGCTCCTTTAAGTCCTACGACATTCCTTCTCCCTGGTGCAGGGGAGCCTGAAAGAGGTCTCGGACTAGGGGAGCGACAAGCACGAACAGACGAACCCTCGGTCGCAACAATAAACACATTTTGCGCACTTTCCACTTTACCACTTTGACTTTCCACTTTACCACTTTGACTCTTTAATAGCTTAACATCGGACATAAGCTGGTTCCTGTCCGCGGCTAAGGTTTCAACCTTCTCACCCAACGCTTGAATAGCTAAAAACATATCACGCATAGAAGGTTCATTAGTGCCAATAGGGGGTACAGAAACTACCACTACAGGGGAAGGATTAGGTTCAGGGGCATGGGAGGAGGAAAATTTTAAAGATCTAGACGAGATTTTCCTCACCCTATCTCTTTCGAGTTTACGAGTATATTTTTCATACTCTAACCACTCGAACTCCGATAAAACCACACACTCCTCACACCTATCTCCTAATTGGCAGGATTTACCCCGGCAATTAGCACAAACAGTATGAGGGTCGATAGAAGCTTTCGGAAGACGTTTGTTACAATCTTTAAAACATTTGCGATATACAGGAGAAGGGTCAGCCATTACGAAAAACCAGAGAAAATCCAAAGGAAAGCCAAGTTCATCAACAAAAAACAAAAAAGGATTTCAAGAGTTTTATTGAAGAGACGAACCAACACAGCGAAACGCCAATAAAACCCAAAACAAAGTACTTCACCAATTCGGTAGAAAACTCGAGGTCTAGAGCGAGCGGAACCAATGTTGTCGGTGACACCAACAGAGAAGAACTGGAGTGGTTGAGAAGTATATGCGGTATCTGGCCGATAGTCGGCGCTGGTGGGCACACCCGCAACCTTCATGGCGATCGCTCGCGAGTTTTTTGGAATCTGTCGGGCCGTCGGAGACGTCAGCTATTTATATAT